>NW_026623235.1:8181176-8199398 GCF_030028575.1 Malurus melanocephalus
ACAGATCCGCAGCATCAAAGCAGCGGAGCCGCAGAGGGGAGGCTGAGGCTTCGCCCTCTACATCCAACCTCTCGCCGGCCGCCCCCTCCTCCTCCGGGCAGGAGGTGAAGGGGGAGAGGCCCCCGCACGGCGCCCCTCGCTCGGCCCCGCCGGTGGGGAGCGCTCCCGCCGCCGCCTCCGAGCAGCCCAGCCCGGCCCCGCCGCGGCGCTGCGGGGAGGGCGGCGGGAGGGGAACGGCGACAGCGCCGAGCTCAGCCCCTTTCCCCACCCGCGCCGACCCCCCCACGCCCCCCGCCCCGGCCCCGCTCCCGCCCGCGTCGAGCACTGACTTGTGCGGGCTCGGGCTGCGCCCCCCGGGCGGGGAGGCGGGGCCGGGCCGGGCGCGGCGGGGCCGCGGGGCCGCGCTGACGGGCACCGCTCACGGGCACGCGCCGCCGCCGCCGCTACGCGCCACAACGAGGAAGAGGCTCCGCGCAGGCGCGGCCGCCGCTCCCCTCCCCCGGCCCCGCGGTTCCTCAAGGGGGAGGCTGCCACTCTTTCGTTTTCTTATCATAAAAAAGGGCTTTTTGGTGRGGGTGCTGGGTAGCAAACGGTGTCCCTGAGCGGGAGAATGAGTTCCCGTGCTGTCTGGCAGCGGGGCGGGGGCGGGACCGTGCCCGCCCCGGGCTGCGGGTCCGCACTCGGTTCAGGGATACCCCAGGGTGACTCAGGGGGTCTCTTGTGTCTTCTTTCCCTTCCCTAAATCCGCCACAGCCGGTCGGAGCCCAGTCCGCCGGTGATGTAGAGCCGAGGATTGGTGCAGCCACCGCTGAGGGAGCCATCCATCTCGGCAGTCTGACTGCTTAGGTCTTTACGCTCCTCAGACTTAGTTAAATTTGAAGAAGTCCTGCTATGATTCACAGAAGCCCTTGAAGCTGCTATTGCCGATTTTGCGTTACCAGTTCAGTCCCTGGGCCTGTTCAGAGCAGAGCCCAGCGCSGGGTCCCAGCAGCAGCGCTGGCCCGAGACCTGAACCGGGGGCTTACAGCCCTATGTCCTCTCACAAGCACTATGCCTGAATAGTTAACTTATCCTTTATCCACTATTGCATCGTGCAACTCAGGGAGCTGACAGACAGCTCTAAGGATTTTTTCCTTTTTTTCTTTTTTTTTTTTTTTTTTTTTTTTTTTTTTTTTTTTTTTTTTTTTTTTTTTTTTTTTTAAAGCTTAGGTTTCGGGACCCATATGTTCCCTTCTAAAGAAGGCTAAGTCTCAGGAGGCTCAAGTAATTGTGGTCATCTGCTCTATCAGTGTGACTTATATAGTCATACTGTGTGATTTCCTACTCCTTGTGTTTGGGATGCTCTTCACAGAAGCTGGACCATTCAGAAATTGTAAATATTTTCAAATCTGAACAATTGAAAATGAACAATGTTATAGGGCTATATCCATTCCAAAAGATTGTATGGTCTCTGTATAAAGTACCTACTGCTTTGCAATGCGCTTAGGCTTGTACATGATTTTGTATGTAATTCTAATAAAATGCTTGTTCAACTCAAAACCATTGACAGTATCAACTGAAAACTGCTATGCCTGAGTAASAATAAAAAGGAGATACCTGATTTGAGATACCCATAAAAAAATGATTTGTATGCAGTTCTGTCAGCAAAAATATGACCAATACTCCTGAGCAATGGTCTTGCCTGAACATGTTTCTTTGATTTCATTGCCTTAGTAGAAGCCTTCCATATGGCCATGTGATTGCTGCTGCTGCTGCTTCACGTGATCCAGCTTTCTGGCGCAAAGGCTGTGAGCTCGTACAGATGATTGTTAAACGTCATGAGASTCTGAAAGGTAGAGTAGGCAAGAGGAGGAGGAAGCCAAGAAAAGAACTGTGTGGGAGTTGCACTGAAAAATGAATTTGCAGGAAAAAAAAAAAAAAGCACTGAAGAAGCAATGGGAGGGGTAGGAAGAAAATCAATTGAGGATCGAGCTCATAAAAGCAGTGGAGGAGGAAGAGAAACCAAGAAGATAAAAATGGCTGGTGGCATCAAAAGCAGTATGAAAAGAAGAGTGAAGAACTAGCTGGTGGGGGTGGGGCAGGGAAGAGCAGCTGGTAGCATCCAAAAGAGCTGTTTCAGAGTGCCTAGGCTGCTTGGAAACTGGATGGGTGAGGGATTTGGCCCGAGGGCCAAACAGGGTCTCTGTGGTCATCCCCTGTGATTTCCTGCAGAGCATCAATCATGGGCTGTCACACAGCTGTTCCTGGGCCAGACCTGTGGTCTGCAGGTCAGCCACAGTGTTCCCATTAGGAAGAGTCCTGATCCCTTGCTAGCAGATTTCAAGTGAGAATAAATCCATCAYGCTGATGGACAAACTTGTTTAATTAATTGGGTACTCTCACTGTTAGGGTTGAATTGTTCCTCTTCAGGCTGAAGTTATTGAGCTTGACCATTAATCTCTGCATTCTAAAATAACCACATCTGCTATCCAAAACAAATCCTACCATATGGAGTACGGACAGCAGCTGGACTGCTAAAGACATAATTTCTTTAATACTATTTTGTGAAAATTTAAATTACAGAATTGAAAAGCATGTTCAACTTAGGAAGGGAGTAGACAGGCCATAGTAGACAGGCCAGGAAAATTGTAGCAGTGAAAAGTGACAAGCTAAGGCAGAGCAGAGAATAACCACAGCTGAGCTTTTGTGTTTCCTCATCAGGAAAAAAAAGTCATCTTTTCAAAAAATATATTAAATATATAAAAAATAGAATRCAGAAAAATAGTGGTAGATAAAGAGAATGGCACAAGGCCTAAAGATGAAAAAGGAAGATCTTAATTGCCTTATGGTCTGTTTTTGACAGTTCTGAAATTGTTTACTAAAGAGAATACAATGCTCTGTTTTTCTGCTTCGAAGCAGCATTTCCCCTTTCCCTATTCAAATGCTAGTATAGAAAATGGCCCTATAGGCATGACTTCTTTAGGCTTGGATTATTTTCACTTAAACTCACTGGAAGCAAGATTAGTTAATTAATCTGATTTAATATAAACAAATAATACAAGCTGCCTGTAAAAATGTGCTTAGGTTTCAACTAGTCAAGTTATGTAAGTCCTTCAAACAGAATTTAGTGAATTTCAGATTTAACCATGTTTCCTGTTTTGAATTGCGATCAGTATCTGAGATTCAATTCTAAATTTGTAAGATGCACCTCTCTATAAATTCTCACTAACTGAAATCACTGTTTCACTTCACAAATGTCAAAGAATAATCATCAGAGTGTGAAAGTTATTTCACAGTGTCTGCTCTAACACTGTCTTAGTCTGTGCTAGATTCTGGGGGAGGCTGTGCCACGGCCTTTTTCTCATGGAAGGTTTGCCAATGAAGTTATGCTTATCTCACTGCTCTTGGTATTCTGAARTAAAATACATCTCCGTGTCCATCCTGGACAAGCTGGCCCCAGTGAGGATCATGCGAGCAGCACTGGAAATCACACTCCTTACTGCTGATGCATTGCAGTCAAGGAAGTTGTGCTGTCTTGACATCCCATCCAGTGATTCAGTCTAGAAATCCATTTGATTCCCTGGCTTTTATTGTGATTGCCAACAGGAGAATTAATTACAGCAAAGTGATAATAATTCTGCAATACTGGTGRTAGTCAGCATGCGTAAGAACATAGCAATGACAGCTCAAACTACCAGCACAGGTGTTGTGCAATAAACTGAATAGCAACGATAGTATTTTTCATTTTATAGTGCTCTAGACAGCTTATATTTAGATTGAGGTCATCAGTTCACTCACAGGAGCTGGGCTGGAGTGAACATGTGATGATGACTGTTGTCACTGTGAACTTTGCAGCATGACCAGTATGTGCCAGAGGTGAAGAGCTACATGGCACTTGCACAGTCCTTCACATCATCAATGCAATYAACTGTTGAAACCACACAGCACTGAGGTAGAGAACAGCAAGATTATCTTTCCACTGTAGATAAGGAGCCAGATAGATGAGCTTGTGGCCCTGCTGTGTTTGTGGCTGACTAGCTTTAGTCATGCAAAGTCAGCTCTTCAGGGTATCAACACCTCATCTAGGCTGAAGCTGGTGGTGGATCTCCTGTGGGATGTGATTATTCCGCCTTTGGAGAGCAGCCCCAGGACCACCCTGAGGTCACACTTCCCTGCTGCATAGGAAGCAAACTCACTGATGCAAGTTCAGGTGTGGTTGCTGCTTGGTTTTTGGAAACAAGCTTGACCCAAGTCCCTGGCTGTGCACCAAATGTGTTGTCAAGCATGCTCAGACAAGCTGCCTCCAGGGCCATTTGCAACCTGTCCGTGTGGTGGTGAAGTGAGTTGTTAGCTGGAGGAGGAAATCACTGTGCACATCAATGCTACRCAGATGACTCTTTTGATTAGTACAGGCGTAGTCATGCCAGGATCTCACATGTCAAATTTAGGGGTTTTTGATTCTCAAGTATGAACATAATGATGCCTTTTTGCAAATACAGGTTTACAACTACACTCATTTCTTGACTTGCAAGGTTCCTGTCTTGGCTATTACTGTTGATAAAAGTGGTGTAGATTAGACATTAGTATTTAATTAAAATGTCAAATTATTCAAATATCCACGCTTTTCTTAATAAACTATATAGTTATTATTTTTGTGCTCCTTAGTAGCTTCACAAATAAGGAGAGTGTCACCAGCTCAGCAGTGAATAGCATCAGAACTAGTAGTGTGTTAAAATTCATCAGGAAAATATCCTTGGGCAATGTTTCTCTACTATACTGCTATCCTGAATATATTTGTGGTTTGGTGTTAGATTCATCCATTTCAGCTAAAAACAGCAGTCAGCAGTACTTCCCARCCTCCTCCTGATCCTAACTCACATTATGAGATCACTGTACGARCATAAGACAGCCATGGCATTTGATACATGATAAAGCTGATTTGAGGTTCCCTGAGAGAACATCTATATGGCAAATTGTTGTTGCTGCATTTTTATAGTTTTCGTTTCTGATAATTTCTGAAAATACTAAGGGAAAAGACTGATTTAAGTTTATTAGGGTATCAACACCTAATTAAGTATGAGAACATCCACAAATATTTCTGARCATCAGCTCTTCTCATTTGAGTTGGACTAAGCTGGGCTTAAAGGATAAAAGAAGCTTCAATCAACAAGAATCTCAGCAGGATGAGTTTTGCTTTTGGTTTTGGAATATCTCACATGCTAGAACTCRGTAAACATTTTTTGTTAATGAAACTCTTATGGTTTTGTTTTGAAAAACAAAACCACCCATTTATGTAAGGACAAGTAACATCATCACTTTGTACTTCAGCGGGAAATGTTTAGTCAGGAGGCATTTCACCTCCAGGAGCTGTGTCCTCTCAGAGGACGGTCCTGATGGCTGACTGAGCCTTGTACAAAATGAAACAACTGCATATTTTAACYTGAAGCATGTTTACACGTTTAATATCACATAAATGCATGATGTACCCACAGGAAAAGGCAAAGTCTATTTTAAACGTTGAAGCCTACATCACACATTGTGACTGGTGCTAATTTGCTTGAAGGGAACTTACATGGTGAACTGCAGAGTGCTTCTGCTTGAAAAAGAAGGCTGTTGGCTTTGACATTTGCAAAACAAACCTTGGRAAATACTGTGTTATTGGGACAGAATAGTCAGGTAACTTTCCAGTAAAAGAAAACTTTTCGTCTRTGTCACACTGCTGAACATGAAGAAGACCAAAATCCAGGTCTAGCAAACATGCCAATTGCAATTCTGTGGTTTTTAAAGGACAGAATCTGCCTGTGTGGCTTATGAACTACATGAGCTGTATCAACAATTTGTGCTGCTGCTGTGACTGTTTTGAATGCAAGGATCAGCTGATTTCAATTTTAATATTGGCATCTCCCAGCATTTGTCTTCATCTGGCATTTAAAATGAGATAGAAACTGTCTCAGAAACTACAGTGTTTTTTTAAAAACCTTTTAACACTTACAATAGTGGCTTAAACAGAAGGTTCTTTTTGCATTCTTTCAATATTAAAATGATAGCAAAAAGAGAGCCCATTGTGTTCTCATTATAAATGACATTTTAGTAGCATTATGGTCTTGTTTTTAACACTGTGGACAAAATGAAAAAATAGTAAATCAAAACATCAGAAGTATTTTGATGAATTATATATTTTGCATCTTATTTACTTGCATGTCCTGGGTGAGCAGCTTGGCTGGATGATAAGCAAGCTCAAATAACCATCTCAAAGGACAGCTGAAAATAACAGCACTGAAAATGAAGTGCAGCATTGAGTTACACAAGATTAAGCTGACTAATCTGCTGATTCAGTTTTGCCTTTGTTTTTTGGTTTTGTCATGCAAGATCAAGAGTCAAGCAGACAAACACATAATGGCATTCCAGGCTACCAGTAGCAACAACAGGCAATGGGCTGTTCCCCTGCAACCTCTGTATTATCCAAAAAGAAAACAAAATGCTCACCAGCAGCAAGAGGCAGCAGGCTCAGGACATACATGTTCTTTTTCTTGTTACCAGTGTACTAAATCTGGTATTTTATTTCACAGAGGGTTTTTTTTTTTTGTTAGAAATGCCCATTTAACAAACCTTACTTCAGTTCATGTGAAGTGTGATACTGTATATGAAAGTCTGGAGGAGAAGCCACACAAGGAGCAGCTGAGGTCACTTGGGTTGCTCACCCTGGAGAGGAGCTGACCGAGGGGAGACCTCATTGTGGTCTTCAAGATCCTCATGAGGGGAAAAGGAGGAGCAGACACTGATCTCTTCTTGCTGGTACCCAGTGACCTGGCCCAAGGGAATGGCCTGACACTGTGTCAGGGAGGTTTAGGTTGGATATTACAGAAAGATTCTTCGCCCAGAGGGTGGTTGGGCACTGGAACAGGCTCCCCAGGGAAGTGGTCACAGCACCAAGCCTGAGAGAGTTAAAGAAGCATTTGGACAATGCTCTGGGGCACATGGRGTGATTCTTGGGAATGGTCTTATGCAGGGCCAGGGTTTGGACTCAGGGACATTGTGGGTCCCTTCCCACAGGATATTTTATCATTCTATGATTCAGTGTGATAGGAGACAATAGATTCAAATGCAACCCTTACAATATCTGTAGGATATAAAAGCACAGCAGTATATTCTTCTGTAAGGACTGTTTTTTGGATAGTCCAAAGATATCAAGCTCTTGTGAGTGCTGATGGATAAGAGAGCTGTCAGTGGAGCCACTGGCAAGTYTAACCCTTGTCCAAGTGAAATTATGGGCCTTCTTGCTATTCACAAGAGATTGTCAGGCAAGAATGCCAACTCTGAGGGACCTGGTTTTCCACCATCACTGCATTGATGAGGTTGAGAAACAGCACAGGGAAATCAGTGCATGGTTTTCCTATCATYCCTGACATTGAGGAAATCCTTTGAGGGTACTGCAGACACATTGGCAGTGCAGGCTGTGCCAGTGGGAGTTCAAAGGACAAGATGAAGCCAATATGTCATGAAGGGATACTCTGATTGAAACAAGAGAAATAAGAGTCCTTCCAAAGAAGRAGTCATAATAGCTGAATGCCTTTTTTTTTTTTTTAAATCTGAGAAATAGCAGTGACTAAAATCAGAGCGTGATACTGCAGAAATGAACATGTTGCAGGGCAGCTGGCATAGCAGGCTCTCCAAAATAAAAAGAGAATTGAAATAAAGCCTCAACCCACATTGCAAACATTTCAATATTTTCTCTTTCCCTCTGGAAACGATATGGTTGTGTCATTACCARGCACATCTCTGGTTCTACTAAAGCTGCTAAATATATGCTGATGGCAGTGTGCATCTTGCCTGCAGTGCAAATGAAGGTTCAGAGCAAAATGAACCTGAAAAACAGTTTGAGAATGAAATAAAGGCTCTGTAGACCTGGGATCATGCTCTTGAGCTGCCACTCTTGGCTGTGACATGGCAASTGATTTCTGTGTGCATCATTTCCCTATCTGTGGAATGCAGACAATTGCATTTATTTTTGTAGGTGAAAGCACACTGGGCTTTTTCAGCTGAATACTGCTATATCAGAACTATGTATTTTTAATATTCATTTTATTATAAGAGTTTCAAAAAGTAGCTTAAGGATGAGAAGGACTCTGAGGCCAAGCAATTTTGTCAGCACTTTTTTTGACAKACAAAAAGGTTTGGCAGGTAAATGAAAGGGTTTCTTTCTACTGATTGTTAATGATGTGAAAATATAAAGCAGAAAGATCTGGGTTTGTGAGGGGCTTCTCCCTCTATATTATAATTCTATTAGCAAAAAAGCATTACTTTGTGGAAAAAGAGGGACTAAGACCYCCAYGATAATAAACAGATACACAGAARTAATTTGTAGYTTTACACAAGCTTTGCTAAGACACRTTTTGCAGATGTGAATGTGTATGGGCCTACTGAGTTAAAGTTTAAATGCTGACTTACAGTGTTGACTGAGCATACTTCATTTCTCAATTTCCTAAATAACTGTCGTTAGAGAAAGGCTGGAAATAAATCTGCAGATGTTGGATGTTATAAAAGGTTCTTGCAACTACTGAACTTACTAGCACATCTGTGTTTCCCTTCTATGAACTACTATATTCAAGGATGCCAGACTCTAGGCCTGAATGTAGCACAAGAAATTTTCAAATCAGGAATGATGTCTTCTGAATGTTATTTTGTCTGTCTCTATTTTCTTTGCATATTTGCTTGGTTTATTAAGGAAATTAGTATGTTTAATAATACATAAGATCTGAAATAATTTGAGGCATACATGCTTTAATGCTCAAGCAAAATTAYTCATATTTAAAACTATTGTTTTCATGTTTTATTAACGTAGATATTTGAATGTTGAAGTTGTGGGGTTCTGTGAAAACCCAGGATGACAGAYAACTGTATGGAAGTTTTTGGAAACTAGTGTTTCTGTGTGAAGCAAATTTCTGTTGGGCTAGTGATCACATGGTGCTAAATGAAATTAAAAAGTGCAGAATTTCAGTCTAGAGGTCCATCACAGCAGCTCCTTTCTCTGATTACTCATTTACTTCTCCTTTTAACCACTGAATTTGAGCTCGCAGCTTTCTAAGTTAACTGGTGCTCCATTSGCTGCTGTAGAGTGTGACCATCTGCTCATCTGCTCTGCCTCTAAGGATTTTTTTAAAGCAATGCTGATCTCCTGAAAATTTGAAAGGGTAGGAAAGATGTTAAAAATCTTCCATATCTAAAAGTTTTTTTCGAAAGTAAAAATGAGCAGAGGAAACATATGTTTCTTGCCCTTGTGAATGGGAAAGACTCACTGTCACCTTGTTCTTTGTCAAGATAATCAGTATGGGASAAAGATCCTCTAAGTGTCCCCATCATGGGAAAAGTTTCAGTGCTGATTTACAYCTCCTCAGGAGCTTCAGTCAAGGCAAAGATCTGTAGGAAATTTGGTTTCATTAATTTCAGAGATGTTAGCACTACTTATTTTCTTGGTGGTTGTGTTTTATTTTATTCCTTCAAGGAAATCTAGGAGGAGTAGGACATAAAAATGTGAATGCCATTTCAAAATCAAATTGGAATGTTGAGCTTAATAGCTTCATTTTTTTTAAATTTTTTTTAAATATGATTGTTTGACTTCTGAACTCTTGCTTATTTAAGACTTTGTGGACTTAAAAAGGAAAAATATGTGTACCCATGTGACAAAGCAAATGCACCAAAAGAGGATTTATTCAGTTTTGAGAAGATCAGCAGCAGTGATTCACCCTCTTGGCTGGTYTGGAGTGCAATATGATCAACTGATTCCCCCAGGGAGGAAGATGAAAGTCCCACATTGCTGTGTGGTCACACAGGGAGCAGTGACCTGTGCCAGGGTAGCTCCAGCCAGTGCACCCAGCACAAAGAAAACTTCAGCCTTAACCATCAGTATTGTTGTTGTAGGGGATTCAAGTCAGGCAATCCAAATGTAGCTTTTAGTGGTTCAGTGAAAGAGAGTGCAAACTTTAAAACAAGAGCACTCATCATCCAGAGATTGAATAAACAAAAGCATATTTAGACAACTGTGTGCTATTCAGCACTTTACATCACGCGAAGAAGAGAGTCCCTCCTCTTTTCAAGCCCCCRCACAATCTTGTCATAGATTTTTCAGGCTGATCTCAGAGATTTGTTGTTTTCRGAGTTAAAACAACATCAGTTACCAGATAGGGATGGGTTGAAAGGAGTTACAGTGTCCTTTGTATATCCTGCCCCCTCACCCAGCTTTGAAATCTATGAAAGCAAAGCAAACTATGTAATTAATGTGGACCACTTGCTCAGGTGGTCAATGCTTTGTAAGGATTTACTGATTTATTGGGATTTTTGATCCTTAGAAGGATCAGTAGATTAGACTTTATCTGAGGAAACACCCATTGTAGTAAAGTCTAAAGTAGTATTAAGCAGAAAAAAAACACTGAGAAATATTAGAATTGATAAAACGTCTGGTCTCCTTTTTACTCTTTAAACTAGTTATTTATATTTTTGTTTTTTGTCTTTCTTACCGATTCCATAGTGAATCTCTTGAAGAAAAGCTTGAAAGCCTGGATGCTGAAGATCTCATGTCTCATCTGTCACGACCAGAAAGCTACCTAGATGAGGAAAAAAGGTCAAGTAAGTAAAACTGACCAAAGGTATCAGACTGACAGTCACTTATTTAAACAGTCAGTTGGAAATAATGTGTGTTAATTCTTCAGTGATGGTAGTTGATCAAACATTTTTTAATTACTGCATTTGATATTGTGAGTTTCATTGTGATAAACAGATCCATTAGAAATTCCCTGAATAGTACACCTTGTTAAAAATTTCTAGAGKAGATCTTCATTTAGCTGGCTGGGAAAACTATGTCTAACTCGATGTGGCAACTATTCAGTCAGCTGCACTGACTGCAGTGCTGTTAACATCGCCTGTCCAAGTTGTCTGACAGTTCAGAAGACCCTGTTTTCTGATATAACTTCAGTCTAACCATTCAGGCTGAAAACTTCCATGTCAGGTGTATGCACCAGACTGACCTTTTTTGGAAGATGGWGATAAGATCTGAAGGATAGAGAGAGACTGGGAGCAAGAAGTGTTCTGACGGGGAGTAATTCTACATGTAGGAGAGAGTGGGAGAGTGTGGGGAGACAGTCATAGCAGGATATGGTCAAGTGGTCTCACAGATTTTCATCAGGTTTTTCTGCCATTATATTGCATATTCTTTTTTGTTGTGGGGAAAAGAAGGTGCCAGAGATGCTGCAGAGCCCTGGGCAGGTGAGTAGGGCTGGCACATACCTTTYGCTTTGAGGCATTCTGGGCTGATCTTCATGTTTGATCCAAGGGGCTGAGTTGGAAAAAGATTAACAGGGGCTTGAGGCCAGATGTGGGTGCTAGGAAGGGGWATACCACACATAAGCCATTGCCATGAGACAGGAAAGCAAGGAGGCTGGGATGAGTTCCGTGAGACACAGAGATGTGGACTGAGCGAGCRGCAGATGGGAGGGGTGACAAGAACCCGTAAGAATGAGATCAGAGAAAAGCAGAGGAGCCAGGCAGCAGGGGAGTGGGAGAGAGACCATCCCCAGATTACATCCTTGGCTYAACCAGTTTGCCCATTTTCATTTGAGCACATAATTTGATTCCTTGATTCTATGAAGAAAAGCATGAATCCTTCTGTATGAGTCTTTTTTTAAAAAAAAAACTTCTAAGAGAAGTCTTGTTATGCCTGTTGACCTATTTTCCCCAGAGACTGCTGTAGTTTGTTTATGGGGTTTGTCCTGTTTGTTTTGTGTTTCCAGATATGTCATGTGGGTCTGGAGGTTTTCCAACCCCTAACATGAAAAATAACATTGAATAATCCCTGTCTTGAAGACATATGAGATTCAATTAAAAGTTATAACATACAAGTTTTTGGATGGGATTTTACTTACTATCTCTTTTCTGTTTCTGAGCCTTTAGGATATTTTCAGGTGATGATGTTGAGAGCTCTTTTATTATTAAGAGGGCTAGGCTTCTTTTTTACTGTCAGATATCACATTTTTACATGCTGGCTGGAAAGGAACTAAGATTTACCAGATATGCCACCAGCTTGGCAGCACTGGAGGAGAAATGATTATGGGCTGTGCCCATAAAGAGGACGTGTGTCCTTTGATTTGAAGGCAAGTATGCAAGAGGAGGAGTATCTGCCTTAACCAAGAATATTATGCTTGAATATTGGGTTATATGCAGAAAAAAAATTGTTAGAAGGTGGCCCTGACACCGTATTTTTGTGGATTGAAAAAGACAACTGAATACCACCATCTTACAACAAATCCATAGCCACTGGCAACACTGGATGTGACTCAACCCATGATGACATGTCTGCTGGTTGTTTAATTTTACAACACACCTCTTCCTTTTAATTATATTATTTATCTTCTTAGGCAAAAAAAAAAAAAAAAAAAAAAAAAAAAAAAAAGCTTCAACGTAGGTTTATGTTATTCAAATCAAAGCAAGAAAAAATAATATATAATGGCTCATTACTTTTAAATTGGATGCTAACCTAAGTTTGCATGTAACTGTGACTGACATTGGACTATGTTTTGAAATGATGGCATTTTATTTTTTGTAAGTAAGTCTAAAAAGTCACAAAATCTCTTTATGTCTGCTCTAATAAGCTACTGAATATTGTTTAATTACTCATTTGCTGTAAGCAGTGTTATGAAAATTTCTGTTTAGACCTCAGTGGTTTAGAATGATTATATTCCTTTTCTAGGCCTCCTACTCATTTTTGGGCCTCTTGGTACAACAGCAACCAGCAAATAAATTGAATGTCAAAGATATACAGAAAAGTATTTATAAAGAAATCAAGTTGGTTGAAGTTGTCATCATTGACTGATGAGAAACAATACTGACAAGGAAACATGTGGCTGTCCTACAGAGAGGAAGAGTGGCCCAGTCAGTGATGAAAGGGCTCATGCAAGTTCGACCCTCACTTGGTGACCTTGGACAATTTATTAGGGCATTGTTCAGATGGCAAATTCCTTGAACCTTGCGCCCATTACAGTGATTTGTTTGGGTAAAGAGTCTTTTGAGGCTAAATACAGGTTTTATGAAACCATTGACCCAATGACAGTAGTAGAATTTCAGCTRTGCCAAGATGGCATTTTGACTCTCTTTCTCACCCCCGACAAAAACCAAAACCAATGCTTCCCAACCATCCTTGGCAATGTGGAGATAACGTTACCAGATTTATGGAAAATCCCTATATATGACAGTATGCGAGTGGGAGCAGGGAGTGAATATAAAATATAAAAGCCCAGAACAGATAGAGAACAATGAAAACTGGAGAAATATGATTGYCTTTCACCCAGGGACACCTACACCTGAAAAGAGAAAATCTAGTTGGGGCTTAAGTAAGGAGGGGGTCTAACTGAGAACAGGGTGATGTTAATGGCAGCTGGGTGACAACTCAACACAATACAATAATACAATAGCAGGTTCTRTTAGTCCTTAGATGATGATGAAAGCATTTGTTCTTGAGCCTAATTATAAATACATACAATTATATGGAATTAATTGGTACAATCTAAGTGCTTGACTAATGCTAATGCCTAACTCATAAGTATAATGAGTTGAATCCCTATATTTTTAAGGTTTTAGAACTGGAAAAATGTTGTAGAMAGCCAGTGGATTCTCAGGAAGAGAATATAAAAATTGCCAATATATTGGGTAATAATCAAGAAGAAAAATTATGCAGGGATTTTGCAGAGAAGAATAAAATATCAGGAAATATTTTTGCACTATTTAATTACCTGCATTTGATATTGCTTAAACGCTGTGTGATTTCATGCATAAGTCATTTAATGACCTGTTTTAGCTTGCTTGTTGTTTGAATTTGGTGGATTTTTTTTTTCCTTTCATAATAGAATATATGACCTGAGTAGCAATAATATAAATTCACATTTTTCATGTGTAATGACTATTTTAGAGTAGATACTAACCAGCCAGTTTTCTTGTATGCCTGGAGTTAGCCTAACTAGAAAAACTCAAACAAGCAAAAGTTAATATTGTTTCTACAGTCACTGATATAACAACAATAATAGTTGTGCACCATCATGATGAAAATCAACTCCCTTTATGTCCAAACAATAGCGTGAATCACAGAAATCTGACCTTGATACACAAATGTGATCATGTAGTAATTATAGCTCTTGTGCTTTCTGTATAAACAGACTGTTTCATCTGGAAATGCTGTAGGGTACTACTTCATTCTGCAATTTGCTGCTAATGACTGAGCAGAAAGCTTTTATATCCCAAAAAGCTTTAAAACAAAGCAGGTAGAAAAATCTTATTTCCTGCAAATGAGAAAAAKAAGCTGGTTATTTGAACTGCAGTGAATCAAGTCATTCCTCTATCTATGTTCTGTTGAATAGCAGATCTTACAGATTTAAAGATTGTCTTCAAAATCACATTTTGCAAAGGTTATTAAAGACAGTTTCATGGGCAAAATATGGAACTAAATCACTCAGTCCAAGTGATAACTGACATGTTCTTTAACAACTGTGAGATTAAYGAAAATGTCTTTCATTTCATGCCAAAATCTGCTTGTTCTGTTTGTGTCTGTGTTGGTATCATCCAAACAGGATGTGACAAACATATGTTCTTTGGCTTTTCCCTAATCCGTGATTTGGATAACACTATTAAGATGTGGTCTAACAAACTTCAGTGAAGCAAATCCGAGGATATTTGTCTGTGGACTTGATTTTAGTATGTCCTAAGCAAAGAAGCTCCATCCTGACCTCATATATTATCTGTATGTGTTTTCTGTGCTTCCATAAAAATATACTATCAAAATATTAGCACACTTGTAGACATGGGCTGAATCCTGAAAGAAGACAATAATGGGAAAACTAACCCAGCGCAGAGCCCAGAAGTGACCTCTGAAGGGCTGAGTGACATCCTCTTGATAATGAGTCTCTACTTACAATGGTTTCCAAGAATGTCAGTTKCTCAGTTTTTAATCTATTCAATCATTACAGTGATGACTTTGGAGAATTCTAATTTCTTAATCAAAATTTTGTTTAGTGCCAGAAGCACTACCAAAGTTCCTAACTATTACATAAGTAATACGATTTTTTTCGCAAGAAAATTCAAAACCTGAAAAAAATAAAGATAACTTCCTTGAAATAAAATATATTTTCCTTAATTCCATCCTGATTGGCATGCAATGAGTAATGAAAAAAAGTAATAAATTGCATTATTTTTCTGTGAGTCTTTATAAATAATACCAGGAATTAGCAATTCCAGTGTTTTGCACTGGATTGATGTCAGGCTGAGAGGGTTATTAATCCTCTGGTCATTACACCAAACTTTTAAATATRTTGGCAAAGTATGAGATCTCTTCTATTCATCTTGAAATACCCTTGTGTTTGAATATGTATGGAAAATCAACTTAAAAATTCAGACCTTTTCTTGCATGGTACTTTTAGAAATAGCAACTGATTACAAAAGAACCTAGTTTTAGGAGATGGTTATTACTGTTAGAATGGAAATTAGTTCTCTACTTCATGTGATATAATTGTCATATGATTATGAAATGATCATGGATGGGCCGTGCAAGTGCTATAGAATAGTGGTTTTGAATTCATGCTGCAAAACATAATTCTAAAATAATTTTCAGCAGTTTTTTACTATATCCCCGCCATGGGATGTTGGAGCACATTGCCAGAGAGAGCCAGAGTGCTTAAGGGTACTTGTTTGGTCATTTTCTGCAGTCTCATTCAGAGGTGAATTTTCTTTGAGATKCAGATATAGGACAAAGATTTGTGTAAGTATTTAGACTGAAGGACTTTCTGGTCCATGAAACCTGTCTTTTGTTATTTGTCTGAGGGCTTCAGGATGGTGGTATTTTGCGTTAAATATCCTTGTATCCACTTAAGAATGACCTTTTTATCACTTCTGACTATATCCATCAGCTGTTTCTTGGGCTCAGGGAAGAATTTTCATTTTGTGGAGGCAGCAGCTAATCAGAGTGTCTGCTGCCCAGCTTCAGGCCTYGGGAGAGCTTTCACTGATCTTGTCCATGTTTTTTTTTGATGGCAAGTTTGCCATGCAGAGTCCAAGATTTTGAGTTACTTACAAGCCACTTCTGAAGACTGTGAGGGGTAAATAACACACAAGAGTGCTTCCCATCTCCCCTGTATGCTTAGTCACTGCTCAATTATTTACTCAGTACATAGTTTATACCTAAATACCCTGTGCATGKTATATGGGTCATAGATTAATAATCTAATCTGATGTGACATCAAGCCCTCTTGTCACTGTCCCTACTTCTCAATAGCCACTGACTTCAGGCTGAATTCAAGATCAACCATTTGCTGTCTGGGTTTTAAGGAAGGAGTCATTATTAAAATTAGAAACCTGGTGTATCTGTGTTATAGATCAAATTGTCCCTGCACAAGAAGTTGGGTGCATTTGAACATTCCATGTCCTTCCTACAGCAGCTTTTCTACTCTGTGTTGGCAGCCCTCAAGCAAAGCAAGCAGCACACCTCCTATTTCCAGCCTTCACTGATTAGTCAGGCACTCATGAGGTCATGCATTGTCCTGCTGTCTGAACACYTCACAGAAGTTAATCTATTTCGTATATATTTGTAGGATGGCTATAGCAGACTGAGGACAAGACCATCAGGCTCCAGTTTGTGATAAACTCTCTCATCCTGGTGCAGCTCTGCCCTTCRCAGAGCTGTGTTTGTCATTCCTTCCTCTTTGACATGCACCAAGCAGTATCACTCTTCTACTTAACAGGCCTGTGAAAATGTAATTTATTTTGGCTCAGTAAWATGTCTAGCCATCCTGTCCTTCAGCAGAGTGCAGAACTATCAAAGCATCTATACACAATTTCCCAAAATACAAAGCACATAGAAACCTCAACAGAAAGATGTTCCTAAATATTCTCTTCTCCATACAGTGAGTCATGCCCAGACCCGTGGGTTTCTTTATCTTTGAAATCATATGTCCTATCCACTTAAAAAATGAGATAAATTCAAAAGTTAGTGACAGAACAGAGCCTTTACACCATAACCCACACTCAGTCCATGTAAATGGGGCTCTTTACCTCCACTTTAGTGAGCTCTGACTCAACTTTTAGACTGTAAAAGTGGGATGTATCTGACAAAGTRTCTTTGCCTGGGCTCTTCACTCCAGACTCCTGTCATCGTGACTGATGATATGGTCAACGCAACTGAAAGCAGGTTGCATCTCACCTCATCCTACAAAAGTAGAAGTTTAGAACAGAGATACTAGTTGTGTGTAAAGTCAGATGAATCAAATGCTAAACTGCTTCTTTCATCCTACTGGCAAAAAGAGAGAGAGTAGGGTGTTGATCCTGGATGTAAACACCTACCCCAAAGGTGCTGCATGCCTGAGGGCATTGCAGAAGGGCCTTTTATTTTTGCCTGAACTCTGTGATGGGCAGGTATAAGACTGTACCTCAAATTCTACAGTCAATAAGAGACATTAGGAGGAAGAAATTAAAATTTAAAAAAAACCCCCGAACCTTTCAATAGAAAACAACAGAAAAAAAACCTGGTGCATGACCATGAATGCTGAAGTATTTTCCAGTGGCAATCTAATGGGATGTTGTATCAGTCTTAAGGATTTTYTTCAACAGAAATTACAGAAAAAAACCCACAATAAAATGACATGTTGCAATRTAAGTTTTGTACTTTTACCAAGAAAATTATGCATCTGAAAAAYAACTTTTTCTTTCAGTTTCATTTGTATCAGTTTCCTGTTCAAGCTCATMTAACAGCATTAGGGCCACCTGTCTGGGTGACTACATGAATTTATACCAAGACAGAAGTAAGCAAATCTAGTTTTCAAGAAGGTGGGAAAACATTGAGACTGAGTGCCTCAAGGCCTTGAGGGTAGTGAAAAATGCAGAATAAATCACATATTATATTCTCTAAACAACTCCTGTTATTTATTAAATYGCTTAATAAAAATTAATTTTAGCAGTGCATTAATTAGTTAAACTRGCTGAGTTCCTAATATCTCTGCAAGTGACAGTGAGATGAGGATTTTGAATGCACTGGGAGGGGGTTGTCTCATATTATAGAAAGCAAAGATGTGCATGGTGGGAAACTTGAGGTTTCTTTTGCTCTTCTGCAGCTGTGGAGCTGAGCTGCCTTCTCTGTGAATAATGACCAAGAGAAAGAATGAACAAACAAAAGGAAGAAAGAGAGAAAGAAAGAAAGAAAGAAAGAAAGAAAGAAAG
>NW_026623235.1:8199649-8210565 GCF_030028575.1 Malurus melanocephalus
AGAAAGAAAGAAAGAAAGAAAGAAAGAAAGAAAGAAAGAAAGAAAGAAAGAAAGAAAGAAAGAAAGAAAGAAAGAAAGAAAGAAAGAAAGAAAGAAAAAGAGAGGAAGAAAGAAAGGAGGAGAGACAACTATTTCAAGGGCAATTATCTAAATGGGATGGAGAAACCTGGGATGACTAAGTCCCCGATCTCTGGAGAATTTGCTCTGAGCACTTTGATGAATTTTAAAGTGGCATTACATTCTAGGTTTTAATAACATAGCCTTTCTCCTCTTCTTCTGGCTCCAGGCAACTGTTAAGTCCATTTTTTACAAAAGCCTAAGGAGCAGAAATTAATAAGGCCAAAAGTGTAACCCCAGCACTGCAGATCTGTAGAGAGCAGGCGAGAAGGGAGGTGTGTGCATTACCCTCAGCGCCTACCAAGGAGGGCCTTTTGATGTGTCCTGTTACAGGTCGGTTTCACTTTCARTTCAGCAAATTAATTACAGGGGAAAGAGTTTTCGGTATCTCTAGCACGATCARAGACCATTTTTGCAGCTTTGGTTTCCTTCTTCTGATATATTTATGACCCAAGTCTGGATGTTGACAAAACAAGAGACATCTCTGATTAGAAAAACCACCAGCACCAACGGGAAATATCAGTCCCCGTCACTGGTTTACCGTTTTAAGTCAGTTTCTTTGGTGAGCAGTTCTTGAAGTGCAAATGTTTTGCTGCTTGTGGTTGGAGTCACAMGCAATCTGGCACTGAAATACCCAGYTGAGGGTAGGTTTAGAGTGATTTAGTCCCYGGGAAAATTCAAAAGCCTGAGTCAGTGGCCCATATGTCTTTTTAGCCACCATCTGGAAGGCTRTACACTTAAGACTGAGTTAACAGTAAGAAGGCACAGTAAGAAGGAGGCACCTAAACCACCTAACAGGGAACRTGAGTGGTGCAGCTTTGCTTTCAGCACAGCCTGAGAGAATTCAGGGGTGTCATTCTCTGCAGCAGACCTGTAATCATGAATATGCCCCTCAACATGGGAACTGAAGTCAGCCCTCCTTATCTTGTAAAAATGTGATGCTCCCTGCAACACTTGAGAAGTTTGTGGCATTGTCTAGCAGGAAGGTTCCGTGTTCATTCCCCTCCCCTTCCTGTGTGGGACCAGAATTTCCAGCCAGTGCCCTCAAGCCCTTAAGATCACTGTGCAAGGCCTAGAAATTTTTAGTACCTACAAAACAATCAAGTTAAACCTTCCTTTGTGAGAAACAAAACCAACACCATACAGCCCTGTGAATATATCTCAGATTTTTTCCAGGGAACATCTGATCCAATTTAATTCAGTAAGTCCCTTTCCAGCCATTAATCTCCAGCCAAATTTTGTTTTTCATTTTATTGCACATTATGATTTACTGCACAGCTTTCTGTTCATTATTACTTAGTGAAACAGTTGTTAAGATCCTCTTTCTCTTGATCTCCTGATCAGGAAAATACTGTGCAGATGTGAACTGAAGTAAGAATAGTACTCCTGTAAGAGAACTCTTCCCCAATTAAACATAGTRTCTGTGAGGGAAGTTATGATCTTGCAAATAGTTTTTGCTTCTAAGAAAGAYTTAACAGCACAAATGAGGTCAGCTTTCCTTACATCAGGTCTACTATTTGCTGCAAAAACAGTGCAGTAACTGACATAATATTGCACAAATATCCTGGGAGGACTTAAAAATGTTGAAATTCCACATATATATACTTCAATACTTAGATGAACCTGATCTGCCCAGTGCATTCCAGAGTGAACTTATTTCCTTTCTGGAAAAAAAAAAAAAATAATCTTGTTTGTTTCTGTCATACACAAGAAAGGAAAAAGCAAAAACATATTTTCTTGTGATAATTACTGTCTAAACCAGAGGGTGTTGTCAGTGTTCACACAGATGCTGCCTGGTCACTGTGGTCTTCCTCCTCCCTTGCATTCTATCTGTAGGCACCAGAGCAAAGCCTGGTGCATTTGCTTCTGGAGTAGGAGCTGGCTCGTTCTGCTCATTTCTGGTGTTCACGACCACCACTCGTCTCCTGCTAAACCTGGCAATCTTGTGTATGTTGCAGGTAGCTGGAGGTGCTAAGGAGCAAAAGCACAAACCTGTCCYTCCTGGGCATCTCAGTTTCTCTCCAAAATTCCTGTTCCAGTGTCTTTCCAGAAGACTCAAACTGACTTATCATTAACAGCCTGGCCCACCTGATGATTTCTACTTAGGCCTWGAACTGTAAAAACAAATGTTCTGCAGCTGAGAACAGTTACATTGTCCTGAACTGGGAAACTCCAGAAGAAGCACTGAACCCTTGTCTAGCAAAACCCTTAGTGGACTGAAAGAACCAACCTCACTTCCACAACGACATTGAAATAGTCTATCCAGGACTTTGTTATGAACTAAAGTTCTGAATTTTAGGCAATCAACTTTTGAAAATTACTGATTTTTTACCTACAATGGCCAGCTTTAGCAAGCAGAGTCCTCCCAAAACATTGTCCCTGGACTAGCAGCCAGCACAAGGATGAAAGCAGTACTAATGCCAAGACATTATTATCTCCARGAAACACTTTTTGCATTAACCTGGTGGTTTAATAACTGGTGATATTGCAAGGAGRGAGATCTTAAGTAGTGGGACAAATAACAACAGGTGTCTTTCACTGAACTGTTACTGCTCCTAAARCCATGTTGGCACACATTTGCATGAACACCAAGAGGATTTGGGAGCTTTAAAACCTCCTATGGGCAGCCTGGAGAGGCAAATGCTCTGGAAGTTTTTCTCCTGTGTTGCAGTGAGCACATCATTACACTCCTGTGGAAATTCTCTTGGTCTCACAGTAGTTGTGGCTTTTCACTTGGGGAAGAGGCAATTAGAGGTTTCAAGCAGTATTTTTTTTTCTTCTAGCAATCTGCCAATTTTTACAAAATGTGTAGGAGCTCTTGAGACCTCTGTTTCTCCATCCATCTTGGTTGAGAGAGGGTCAAAGTCTTGGGGAGACAAAAGCACACACAGTGCAATTGCCTCAATCTCACTTGTAGACAGGCTACAGATACTGCAGTTATCAGTGATATATTATGTAAACTCCATTGAAATAATATGAATTCCTATGATACAAGTTACTGTTTTTTTTCTCCCAGGATGCAAATCACAACATGGATAAGGTTTCCTTAAATGATAAGGTGTCTTTCAGCACCACGATCATGGAAAAGTGTTGTCTAAGACTCCTTTTCCTCATGGTTAGGCTAAACCTGGTCTTACTGGTTGGGGTCATGTCCCTTCTTGTGCCTGGTCTAATGGTGTAAATCTATGGTAGGAGTTTACTTGTAAGTCTGACAGTCTTGCTCAAGCTGTAGCTRTTGGAGGGCTTTTCTTAGGACATTGCTGATGTGACTCACAGGACATGGGCCGATTGCACATCCTGGACTTGAGAAGATACATGTGTCAGCCACTTGTGGCTGCTTGGGAAACCAAAGTGTCTTAAAATGGGCAGMAGTAGTGCTAATGATGATGCTTGAGGGAAGGACATTACTAACTGAAGAGAAGCCTTCCAGCCAAGCTGTTCTCTGTGCTCAAAGGCAATGGAGGGGATGAAGTGAAGGAGTTTATGAAATACCCTGTGCAGACATGTATATACYATCCTATAGGGGAAACAGCCTAATTACTGCTCTGAGCTTCCAARGAACTCTGAGACGAAAAACATAAATCTCAATCATCAAGAGACTTCTGTAATTCAGACCAGGTGTCAGGTAGGCTGTTGTATGGCTCCAGCACAACATGACTTACAATCACCTTTTTATCCGTGTTCTTCTGCTACTGACGCCCTTTAAGTCTAATATTCTCAATAGCAAGGAAATTTGTTTCCACTGAGCCAAATCCCATTTGTCTAGGTGGTGAGAATAAATACCAGCTGCAGATCATCTTGGATAGTAAATTTTTAACCCCATCCTGGTCAGCACAGAAATATGGTAGATCATTATCAGCCACAGCTTCATAAACACAGAAAATAAAAATGACGAAGTTTAAATGACCTGTGRGATCTGGGATTCTGGCTAAGATCTAATTTACCATTGATTAAATCTGGAATCAGATTAATTTAGGAGAAATGTAACATCAGAATTATACCCTGCTGGTTGATAATAATTCAAATGTTCTATACTTAATGGTGAATTATGGTGCCCGTTGGTTTTAAATGCCTTAATTATTTTAAAATATCTTCAAAAGTTATACTACCAAGGTAAAGATCCTCTTTGTTCATGAATGTAGATAACTACTGAACTGTARGATATTCTGATCCTGTCAAGCTTTRCTAAGTACTCAGCTACTAATTATGAACAGGAATAAAAGGACACCTGCTGAAATAATTACTAAAGATGTGCAACTACAACCTGCCTCTTATCAGATGGATGGAGCCAGTATCCTACATCAGCAGAGATGTATGACAAGTATGGCATTATGTAAATCATTACATCGGTAGGCATATTAATTTGTGTGAATACTGAACTGCTTGGATTTTAATGCAGAAGGAAAGTAGCAATAYAGTTCTATGCTAAATTAGATAAACAAAGCACTGGAGTTCCAGGGTGCAGACATAGATCTTATTTATTCACAAATAAATCTGGAATATTCCCACAAAATTCAGTTTGTAGCACTACTATAAATCAGGTAGGAAACTAGGATTGTACCTTCACTGTTGGTAATGATTTAATAACTGTAAATTCCATGACTGTGTCTACCCATTTTTGTCTAACAATTTCTTGTACCTATTAGAGCATTTTTTAAATGGATGCCAGCAATGTGTATTTAAGTAGGAAAAAGCATACAGAGCATGTTGCAGATATCTGCAGGACAATACCTCCTAAGCGTGAGCTCTRAAAGCTCAGGAAATCCTCCAGATGAAATCCTGCACTGCTGGGGCCATCATCTGTGGAAATAGCGCTMCATGTCCTCTGTGTTCAACTCTTGCACCTTCCATGTGTCAGTCACTGCTGGAGACAAGATCCTGAAGTGTTGGCTCAGATGGTTTTATGTTCCTATGTAGAATCAAAGCACTGTGCTAAGGGCTTGGTGTTATGCTGAAGCTAGATACTATAAGGCTTGTCTTAGTGCCTGAAATATCCTGCWGCCTCTCTGGCTGGCAGTTCTGGCCAGGACAAAATTGCTTTCTATGCCCWTGGCCAGCTGCTATAAAAAGGACACGCAGCTGTGCCAGGCTTGGCAGGAGACATCTCCCTCTTCTTGCCCCAGTGGTTCTGAGGAGCACATCAGCCATGTGCCCTGCATTTCCCTCGTACATGCTTCCTTCTGGCTGCTGCAGAGATGAACAAAAGGAAAGTAGGAGACAGCCYCACTGCTCCTGCTGGTGCTCTCGGTAGTGCCATGCAGTGAACTTGCCTGTGGTCACATCATAATTCAGAGCCACAAGCAATCCCCTGGCAATCCCAGGGGTGTCATTCAGCCACTAAGAGCTGCTTTATTTTCTTCTCAGATTGGAGAAGAGACATGGAGGAATGTGTGGGGTTGCAGGTCTGCCCAGGACATGGGGACACAACTTGATTTCTATCTGCAATCCCATCCCATCCCCGTGCCACAACACTACAGATTCAGGCACTGTAGCCATGGAAGAAGACTTGGAAAGGCCTGATTTACCTTTTCTCCAAAGCAGTTTCAACCTTAAGGCAACCCTCCAAAAGCCATTTACTTTCCYAGATCAGGGACCATTCTGGCAATTGTACAGATACAGTATTTTTACCTGCTGAATTACAAGTGAGGTTGTAACTGGGTGAAGATTAGTTGCACTTCTTGTTTTCACAATGAACTCTTAGGAGTGTGTGTATATGTAGCCAAGGAGAGGCTCTCCTAACCATGGGCTAAGGATACACTGGATCAGAYAGCAGTTAAAAGCCCATGGCCTTAGGGAGTCACAAACTACTTGCAGAATGTCTCACAGACATCTTCTCYCATGGGGAAACACYGCAATCWTCAGTTCTATTGGCTTTTTTAAGCKCAGGTTCTTTAAAACTGGATGTTAGCATAACTGCACAGCTCTGGGCTAAAGCGCTGAGGCACCATGCAGGTGTTGGGATCTTTATCCCTGCAAGCACAAGCGCTCATCTTGTTTGCACATCTGCTCTCTCCAGTCTTTCCTCTTTGTCSAACAAATTCAGGTTTGAGGGATGGAAGAGCTCTAATGAGGCATTTTAGCAGCCCAGACAAGGTTGTTCCTTGCCACCCCCTGCAGACCCTGTCTCTCCAACCCTGCTACTAACCCCTTCCCCCAGGAACCATGCAGCAGTCTCAGGCACTCTCAGCTTCACAGAAAAGCCTTTCCAATTTCTTTATTATTTTTCCTCAGGCTTTATTTATGAAAGTAATGTTCCAAATCATTGTGCCCCTCATTACCACCCCTTTTCTCTGTATTTTGTTTCCTGTCAAGTGTTTTGCTCTGACACACCAAGGAAAGACACAGAACATGAGGTGGGATCATCTCGCCCTGGCTGAAGGACATTGTCAAGAGAAGTTACTAGACATAAAATCATTATTCCCCCCTCTTCACAGGATCTTGCTGTGGGATGTTAAGGGCTTCCTGCTGCAGCCCCCAGGGTGGCCAGCAGTCCCCAGCCGGGGCTTCACTCTCTTCAACACAATTACAGTCTGCAAATGTTTAAAGGCAGTTTCTTTTGAGCTAGCCACATGCTTCAAATTGTTATGTGGTTAACCACCGAGAACAAACCCCCACACAAATACCTAAGGATCAACTTGCTYAAGCCAGGGTGGTAGCAGTGGGGCAGAAGGGGAGAGGGAAAACTTCCTCATTTTGCTTTTGATGAGAAGAAAATAAAGTTATCTTTTGACTTTCCCAAACAGSCAGCAGCCGCTGTGTCACAGTGTGTGCTGGGTGATGCCGTTTGCACATTTGTTTGCTGATGAAAGGAGCCTTGTTCAGCTGCTGTGCCCATGAACACCACGGGCCACATCCTCTGCTGGTGTAAATCAACTCTTCTGGTGAATAGGAACTGAAAATGCAACACCCTCTCTCTATGCAAGTGCCAGGCTGGAGAAAAACTTCTGTGCTTTAACATTTCCCTGTCCCATGTCCCTTAACTTACAAAAGCCGAATACTTTTCTGCTGACTCACAGAGACAGATGGATTTTGTTAACTCCAGTCAAGATAGAGGAAGATGCACTAAAAGCATCACTTGGAGGGGCTGAACCCAACTTTGATGGRTTCATGGGGACTGAGCAAGGAGTTTCACACCTCGCCCTGTTCAGCATGGATGGAGCTTGGCTCCTGGGTGCCACATGGGAGGAGTGCTGTGTGGTCTAAGCTGAGCCCTGCTGCTAATCAGTGTCTGGAATAATGACCCATGCTGTCATTCCCTCCCYCTCCTTGTGCCCTCTCTGGAGCTCTGCAGCTCCCCAAAGGCCAAGAAAAGGACTTGGAGCCAACAGCAACAGAAAAAGAAACACCCCAAAACAAGCACAGAACTCAAATCCCATCAGTAATTCCATTGCATCTGCTTAAATCTTSCTAAATTAGAGAGGATTTTAGTGAAGTAAATTAACTTCCCTTTGCTTGTGTTTCCTTGTATTTTTGAAGAGTATGAAGTTGCTGAGGAGCAAATTGTCTTGCAAACTCATGGGGACAGTTTCTAAACATGTCTGGCAGAGCTGTTCATGTAGCTTTCCTTAGAGTGGACCCAAATGAAGATAGAAATCCTTATTCTGCCATGGACCAACTTTGAGATCCGTCTTGCCTTCATTTTCATTTTTGAAATGGCAGATTAAAGGTTCACAATTTGGCTAGTGTAGTCTTGCGGGGGAAGATACAATGCAAGCATGATCTGTTTTCTCAGGTGTGAAACAAAATAGAATTCTTTGCTTTTACAGTAAAACTGCATGAAAAGGAGGGGTTAAAATTTTTTGGATGTGGGGGATGTTTTCGGTGAAAATGGTTTATTTCCTCTGGTCCATTTATCATCTGATCAGTGAAACATCCCTGTGCTTATGAAGTTAGCTCTGCAAGACTCTGTACCTGTCAGAATTGTTTATCCATACTTGCCAACAACAGCAAGAAAGGCAGGAGGACTGGCAGTCGTGATGGTGAGTGAGTTGGACACATGGAGTGAGGGCGCGTGAGTYGAAGCTCCTCACTGATGCAGAAAAATAAAATGAGTGAGGAAAGGAACATTAAAGCCTGAAGTGTCTAATCTTAGAGAGTTTAATGGTGCAGTTCGTTACAAAAAAAAAATCTGGAGAATTTCTTCGTGGGCAACTGAGTAGTTAGGTCTTGGTGGCCAGCTAGTCCTGATGCTGAAGGTTCAGGAGTTAATGCCAGCAGAAGCAGCTACTGGGGAGCATTGGCACATTGACATTGTCTRCCATGGGTAACTGGTTGGGAACATTGCACTTAGACAATTGAGAACTAATGTGATAATCACTTATTAAGGAATTACTAAGGAACAACTTAGTGCTTAGAATAATTATATGAAAATATATTAAAAATTCTCAGTCTAAATCAAACAGAGCCTTAATGCTGTGTGAGGGCTATGAGGGGGAAAAAAAAGAAAAAAAAAAAAAAGGGAGGCAGGCAGAGAATTCAGGTTTATAAAAAGAAACCCGTACACAATGAGCTGAAGGTTGTGCTTCTGCACTTCCTGCTCTGGGTGTGAGCAGAAGAGGAAGTACTAAAATACCACCAGAAAAGCTATTCCCACAGCATTCCCAACYTGGCTGAAACCAGAAAAGTTCTGACAGCCCTGCAAAAAGGGGGTAAAACCCCACAACTGACTCAGTCTCAAGGATCTTGCTCACAGGAAGGCCAACAAAATTTCCAAAGCTGGGAGATTTGGGTAGACCTAGATGAGTCTTTATATTTCCCCTGACTCTTCATTTGTATTTTCTGCAGTTCACCGGTCATTGGTGACATTTGACTCTTCTGTCTGCTTTGAGAGTAACACATTTCTACTACAGCCAGTTTGATCACATCCACGACCAGAAACCACCAAATTTCATATTAACTGCAAGGCATGGTCCAGTCTAACTCAGGTGAGGGGTTCCTTGCCACCTCTTTCAKTTTTTGACAGTCAACCCACTACAATGCATCCTACACACACAGCAAGAAACTGACCTTTCAATGCATAAAATGCCACCAGTTTCAGTGCTGCCCCATGTTAATCATTAAAACTGAATTTCTGAAAGTTCCCAGGCAGACAAGACAGGAGTTTGGTCTGGCTGGTCTAGCAAACCTTCCACTTATAGCAAAGAAAACCATGAAGATAAGCAGCAGGATCACATTCAAAGGGTTGTACAGCTGGCACACCAGGCAAAAAGTTTGAAAACCTCAAATCTGGAAGTTTTGCAAAGAGTGTGGAAAATGGTTCTTTCCCTTTATTGTTATAAGAAAGAAAGTATTCTGTCTTAGTAATTCCTCAAAATTTAAATATCAAACTCTTTTGTTTGACATGCTGTACTGTACACTTGAATTCAGGATTTGTTCAATAGTCTAACAGAAAATAGTAAAATTACTATAAAAAGCTGTTTTTTCCTATAAATGTTTTTCTACATCTAAGCAATTCCTGAATGAAGTCTTTCCCCTACAATTAGAGAATCAAATCCCTGGACTGACTCCAGTGAGCAGCTCAGGAATGTTCAGCACAACCACAGCCTCCAGCTATGGGACAGAACAAAAGTTGCAACAGTGATGATGCTTTATCTTYCACAACTTACTCCAGCAACACTTCCTTGGATGCCAATAATGAAATCTGCTTCAAAGAGGCCTGAAAAGAAGATTTTTCTCGTTTCAAATTCTGAGTCACTGATTTTGAGACTGACACAACTCTTTGCCAACTCATTGCATTTGTGACTGTGGTTTAACTAAAACCACCTAAGGCTGATAATGTCATCATGAACTCTCACATTCAAAAATGAAGTTGAAACCTTAGCTAAGCCCCATGTCTGAATGCAGCTTTCCAGTTCATTCAGAGCAGCATAGCACTCAGCATTTTCCCTCCAACAACAGAAAGCCCCTTTCTGGCCTCCCGGAACATTGCTGCATGGAATACACTGTCAGTCCTACTGCAAACTTATTTAAGAGACAATAGGACAAATAGTTGGCACACGGATTCTTCTTAAAACTTAAATCTAGATCCACAATAAAACATAAAAGGCCAAGGAAACATGCAAATAC
Organism: Malurus melanocephalus; assembly: GCF_030028575.1. Lineage (NCBI taxonomy): Eukaryota > Metazoa > Chordata > Aves > Passeriformes > Maluridae > Malurus > Malurus melanocephalus. The sequence goes on from NW_026623235.1 coordinate 8,209,832, forward strand.
AATCAGAAAGCTCATTCTTGTTTTAAAATTATTTTTTACTGAAAGTGAGACATTGCAATTTGCAATATGGGCCCCATTCTGCAGGTCCTTTCTTAAATGGGCTCTCTTTAAAGTCACTGAGATTGTTTCCGTGRGTAAAAGTTACTTACATGAGAAAGGATTCACAGAATCCGGCCTTACACATTTTGCTACAAAGTTCACCTAGACATTATCTGGGCTGCGGAGCAGCGCGTGTATTTTTAGGAGCAAAAAATGGACTTCAGTTGTTTTTTTTGGAAAAAGTTCTGACTTCAGCTTCACCCATTTGCTTTTTTGCAGTTTGCTCCGCAGCCACATTGAATGGAGGGGCTCAGCCTTTGTCCCCGTCTCTGAGCTGCTCTTACCAGCCACGCTCAGCCCCGACGCTGGAACTCACCAGGACGTGTGCAGTCTGAATTCCCATTCCAGATTTGGTCCTCAAGCCTAAGGCCATTATTCCATCTCCGACTAAAACATATTCTCCCATGGGTAGCTGGAAGAGAGCATGTTTCTTCAGGTTTTCTTGCCACAAAATGGTAAAATGAAGTGAAATAAAAGAATAACAATAAAAAGGAAATCCAGTATACGACAATCCTCAGAGTTCTGGAGTCTAAGAATGTTGATCAGCATCCATAAATGTCCTGACCGGTGAGGAGACACAGGCACTACAACTGGAAAGAGAGCAGGAAGGAAAACCTACCATGTGAGCAAAGTTA
>NW_026623235.1:8210635-8275587 GCF_030028575.1 Malurus melanocephalus
GGGGGGGGGGCGGGGGGAAGAGAAAGAGAGAAAAAGGTCTGCTCAGTGGACAGCACTTGGGCTGATAGCAGGGATTTCAGGAAATCCAAACACTCAGACAGGAAATCTGAACACTGGATAAACATGCCATAATCTCCACAGATACAGTTAACGTGCAGCGTCCCTGTTAACCCATTGCCTGCCCATGGCTGAGCCTGAAATCAGATCTGCGATATGAGACTGAGCCTGGAAACACGAGCTGCCCGGGGGGCTCCACAGCCTGAGCGCTCAGAAGGCTGAGCAGCAGCCCTGCGTTCAGCCCTGCCCTCTTCTTTTTCAATTCCATTGGTTAATAGGGCTGCTTTAGTGAAAAAGTGCATMATTTTCCTCCTCTGAGAAGGAGATGTCCCCTGAGTCCTGCGGCAACCTGTCCCAACTCCTGTGTGCCACTGCCTGTGGATGCCTGATAGTCCTGAGTCAGGTTTTACCTGGTTCTTTTTCCACTTTTTTTTTGCTGTAACACAAGATTTGTGTAGCTGTCTGCGGGATATTTGCAGGGTGCCAGTGATGGTTTACTCCAGGCTGGTGCAGTGGGGACCCCCTGCGTCCCCCCACTAGAAATTATAGGGATGGACTACTTAAAGGAAATGGGGAGTTTGGAAACTCCCTTTATGTCATTTGTCAAGGAGTGTAGTTCCATGGCAGAGGGACTGGAACTAGATGACCTCTAAGATCCCTTCCAACCCAAGCCATCTTATGGTTCTATGAATTGAGGAAAAAACTCTTCAGTCCTGAGCAAAATTAAGATGAAGCCTGTTTAGTTGGTTATTGTCAGAATACAGACTCTGCTTTTTGTGTCTTGTAGTTCACACGTCACCATTAAAAATATAACTTTTAGGCTTCTTAATTAATTTCTTTTATATTATCTACCCTAGTTGCACTATTAATGTAAGGCTTTTAGCTAATTACAAAAGCAAGGTGAAGGAAGCAATAATATTGCATAGAGCAGACCCCTTGCTCCCATAGATGTAATTAATAAAGTGAAGTTTACATGAGAGTTGCCACTTATGAATTTAAATTCATAGCATTACAACCATGCACACACACACACAGAGTTAAACCCCTGAATGTTTGCAGGATGGAGACTTCGGTGTGTTTTCTGGAGGAGGACAATTTCGGGCTTCTCTGCTTTCCAGAGATTATGGACTCCTAAAGCAAGGGCCCACTTCCAAAAATGCTTCTTCTCTCAAAATTGCCTTTTTGGTACAGTTCTTCCTAAAGCATGATAGAAAGAAAACATAATGTCTTTATATTTTCTGATTCTCCAAGGACTTCATAGGAATTAAAAAAAAAAAAAAAAAAAAAAAAAAAAAAGGTACCTTGAATTTCACTTGCTGGTGGAAGTAATTAGACACAGAGGTAATATTCACTGACTGGTGCCCTCGCTTGAGGCGTTGGCAATTAACTCATCTGAAATGGCCCTAATGTAAGACCCACATGCAATATTAACCTCTGTCATTATATTAAKGTTCCTGCTAGGAGCAAAATAGCACTATAGGAAAAGTCTTCCTTCAGCACCTTCTACTACCTGCAATATGTTTCTGAGTCTTTCAAAGACAGGAGCTCTGGCAAACGAGCATTGGTTACAGCATTCCCTGGAATGGCCAGGCTTGGACATCATGCCTGGTCTATGGAGTTAGGTTGTGYTGGCCAGGTGATGCTGCAGGGAGCCTGGCAGCACAACTGGGGTGGAAAATGGGGCCTTGGGGGCATCATTTCCTCAGGAACTCTCCTCCAGTCTCCATCCTAATTCTGACTCAGAAAATATCTTTCAAGTTGTGTYCTCATGTTTCTGGTCATTCTGTTACTAAATTTCAGAAAGTGTGAGGCTGGTGATGGAGGTGTGAGCATGGTTGGAACACTGGTGGCTGCATCATCTGTGCAAAGGGCTGGTAGAACAAATACTTGACTTTAGAAGTGTGAAGTCATCTGCCTTGCCTAGCATGTGCTGAATGAAACAAGGATGAAATGGCTGCTTGATGATGTCAGGAGGGAACTGGTGGAAAAACAGGGAAAACTTAAAACATGTCAGGATTGAACTTTTTTTTCTTTTTTTTTTTTTCTTGTTCCATGTGCTTTGCCAGTGAGCTATTTCAGTTATTCACTTCTTTTTTTCCGTAGATGGTCTGTTGTCACGGTATTTTTCACCTTCTCTTTTCTTGTGTTTCCCCCTTAGTGCCACTCTTTCCAGTAAAAATAAAACAAAAAATAGAGAAAAGTTATAAAGTGCAGCCTTTGCAGCATGACTAGATAAAAAGAAAAAAAAAGGAAAAGAGAAAATAAGCATAAAACTTAAAAATACACATTTTGACAAAAAAAAGCCTTTTAAGATTGAGAGACTTTTCATTTGAAAATGTTCAAGCAGCTCTAGAAAAAAAAGGAGCTGGGGGAAGTGGGATATAATTTATTACCACTAACATCTGCTGTAAATCAGTTAGAGGTAGGCAAACATTCCCTACCAGGGCAGAGTTAGGTCAAGGTGAGAGAGGATAAAGCAATAATTAAAAAGACCAGCATCCTCCAGCTACCTTCAATAGGCTGTAAGCAGAAGAGCAAGTGTTTGCTGCAAAACTAGGGTTTTGTCTASAAAAAATTCAAAAGGGGGAAAAAATAATTTATTTTCAATGGGAAACTATCAGTTGATAATAGACCTCCAACAATTTCCATACAGAACCACAAAAAGTATTATATTTTTCTGGTTTTCCAGTTAAAAAAATAAGTAGAAAAAAAGGTTGTGCTTGTTGGGCAAAGYTTAATTTTATGAGACATTTATGTTGGAAAACTCTACAGAAAGGTGTTATTGTCAGTCTTGGTAAAACAGAGAACAGGGACAGCATGGTAGGCAAAATAATGAAGYTRACAATAATAAACTGGACAGAAAAAWTCYAGCAGAARCAGGRTAGAAAGAAATCTTCAAACTAAGGCAAGAAGAGTTATCAAAGCTAAAGATTCCTGGAAGGGCACAACAGTTGCAAAAAATCCTCCATCACCTTAAGGAAAAAGAGCCAATGGCCTTAATACAGATGTGAAGATGCTTGCTTTTAAATTGRGAAAAACCCTCTACCACATCCACCCTTGATATACCTGCAACAGTGGAGCTTTCTGATCACTTGCTCTATATCCCCAGGTTGTAGCTTTGTGTATTCCGAGAGCTGATAACAAAATCCTCACTCCTTCCACAAAGAGCTCTGTGGCTACTGAATTAAGACAAATCAGTTCATTAAAGTTTAAAGGGGTTTAGATATGTATGTGAAAGATAAACTACATGAAATCATTATTGAGATTTTCAATCAAGATCTCAATAAAGTTATCATCAACCTATGAGGCCCCAAGCTCTGTTATTTTTTATGTTTCAATGACAAGCCTTATCATTATCATAGTTAAGAAGTTTTTTTTTCATTATAGATTTAAAAGAAAGATCAGTTCTCTACCACCCTACTTAGTGGATTTGGAGAATATTTCAACAGAATAATTAAAACATTTGGAGAAAGAAATTGCAGGTCCCAGTTTTATCATTCCCCACCCAGAAGCTTTACATCCTTGAGAAAAATTACTTAATATGAAACTGATTAACTTCCCTTTAGAGTGTGGCCAGCCCTGTGGCTCAGCCATCCCAGACCTCTCTCTCTACCAGAAACTGGATGCCAGAGACATCCAGTCTAAAAACACTAAACCAAGTCTAAACACTAAACCAAGTTCCCCAATTGCACTGTCATTCTACCTGGATTTACTACAGCAAGCATTAAAACTTAGCAAACCTTGGAGAAAATGAGTAGAAAACAAAATCCAAAAGGATTTCATAAACTGACACAACTTAACATAAACACTATWTTTCTTGCAAAACTTCAGTAATTAATTTGTTTAGTGACTTCCCGCTGTGCTACAAAATACATCTCATTTTGCACTGGCTTTCAATTTTAAACCATTCCTGCCTCTTTTATTATTAGTCCTGCTCCTTCCAAAATGAGCAGCCAAAGAGATTTACTTTTGAGATCAGCATCCCTGCTGGCAATGTTGCACTAGGAAAAGCACCAAGCCCCCTCCATCCAGCAACAAACCGTGTGCTCTTACATTACACAAGAAACATTGCCACTTTCCCCACTGTTCATTCAGTGAAATACAGCAGAAGCTGTGTTCTAACAGGTTTAACGACATGTTTGTACATTTATTAAGCAAATAGCACCTCTTGACGTTATGAAAAGGTCTGGGCATTGGAAAATGCCTTGACAAGAAGCACTTGACCCTTGGTGGTAGCTACAGGCTGCATTAATGCACAGAAGTGTGTATGTTTCATTTTCAACTGTTTTCAAAGTTTTATTTTATTAAATAAGAATAAAAYAATCCCACCAAACCCTGAAGCGTTTCCTTTTTCACCTCTCCTTCATTGTTCCTTGTTACAATGGCAAAAATGGGGAATGTTTTCATRGTCCTCTTTTTTTCCCCTATTTTCTTTCCAATGTGGCATGTGAAGGGACGAAAACAAAGACATGTCAGAACAATTTTTTTTTTTACTGGCTCTGCTCAAAAAATGCTGTATAGTAATATATACTAAAGGGTACTAAAGAGGGTAGATGTCACCTAGAGAGGTCCCATGGTGTCAGAGTAGCTGCTGGCTTCATAATTTGCCAAAGATATGTGGACAGTCCATATAATGCTGAGAGACAACTATAAGTTGAATTATGCATCACAAACCCAAGTTACAATAAAATTGTTGTGTRGAGGAATCTGAGTCTCTCTACATCAATCTCTATAGATTTCCAGGACATCAGTTGTGCTGAAAGGGCTGGGTTGGAAGGATACCTTAGACATGTGAGCATCATACCAGGCTTATTCTCTAATTGTTTTCCTTTCTAGAAATGGTTGGGAAAAAAAAACCAAAAAACAACAACTCCTCAATGTGTTGTCATTGGTTTGTTACCAAAAGTTAACAGATAGAACTCAAGAATTCCAGATCTTAACAAACACTATGACAAACCCCAGCTGATCACCAGATTGGTGTAGCAATTAGAGGATTAAAAAAAAAAAAAAAAAGAAATGTAAGCTTCTCATGATCTGGGTCTTTGGAAGTCATATGAGCAATAATTTTAAGCTATTTTTACGAATGAAGACCAAATGTATACATAAAAATTAGTGCTACATTTCTTGTCAATCCCTTATCACAAGGAGCTAAGCATTTGAAAATATGGATGGGTGCCATGAGACTTGTCATAGACATGTGAGAGTCAACACTGTTACAAATGCTGCAAGCATCACATGCCTTAGGCACTGTGTATTTGTATGCAACAAATAGACTGTGCAGGAGTTGTTAGACTGGAGAGCTTTAAAGTGGTCCAGAAAATTAAACATCACTGGGAAAAAAATGTTATTTCTAATTGTATGCACAGCTTTTGGAAATAAGTGACGGCCATTATGGAAACATGCCTACAAAGAGGAAGATAAACTCAAGTCCATTTTTTTCCCATGACTGTCATGGATTAGGAGTTTAGATTTTCATGTGTGTGTCACCAAAATCAAAACCCTTGAATGCTGATGAGGAATCAGGGCTGAGAAACAAAGTCAAAGAGCGAAATAGAAGTCTTCTCTATTATGGCCCTGATGTATGCAGGTGAGGAGGAGATGGCCCAGCAGAAGGCTGGGCTGGCTACAGAACGATGTGACTTTTGCAAGAGAAAACCAGGACACCATGGGTGGTGGGGTGGCCTCTGCTGGAGCCAGAGAGTCAGAAGGTTCTGTATCCCACCCTCAKAAGGGCTGCAGTGCCTGTCCTCTGCTACCAATGCACTGGGAGCAGCACCAGAGAGCTTTGTGAGAAGTGATTAGAGAAGAGACTTGCTGTTGTCACAGAGACTGCAGCACTTCCCCAAAGGAGGAATGGGCTCTGCAGATGTCTCATTTCCATATTTCTCCTCCTCACATAACTGTTCTGGCTGCTTACATGCTGGTTATAAGCTCCTCTTTGGGAAAAGCTCCTTCATCTCTTGTGGGAGGTGGTGGCTGCCTTCCTCCCACTCTCWCTTGCTGTGAGCCCCTCTGCAAGTGCTCACCAGCTGAAACACTCATCCTGGCTCCACCAGGATCTCTCATTTATGCTCTGCCATGTTAAACTGGAGGTTTAACTGGAGATTTGAAACTGGAGGCTTCAAACACAGAATCTGTTTTAGGGCTACAAATCACATCCAAGGAGGAAGATCATACAACACAAAACATTAATTAATTCCCTTTCTGAATGACTCTTCTTGGGCTAAACATTTTGCCTTCCTACCTTCTCCTTTCAGTACACACTGCCTCACTGGCTTTGTACTTCAGAAGGAGGTACCCATATTCCTGGTGCTCAGGGCAACCACGCAGTAGTGTTCATGTGGTCCTTGTCACACAAATGAGGGATTGTGACTTTTCCTCTCATGGAAGTCAGAYGAGAGATCTGATCTCTAGTCAATCTTTTGTTACTGAGTGGCTACAGGCCAGCAGTTTATAACCTATTTTAAACACCTTAACACCTTCTGAAATCCCTTTCTGCTGCCTGGGGCCCAGACCACACCCTGCCCCRGTGGTTTACCCCTTCTGATCCCTGTCCAGTCCTAAGAAGCAGATTAAATTGTTAATGAAGTTTCATTAAGCAGATTAATGGATAATGAATTCAAAGTTCAAAYTTTTATGCTGGCCTTGGTCAAATCACCCAAACTTCAGTTGAAGTAACAAATCTCAGGCCACTTCCAAACTGCAGTCTAGTTGTGTTTTGGCTTAATCCTAACCTGAAGTAGGATGGAGGGATGGATGTTCAGTAACGCCACTGCTTAGACAAGACACAGCCTGGGTCTTCCTGGCTACAGCTCTTACCTTGATGAACTGTGCCTTACACTGGGGTCCATTTTCTTGTGAGGTGTTTTATGTTGGTTATGTTTGCACTGTCTGTAATGWCTCCATCTCAATTTGTAGCTCTGTACCTGAATTTTCTTTGCATGGCTTTCCTCAGTCTGAAGATGAATGGAAGCCAATATCTAATTGATGCAGATGATCAACAGAATAGGATATTTCAGTTGGAAGGGACCTAAAGTCTCTATCTTGTCCAACTGCCTGACTTCAGGGCTGACCAAGAGTTAAAATGTTAGTAAGGGCATTGCCCAAATACCTCTTAAACACTGACAAGCTTATTGTGTTGACCACCACTCTTGGAAGATTGTTTCACTATTTTGACACCCGCTGAACTGGGTTGAAAGAAGGACAAAGCAGCTGGGGAAGGGTCTAGAGCACAAGTCCTRTGAGGAGCAGTTGAGGGAGCTGGRGGTGTTTAACCTCAAGAAAAGGAGRCTCGGGGGGAACCTTATCAGTCTCTACAACTCCCTGAAAAGAGGCTGTGGCCAGGTGGGGGTTGGTCTTTTCTCCTAGGTAACAAGTGACAGGACCTGAAGAAATGTCCTCAAGTTGCACCAGGGGAGGTTTGGAATGGCCACTGGAAAAAAACATTCACGAAAGGGTGGTTAAGTATTGGAACAGCTTTCCAAGGGAAGTGGTTGAGTCACCATTCCCAGAGGTATTTCAAAGACATGTMGATGTGGCCCTTAAGGTTATAGTAGCTATTAACTATTGACCATAGTTTAATAGTAACTAGGAAGTGGTGGGTTAATGGTTGGGCTTGAAGATCTTAAAAGTYTTTTCCATCCTAAATGACTCTATGATTCCTTAAATGCTTCGTAATCAAGTCTAAACCTCCCCTGGTATAACTTTGAACCRTTCCCATGTCCTGCCAATGGATCCCAGGGAGAAGAGCTCAGCACCTGCATCTCCCCCTTCCCCTCCTCAGGAAGCTTTTAATGAGCAACRAGGTCTCCCCTCAGCCTCCTCTTCTCCAAACCAGACAAGYCCAGAGCCCTCAGCTGCTCCTCACAGGATATGACTTCCAGCCCTTTCACTGGCTTTGTTGCCCTCCTCARTAAATATTCAATGACCTTCAGATCCTTCTTCAATAATGGGTCCTAGAACTGCAAAAAAAAAGTCAAGTACAACCTTGAGCCCTAAGCCAACAGAGATTCAAAAACATCTATCTGCCTCAATTTGCCATGTACATGGTCATAATCACAATGCATGACCTTACAAAACATTATTTGGACACAGGTTGCACAGGAATGGGATTTGTAAGGCCTGAGCATGAATTTTAAGGATAGGGTGCAATGTAATATTTCTACCATTATGGCTTTTGTGGTCAAATTGGATTCTTTGCTGTATAAGAAACTAGAGAAAATGTCATGCAAGGCAGACTGGATTACATCAGTTTTCCCTCTCTTGCTTCAAGATTTCATATACATTCAAAATGAAAGCTTGGTTTTCTCACTAAAAATGTACAAGAAGTTTAGAAGAAAGTAATATTCTTGTCTGGGAGAGCTCCAAATCAAATGATTTCTAAAATAAGCCTGAAATCAAGAGCCACTGCTGTTAGCTGTGTGAAAAAGGAGAGCAATATTAACTTCTGTGGGAGGAGGAGCTGTACCTTAAAAAAAAWGTTACTATTGAACGCAAAGCTGGTATGGAAAGCTCAAGTAATTGGAAACACATGTTCCTGGCTGCAGGAGTACAGCACATAAGCTGCAGAAGAAAAATAATAATAGAAAAGACACAGAATATTTGAAAATATAGCGAAAGAAGTCAATATTTTACAACTTGTTAATAGTGACTATACCTGAAATATTGTTTCAATTCACCATTAACCTTAAAGCCACAAATATATCTGTTGAATTTCTGTTGTACACCAACTTTAAAATAAAATAGAAATCTCAGGCATGTTGGATGATAGTATTACATAAGGAGAATATTTTAGTAAACTATCTGAACRAAGATGACTCATAATGATACAGATGAATATTTTATTTTAAACACAAAATGTTGTGAATTACTTAGCACCTAAAAATAACACGCCCCCTCTTAACTTTCAATGAACTGTGTTGACGTTGCAGGAGKTTCTAACTTTTTCAGTGCAGAAAATCGTCCATCTTTTGTAGTCTGTTAACAAAAATACCTCTTTTCAGGCCAAAACTTCAAACCCAAAGCACACATAAACCCCCTCACGCCCACACTCCCTTCAGTTTGCAGCTTTTTGTTCCGCCTCTCTCCCTTCTTGGGTAGTAAAAGCCACAGGAGGAAGGAAGGCTGTGAAATCTGCACAGAAAAATTAAAATTCAAYGCGTACTGTAAAATACACCATAACCATACTGTAAGAGAGTGTAGATCAGTCACTTAAAGCTGCGTGGGTAGAGCTGTGGCAGAGCTGCCTCTTCCCCATCTTTGGTCACTTAAGTTTCTTCCCTTCCCTGTTGGATATGTGAATATGTTTTTTTCACTTCTTGATTCATTCCTGATTTACCCTCCYTCTCTTGTCAGCAGGGGTGAGTTTTGTTCACAGATGTCTGTGCACTGACCCCGCTGCAGTCTACATGAGCCCTGGTCAGCATGGGGCTGGCATGTCCTACATGGCAAGGGTGTCTGAGGCAATTTTGGTCATGGAGATCAAGATCTTTCTTAGTCCCTGTGCTCTTCAAAATCATCATGAATGACTTGGATGCAGGACTGTAAGGGATACTGAGCAAGTTCACAGATGATGTAAAACTGGGAGGAGTTGTTGACTCCTTCAAGGGCAGGAACGCCCTACAGAGGGACCTCAACAAATCAGAGGACCGAGCAATCACCAACCACGTGAAGTTCAACAGGGAAAGTGCCGGATTCTGCACCAGGTACAGGGCAACCCTGGGTGTGTGAACAGACTGGGAATGAGAGGCTGGAGAGCAGCGCTGTGGGAAGGGGCCTGGGGGTCCTGGTTTGTGCAAAGTTGAACACGAGCCCCCAGTGCCCTGGAGCCAGGAGGGCCAACCCTGTCCTGGGGGCATCAGGGACAGCATCACCAGCCGGGCAAGGGAGRGGATTGTCCTGCTCTGCTCTGGGCTGGGGCATCCTCACCTCGAGTGCTGGGACAGTTTTGGGAGCCTCAATATATGAAAGATGTGAAGCTTTTAGAGAGTGCCCAAAGGAGGGTAACAAAGATGGTGAAGGTCTTAGGGGAAGCCATATGAGGAGTGGCTGAGGTCACTTGGTCTGTTCAGCTGGAGAAGAGGAGACTGAGGGGAGACCTTATTCCTTGTGGGGGGAAGCAGAGGGGMAGACACTGATCTCTCCTCTGTGGTGACCAGGGACAGGGCCTGAGGAAATGGCCTGAAATTGTGTCCGAGGAGGTTTAGGGAGGCTAAGTTTAGATATTAGAAAAAGTTTCTTCAGCCAGAGGCAGAGAGGGTGGTTGGGAACTGGAACAAACTCTCCAGGAAAGTGGTCACAGCCCCAAGCCTGATAGAATTCAAGAAGTGTTTRAACTCGGGCACATGGTGTGACTCTTGGGGATGGTGTTGTGCAGGGCCAGGAGTTGGACTCGATGTTCCTTGTGGGTCTCCAACTCAGCTTATTCTGTGATTCTGTGGTATGGATTGGCTTTCAAAGATGTGAAAGTATATGTCTGCTTAAAAAAAACATTTTCAGATTTCAAGCCACTGTCAAATTTCAAGTTCTTCTAATGGAGGAGTGAAGTTTCATGAACAAGGCCTCCACAGTGCTGTAATRTGGGGGGTAGGGGAGGAGGTGGAAAAGGAGCTTTCCCTTCAAATTCATCATCTTGGATGACTCAAGCCTTTAAAGTTCCAGAAAGAAATAATTATTTAAAATAGATCAGCCTGAGACAGACAGCTAAGGTAGAAGTAGTGGCAGAAATAGCTACAGCATAGTGAACTAAATTTCTCAGGGGTTTCATATGGCTAAAGCTATTTCAGTAATCAATGGTGCCTCCTGCAAAAGCTTGTAATCCGAAGGACCTGAAGTCAATGGGAAAGTTTCCCTCAGYTTTTTTGGTCTGACTTCTGGATCATTCAGTGCTGTACCTATTCATAGGAAATACAACATACGTGGTCCATCAAAAGCCAGTTCTAACACTGCATCTCAAGATTGGCATAATCTTGCATTTCACACRTTTCATTTCTTCCCTTTGCCAATGTCACTTGGCTTCTGTTCATTATGAGCCAACTTAAGTGTGTGGTTTAATGGTTTTTCATCTGCTAAATGCCAGGTAAATTATCTCATCTGTGAAAAAAAAAGAAGGGATCCTTCAGAGGACAGACAGAAATAGATGTTGTAAGCTATGGGATCTTGAAAAGGCTGCACAATGACCAGAATATATTTTATTCCAATAAGAGTAGAAACTTATTCCCACACCTACAGGTGTTTTCCAGCTTTTCTGTGATGAGCTCCACATTTCAAGAAAGAAATTGTCTCATGGGCACTTATCCTCCAAAAGTCATTGTGTAACATGCCTGTGGCAATTTACATTACATGGAAAACCATACTGGAAAAGCATTTGTGCCTCTTTTAAGAGGTTTTTAGAGGAATATGGGTATTGACCTTCCTGTAAAAGCTGACCATAGTTTCTGCTTTTGCTGTTTATCTCATCTCTTCTCCTTCCCTTGGCTCTGTTCCTTTCAGATGAAGTCCAGGATGAAAGTCAGCATACTGCAGGCACAGTGAGCTCACCACTGTGTCATGGTCCACAGCTGAGGAATCTCCATCCCAGTCCTTTTTTAGGGTGATGTTGCAGTGTGACATGCAAAGTGTCTACAGGATCACAGAACATATTTACAAGCAAAATAAAAGAAAGCTAAATTAACACCCCYAGTGATTACTTCAGAGAGAGCTTTGCAGGATAACACCTCTCCCTGATGCATTCTACTGTATTTTTCCAGGGTCATTTGACTTTTGCAGGAACAACAGGATGGCACTGGGACCTGAACTCTGACTCTCTGCTGTTTCTGCTGTTCTGGATGCTGATGCTGCTCTTTCGCAACAGCTGAGTTAGATCCAGACGGACACGTGAGTTATCTTTTCTCTAAAGAAGAAACATTAACTAAACCCCTGACACTTCTATATAGTTAAGAAGTTGTTTCTGTCATTTCTTGGCATGATAGATTATAGACTGTTAACATAGTCTAATTGCTTATGGAAACACCAGATTGTTTCTTGTTAGAGAAACAGATTCACATCAATCTCCATTCAGTTCAAATTCTTGATTTTCAGCACTTTCACATAAAGAATGTGTGAAGAAAAAGGTTTTTTTTTGTTTGACTCATAGAGATGAGCATATCTGAAGTTTCAAAATTGAATGATAGGTAGAATTGACATTACATGTAACTACCCAGGAAAAGTATTTTAATACATAGTACAGTATATAACTTTTGTAAATTTTATTCCCTTCTTACAGCAAATGAGAATCTTTAAAGACTGGTCTATTCTAAAAGGCTTCTTTAGAAGCTGTCTGATATCTGCTMATATGGTGCCATGGAGGACAAGCAGAGATAAGAAAATAATGTGACAGTGATTAAAAGTATAAATACACATAGCAGCAGCAGGAAATTCCTTTTAGCAGATACCCATCCTCGTTTTACAGCTACTTAAGGTCAGCTTTTTTTGACAGATTTTTCTATTTGTTTATATTTACAAGAAGGATTTTTGAACCAGTCAAAACATGTATTGGCATGGTTCACATAGAGCAAAAACAGAAAATTGAATTGCTGGCTAGCAAGCCAGTCAAATATCTGACATTTGGGGCATTCATTCTAATTTAGAGGACTTTTGCATTTTCATAATAATAATAATAATTAGTARTATTAGGAGGGGTCATCTGAGTGTTCTTGACTTAAGAAATATGGTGACAATTGCTTGGAAAAAGGTTACRGAAAACAGGAAAGAGGAAGGAAGCCATGGGTAACCTTCATTTCAGATAATCTATGATTTAAGTGACTGATTCCTTGTCTGAGCTTTTCCTTTCTAGGAGCTCCTGATGCTCAAGAGAAGGTGTGACACAAGGCATCAGATGATGGCAGTGTTAACTCCAGAGCTCTGGAGGAGACTGGACAACGTCCAAGAACCAGGAKCCTCTCAAACATGCTGCATGCTGATAGCAAGACTGAAGTGGAGAAATTTTTCTGTCTTACGTCCATAGGCAGGATGTAATATGTGCATTACTCACATAAGATACTGCACCATGTTCACAGTTTTTCCCTGAGCTCACTGTTAGAGCTGAAGCGTTGGAGTGGATTAAAGGGAACATTTGCACACAGGGAAATCTCAAGTTGTTCCAGTGTCAGTGAAGGCTGGGGAGCTGCTTTGCTGTAGTCAAGCATGCTGAGCAATGTCTGATTTTAATACAAACCAACGCTCTCCCCAGCACGAGTKAAGGTTACAGTGTTGTTTCTTCATGTAATGCTTATCCTCTAGGGGTGTCTGGGTCATCTGTGGTGTGTTCAGACATTGTCCCTCACCCATCAGGGCGCCAGCAGCTGCTCGTTGGTGTTCAGAAATGCAACCAAGGCCGCAAGACAGCAGGAGCCCATGATGGGAGGGTGAACCAGAAAGCTGGAATTACAGTGTTTGGATCTTRGCCAGAAACACCAGGGTGAAGAAACGAACCCTCCAAATGAGCTACTGAGACTTTCTGTGGCGGTCACCAGCAGGATGTTTGTTTTCCATCTCCTCCGTGGGACCGCACATCCAGCCGCAGTTTCCCATCTYAGAGCAGGGCTGGGACTTTTGTTCAGGACTGACTCAGAGGAAACGGTGCCACTCAATGGTGGCTCCCATTCAATGGTGAATCACTGAGTGACTTCCCCCAGTTTGGGGCTCTTCCTTAGAAACCTTATAGCTCATCTGCAGCCTTCCTCCCCGATGGCTGGATGGGTGGAAGAGCAGCAGCTGTGGATGGCAGCACGAAGAGCATCGACACTGCAGGCAGGGCACTCTGTGAGCCTGCCTGTCACCCYGGGCCTGCTCCAGCAAACCAATACACATATGCTTAACTCTACACTTCTGAGGCATAATCCCATTAATTTAAATGGGATTACTCATGGGCTTAAATTCCTGCAGGATCAGCAGTGAGGTCTGTTGCTGCAGCTGCTGGTTGCAGTACAATTAATGGTGTAACAAGAGTTTTGCTCATTCTGTCCCCAAGGGCTGCCTTGCTGAACATCAGCAGTGCTCATAGCCCCAAGCCTGAAAAATGAGCCYTCCTTCAATTCAAAGGTCTCCTGGGTTTTAGCTTTGCTTCATCGTCCTTTACCTGCAAACCAGACTTTTCTAAATAGAACTCTCCTATGGTTCTGTCTCCACTTCATTGTCGCCAGGCTACATGGAGGATTTTTGTGTCTACCACTGCTTGTGGATCAGTGGATCACCTTAACTGCCTTGATCAGTACAGTACAGCGAAACACACACACACACATACTCACCCACCCCCGCTTATCTTCTCTAAACAAGCATATTTCCTCCTACTTAACATCTTTCTGCTAATCTCCACCATCCTGCTGGAGCAGGCTGCCTCTGAAAAAAAWTAGCTTCTCTACTTGCCCTCAGGTCATTTTGGTCATTGGATCCTACTGCCGGCCCAGGGGTAAATCCATTGTCTGCAAGATGAAAGTTAGTTAAAGCTGGGGATGAAAATATGACCTAAAAGCACTTCCTTGCCCTTTACTTTTTATATGGACAGATATTTTATTTTCTGTGTGGTACCTGCTTTTCTATGTGAAATCACATGGCTACATATTTTAAATGAATCAGTAAGGCTGTGAAGTTAGTGACGTTATTTTAACAAATAGCTTAATGAATGAATTAATCAATAGTTTGCTTTTAAAGGCTCATGCACAGTGTTAGTACATATAAGTAAGCCTAACACATATAGAATCAGGAGAGGCAGTCTCTGAGGGAAAGTGAATTGCTTTTGTTTAACTGCATGTATTTTAACATTCTGKGCTTAGAAAAAAATAATTCTCCCACTGGAGACCTTTTATGTCAAGTTTGAGCCTGGAGCAACTTTTTATGGCTCAGTTGCAGTWACCCCTTGAATATGGGGGTTTATAATGGAAACTCTGACGAGTCCTCAGCTAAAGCACTTCTAACAGATGTTTCTGTAATGAAAGGGCTGTGCAGAACAGGCAACAGAGAGCAAACTGTATTTTGTATTTTGCAAAGATTACGGATGATTGTGCACAATTTATAAAGCCATGGTGGCTTTAACCCAAAGTCGCACGCTCACACCACTCTGTACCCCGTGTGTGTGCATACATTAAGAGCAGAGTGTTTCACTAACAGAACCAGCTGGTGAATGTAACTCTTGTACAGATTTTAAAACACGGGTCACTTTGCTSTTCTGAACAGCAATTTGGTAGTGATGGTGGTGACAGGTATGCTTTCATCCAGAGTGCCCTGCAGATGGATGATCAGTACTCCATTAAACAGGTCTGAGTAGAAACCAAATTGTCTGTGGCTGAGAGGAATTGATTTGACACTTTGGGACTTTCTTCTCTACACTGTGTCATCTCTAGCAGTCACAGACAGCAGAATGGACCTCCTGATCTCCTTTTCCAAGGGGTTGATGGGTGCAAGCTGAAAGCCTGGGGTGTGCTGTTCTGGTTTGTCCCCATCTGGTCTGTGGGCCCTGGGGACAGTGGATTTGAGCAGATTGGGAGACTCTGGGGATGAAACTGGGCAGAGAATCAGGAAGCTGTGTCCTCACAGCACATTGTAACCTCRGAGACCCAGATGTCTTGGCCCTCGGTCACTGGAATGTTGAAGTCTGTCTTAAAACAGAATTATTAAGAGAAAAAAAATGAGCACAAAACTCACCAGAAAAGGAGGTTTTATATCTGAAAATGTTACTAGAGGGTATTTTGGGTTTTGTTCTAACCTCCCTGTCAGTGCTCATTAAGTGGAGYGCAGAGTCACTGGACCATCATCTGAGGGTGTGTTTGATGGTGCTGCYGAGACCTTGAGAGGCAGATGCAAAGCCTGCAGAGCCTTCCTAGGCAGGATGCAAATGGTATTTATATGTCACACACACATTGATTTGTTCCAAATGCCTTCCTTTTTATGATCATGTTTTGCCAGTCTGAATTCCTTTTGGGTGAGCAGCAGCGACAATGTGTAATTAACRTTCTCCTGGTTAATGCTCTGTTAATGTGCTGTACCCGGAAAAATGTGGCTCCTGGGGCTGTATCCATCACTGCCTTGCAGGTAGTTTGGAGCAAGTGTGTTCCYTATGTGAAAATTTCACTTTTCTTCATCAGTGTAAGGAGCAAAGGCATCTGTTAGTACTGAATGACTGAGATGAAACTGCTTACAGCATTCTTCAAGTGACAGCAGASGAGAAACCCCCCCGGACTGACTTTATCAATTTGCTTTTGAAGACAGCATGTTATTTTTAGGGCTTAGTTAACATGAAAGCATGTGGGTTCAGGAGTGCGTGCTGGAGTGGGCTCCTCCCTGCCATCACATTTCGTGCTGCAGTGGACCTGAAAGGACTCCAGCTGCCCATTGTGACAAAGCCACTTTAGCCTTTCAGGGCAGCTTGTGGCATCMGTGCATTATCCTCCAAGCTAAGTTGTCCACTTGCAAGTGTCTGGCCAAGTGYTTTTAACTTCTCAGTTATCTACTCCTGGGAAGTGGTTTGCCTGCAGCGCTCTTTGTGTTCCCGACTTTCTGTCTTTGCTTTTTGTTTGTCATGGTCCTGACACAAGTMAAAGTTGGCCTTCTTCCCAAATGCCACTTTTGATGTATCAGAGCTTGAAGRGTATTCCAGCTGCCACAGGCTCCTGAGGAGGGGACAGCCTGCACTGGAGCAGGAGCTTCCTCCTCACCCTTGGCCGTGGATTCTCTAGTTATGAGAAGCTCAATGTTTTCACCAGCCCACCCTTATCTTTCTGTGGTGGAGCTATCAAGAAGCAACAGATAGCTTTTTTTTCCTGAGTGTACCCAGTAAATTTGTCACAATGGATTCAAATGTGGGAAAGTTACGCTTATCTTAGTGAAAGGACAAATAATACAGTTATAACCATAAGCAGAGAGGAWAGGAAAACTGGAGCAGTGCAGTGCAGGAAAGGTCTCTGGAGAGCATTCCCTCCAGCTTACCCTTCATCAGTCACTGTGGCTTAAAGGGATAAACATTTTATGCCCTCTTTCGCCTACGCCACAGCCGTCTCATCTGTTGGTAAATTTGGGCCTGTGCTGTTCTATCCTTAGCAGACCCCTAATAATCCTCCTCTGGAGGACCTGTTTTGATTTTTAAAGGAATTAGATTTGGAGGGCAATAAGCTRCAATCAAAAGTTTGCTGCTCAGACTTAGGAACTGCTGATCTCTGATGTGTCTGCCAAAGYTGACTTTGGGCAAAGCACAGACATGCACATTTTAGTTGCTGAAAAGAACCAATGTCTGTTTTGGACTGAAACTCTCAGTAGCCCTGTTTCCATAACTGAAAATACAAATAGCCAAATTCAAGCCCACAAAAATATTATCATTAAAATAAATTGATGCTATATTTGTTATTTAAATGGGGAAGACTTGACAGCATATTGTACTTATTCTTAAGTTACATATGGTTCCATCCACCCCAAGTGATTAATGCTAGGTCAAATCTGACCTATGGCAACGAGTGATTTTCACTACTTACATATGAATGTTATATATTTGTTCCCCCCAGTGCAGTGTTTTTCCCCACACTCAGTATTTTAACCTCCTCTTCCACTGCATGGCTTCTTGGTGGTTGAATGAGCCTGAGTGAACTCATCCATCCATCTGCTGACCATGTGAAATGCTGGATGTCTTCTCATTATTTATCTGTTCCTTCCACAGAGGCTCATAAATGAGCAGTAAATTAGCTGAGAGTGCACAGTGACGTACTCTGAAACTTCAAATTTATTGAAGAACCTCCATAAAAATGTATTAGGGTATCGCAGGAGTTGAGGGTGGGTTGCTGCATTTGTACTGTACAAAGGTGCAGAGTGATAGGGAATCAAACCTTTTAGTGCCCAAGCTTTTAGAATACAAGTGATAATGATAGAATTTAATCAGCAGCAGCATCTTGGTTTGTGGTAGCATTAGCTTCAACAATTTATTGTCTTGAAGCAGTTCATGGTAGCAAAGAGGCTRTGAAAAATGAGGAGCAAGGGTTAATTTCTGGCTGCCTTTAAGCTGATGGCAGAAATCCTGATGACTTCAAAGGGTGAAGATCTCACCTCAGGTTTCAGCTGGTCTAAGTTGACATTCCTCCATATACTTCAATAAAATCAGTGAAGCCCTGATGATTTATTGCAAGTGAGAATCCAGTCCTAAGGCTATTAAGGACTGTAATRTATAAAGTTATAATTATGGAACCATAATTCCATCAAGAGCTTCTGGCAATATAATGGACCAGAGTTAAGTGAATTGTGCAAATAAATGTAATGGTCTTGCAGTGCAGTGGAAATACCTCTCTCCCTCTCTGGCTAGAACTCTTAGCACAAAGATATTTAAATGTATTTTATCCACTCACAGCAATAATTGGAAAAGAAATATTATCCGCAGACACGAGACTTCCAGGGCACTGAATCAAAACATGCATTTTGAGGCAGTCACTTCAAAACTGTGGAGGKTTTCCTGTGATAACTCAAGGCATAAAATATCCTCTCCATTTTTATGTCATGTCGTCAATCAGATTTGATAGTACTGCTCAAATTTCAGTGCTGGACACATCCAGAAAGCACACAGATCTTTGGCCTTGTATAACACAGCAATGTGAGGATGAGAGGAAACGGCCTCCATTTATACCAGAAGAGATTTAAATTAGATATTAGCAAAAAAATAATCACAGAAAGGACTGTAAGGCATTGGAACAGGCTTCTCAGGCAAGTGGTGAAGTCACCATCCCTGGAAAAGTTCAAAAAGTATGGATAYGGCACTTAAGGACATGATTTAATGATGAATATGGCAGTGGTACTAGGTTGATGGTTGGATTTGATGATCTTAAATGTCTTCCCCAAACTTAATGATTCATGATTCTAAAGCAAAAGTGGTGTGTGCATGAAAATGTGCCTGAATGGCAGGAGTGGATGGAGCCCCACACAGGGGAGAAAACTGTGTAGGTGTTTGGGATGGAGGAGCATGGATTGGGCAAAATCAAAATGATAATCTACTCTTCTASCTTTTTTTCAGCCCTCTTTCTCCTGTCTTTTTATAAATCTGTACCTGGATAATTAGTCTCCCAATTATACAAAGGCATATACAAATACTCAATCATCCTGTTCCTGCATATACAAACTGGGTATATAAAGATGTATGTGCACCAGTGGGTCTTCCTTCATTCAAAAATGAAATCTCTGCTGGTCCCTTTGCAGCCTTCTGGGTCTCTGAAGCTGGAAAGAAACCCAGATGTAATTAATCTTCACTAGGAAGATGYACATGAATCACAACCCAGAATCTCAAGCAGTCTGGGGCTCGAGGAAACACATGGAYGAAGATTCAGTTTCAACTAGATGTGATAATTCTGAGGATACAGTTCTCTCTTGACTAAGAAAAGCACACTTTTTGTGAGTCATTCTCTTAAAATCAAGGCAGATAGAGGAGGAAATGAAAAAAAGAAACCTTGCAAAAGTGGAAAGCTTTGAGTAATACATTTTCCTCTTCTCATTTGCTCATGTAACAGGATTTTTCAAACAACATACTCAGCTGTTGGGCATGAGATGTCAGTCACAGCTCCAGGTATTTGTTGAAAAGTGACTTCAGATTCAAGCCTCCCTCGTGCCACAGTAAACTTTATTTTGTCTGTATTTGCTCAGTCAAAGAAACTGTAAAGAAAATAAATGACAKATTTCCTCTGTGGAAAAGTCCTGCAGAATTTTAACACTGGTGAAATCATGTGGATCTTCAAGGATAGAGAAATGTAGAAAAAAATCAGAAGTACCCCCTGAAATTCAGCAGATTTCCTGTCTATTCTACAGCATTTTATATGCAATTTCCTGTTAAAATTAAAATTATTAAAAAGSCCCTGMATAGGCATTAACAAGGCTGGAATTTCCTATTAAGTTGTGAAGGACTTTTCCATAGGGACTGTGGCAGGTTAACTGCAGCATCTGAAAACTTTGGCATGTGGTGGAYTGAGTGGCAGAGAGCATCTGCCCTGCAAGGTCTGCAGCAGCATCCCTCAGTGCAACCCCTGTTCCATTTTCTGCAAATAAAACAACCTCAGCCAGGCTCTGACTCAACAACCTGTTCACCATGGCCTCAAATCAGTCTCTGGAAAATCTCACTTCTGAGTCTCATTGAAGGCACTGAAAATGAGGCACATAGTAAATTACTTGTTTATGCAGTGCTTTGCTGTGCCAGGCTTAGGCCTGATCCTAAAAGCAAAGTGCAGTGTTTTGCTGCCTTCAATGGGCTCYAGRGCAGGTGCTACATCAGCATCTCCCYCACACACGGGTACATAACAGGTTATTCCACCCACCGGGTACAGATGAAGAAGTGAGCGTAGCCTGAAGCTGAAGACATGCACAAGTGAGATAAGGATCATATATGGGAATTTGCAGTGAGACTGTCCTAGTTTATACAGCTGAAGATCTAATCCTGGCTATCTAATAAAACAGTTAATCTTCAAAATCTTCTTGATAGACTGTGCAAAAGGAGCCCAAACCTGGCAATTAGCTCTGCTTTTAAAATACTGCAGGCATACCTTTTAAATATCGGCACATAATTCTGGGGAAATGATTCACAGTGATGCAGGGGGATCTGAGGATGCCTCAGAATAAATTGGATAGATGATGGCATACATCAGTTCCTCTTAGGAACAGGAATACWTTTTTTTTTATTGAAACCTCAGATAAGGAAGTGTCATGGTTTAATCCTAGACAGCAACTAAGCAGTTAAYTCGTTCCCCCCACCCCTAGTGGGATGGGGARGAGAATCAGAAAAAGATACAACCCATGGGTTGGGATAAGAACAGTTTAATAATCAAAGTGAAGAAAAAAAAAAAGAAGAGAGATAGCAAAAAGAGAAAGAGAGAGGAATAAAACCCAAGAAAGACAAGTGATGCACAATAAAATTGCTGACCGCCTACTGACTGATGCCCAGCCCACCCCTGAGCAGCGATCAGCACCTTCCAGCCAGCTCCTCCCAGTTTATACACTGATCATGACATTATAGGGTGGGGAATATCMCTTTGGCCAGTTCAGGTCACCTGTCCTGGCTGTGTTCCCTCCTGGCTTCTGGTGCTCCTGCTCACTGAGAGAGCACGAGACAMTGAGAAGTCCTTGACTCAGGGAAAGCACCAAAACATCAGTGTGTTGTCAATGCTATTCTCATACTGAATCCGAAACACAGCACTGTACCAGTTASTAAGAAGAAAGTGARCACTATCCAGATGAAACTAGGACAGGAAACCTCTTCTTTATATGGAAATCTTACCAGAACTGAGTGGGATCCCATGCTCTGGTACAGAATCGTCAGCGAGTCTCTCTTACCCACATATACATTGCTGCATATGGTGCCACACGCTGTACAGTGCTGCTTACTGAAATATGGTTGTTTTAATTGGCTGCCATGTGTCATCTGATTTATTAAACACTGATGAGGAATATGGATACATAATTGAAATATGTATAACTTTAATAAAGCTCTAAATAAGCCCAAGATACAAATTTTCATGTTTAGAATAGTCTGTTTTCTATAAGAAGCAACGTGAATTGTTTGTGGGCCAGCTTTRTTTTGGSTTGCTGGTCAGGCTGTTCACAGGTSCCRTGTGGGGTGAGCCTRAAGGCAGTGGTGAAGTGGGCGSTGTGGAAGGGGACAGCACGGCCATCAACACTGCCATCAGGACATCCCCTCACTGCCAACACTCCCGGGATCTGAGGCACTGCCCAGCATCCTGGAAACACCTGCAGTGCCYGGCYCTGTCTCCTTCCTGGCTGTAGGAARCCAGGCAGGGAACTGGAGTRCAGCAGTGGTGTGGGATGCAGGGGGATGCTCAGCAGATGGCCAGGCACTCACCAAGAACCCCACAGCCGCTGGCTGCAGCAGAGGTGGTGGATGAAAACTTGCTGAATAGACTCTTGCTCMGATTAGTAATGGCTTCAGCTCAAGCAGTGATTGCTTTTCCCAGAACAGCAGCCCTGCAAAATTCTCCCACACCATTGGCATTTTGGAATAGCTCCTTGAATCACAGAAGTCCTATATTAACCTAAAGATACTGAAGACATCTAATCTCTATTTTGACAGATAAATTCAATACTGCTAGGGGATTTTCCATTTCCAAAGCACTGGAACTTGCCTSCACTGTTATATTGTTAGAAAAGTCTCCAGCAGTTCAGGAACCAGCATGGATCAGCCACCTCTCCCAGCAGGCAGCTTGGAAGAGGTTACACTGTTCTGAGAGAAAAAAATTGTAGAAGTACAGCTGCAGGCTATTCTAAGCTGGCTGGCCTCAGTGACAGAGAAGAGGCCTGAGTTTGTTTAATTTGTTTTCAGAGRTGCAGCTGCTGTGTCCCCTGGAACACCATGGTGAGGAGACCTGAAGGGCATTGCTTGCAGKTGGGCACGGGGACCAGCCCCACCACAGGGCTAATGGGGACGGGAGACTTAAGGCAGCCTCACAAGGGCTTCCCCATCACCCACACACCATCTCCCATCCTGCAGCCTCTGGCTCGCAGTGGGACACCCAAAAGAAGGCACACTTTGGTGTAAAGGCACAAAACACCCTCTCTGCGGTGGTTTCAGTCAGTGTCACTAAATGAACCTGACAGAGGACAAGGGCATCACAAGCACATTTTCGTGGAGCTAATGTGGGGCTCCACGCTGTGCTTCAGGGCAGCAGCAAGGACATGARGTCTGGCAGAGAAAAGCCACAGCAAAGGGCTGAGCAGCTCATCCCGGCACCTATGGAAAGATGGGCTTTCTGCTGGTACAAACCTCGTGGGAGTGCTGGGGTTTAGCCAGCCCCATTTGGGCAGGCACCAAAGACTGAACAATGCTGCCTGCGCCTGTTTGCAAGCTCAGGCTGCATCACTTGTTTAGTTTTTGTTTCTGCTTTTGGAGGATTATTGAGGATTTGTCACGGAGAGCAGTGCTAGTCTCTCCTGAACTGTCTGGATATGCATGAGCTGACACAAACCATCTCTCTTGAGCCTTTCAGGTCACTGCACAGCCTCAGCAGAGCAGGATGGAGACTTTCCCCTTGCTGGGCAATCCTGTGTGAGGGGCTGAGTGCTCCCCAGTGGTGCCCACACCTGTCCTCATTGTGAGTGGGAGCTCAGGATGATGAGCCTGCTATGTTCCTGCCTTTCCCCAYCACTCCCCATCTCCTCTTACACCTTCCTTGTCCCCCCACCCCCGCAAGACTGTGCTCCAGTGCAGTAGCTGTCTGTGARCAAACCAATGAAAGATCATGTTTTTAATTAGGGCTTGATGCTAATTGCCCTCAATGAGGCTATTTTCACATCACAGCTGACCAAAGCCAGAAGACATTAAGTCTGTCTCCCTAATAAATCATTCCTCCTGCTCCCCAGGGTTGGAGATGAAGAGTGAATAGGCAGTGTACACAGCACCGGCCTAATTGTCTCCTAAAATATGCAGGCAACTCCCCCAGCAGTCAACAGACAGGCTCGTGTGCATCTGAGGGGGCCTTGTGTTATTACTGATGYTCTCACACTAAGGGGGCCATTGTTGGCTCCCCCATCCCTCCCTAGCTCTGGCAGGAGTGTTTCCATGTCTGCCAGGAGGATGAGCTGGAAGCAGATGAAGAGGAGGGGGTATTTTTTTAAAGTCAGACAAAAGAAACCTCAGCCCACCCTCTGTCCCACCCCCAGCCCTAAAACAAAGGCYGGGTATAAATCTTCCATTTCCACTGACTGGCCAGGTTTGGAGAGAGAGGGATGCCAGCCAGAGATCTCTGACACAATTAAAAAATCAAAAGGCTTCTGTGGATAAACACTGGTTTGGCACCACAGCCTGACAAATCCTTCCCTAATCCCTATGAAACCTCCCAAACCAGGCAGAGAAATGCCCAGGGAAAGTCTGCTGCTCTGAATTCATCCACCACCCTCATTGCACGTAGCTCTACTCCACTGGGAGCTCCTGGTCACCCCCTCCGTAACTCCAATCCTCAGAAGCCTAAATTTGTCCTCAGAATCCTGTCTGAACAGAGCCACACARCCCTCTGAGCCCTCTGCTCCTGCAAGACATTCCCTGGCTTTGGCTGGTATATTTTGTACCAACAGGGAAAACTTGATTCCTTGTTAAATAACAGACATCAGAAAAATAGGGCAGGGAAGAACTCCAGAGCGCTGTCTGGCCTCTCTCCGTCACTGCTGCTTAACATCAGGGAGAGCTTCCCTGCTCCTGGCAGGACTGAGTGCCCAGTGCCACTGAGGCAGTGCCACTCTGAGCCGAGCTGAGTGAACACCTTCCCTTTTGGCAGCTCTTGCAGCTTTGTGATAAACGTATTTTTCATCTCTGAGTGCATGTGACAATTAATAGAGGCTGAGGGCCAGATCCCCACCTGGGATGAGTTGGCAGAGCTCTGAGAAGCACAGCAGAGCTCTACCAGTTTAGATCAGATGAAATGCTGACTGTACTCCTGAAATCCCTGCAAAATCTTTGAGCCACTGCTGTTCCAGGCTTTGCTGGGGCATCCATAAGAATTGCTTATTCCAGCACCATGATGAGGAAAAGTACTTTAGGTGTTTAACAGCACAGCTGATGTGATGCTTCCCCTTGGAGCAGGAACTGGATTAAGGCAGAGAAATCAAGAGCACTTCCCAATCCACCCATTTGCAATGGAAAAATAAACCTCCTTATTAAACTGACAAAGGTTAAACACACTCACACAGAGAGACACCAGAAAAGAGAAATATTAAAAATACCTTTACACTTTCACAACGGTGGGGTTGGATTTTTGATTCTCTTATTTCACAACACTGCAGAGGATCCTAAAAGGATTGATAGCCCGGCAAGGCAGAAGCTGTGCCTCTATTTTCTTTGGAAAGTGCCTCACTGCCTGTTGGTTCTTGCTACYAGAAAGAAATAACAAAGAGCTGAAGGGATAAGACAAATATGCTCCTTCAAGAGTTTCTAATAAAATGATAACATTGAGAAAGGGTGCCATTATGTTCTGTGTCCAGATRCACTGCAGCAGAAGGGAGGAATTTAACATGCTTTGAAAATACCAATTGCCTGTTGCCAAAGATGCATGAGATCCCACTGCCAGTGGGGTAGGCGGCAGGGATTAAGATGTTAGAGGAGATGTCCTCCTACCTAGGCAATGTTAATTTCACTGAAGAAGACAATGCAAAGACAGTCCTGTTTCCCATAAGGAAGATTCCTTTTTCCCTCAGGGTTCACTCTGAATTCTCCAYGGTGGCAAAACTACTTTTACAGAAGCCTGTTTTGTTCCCTGAAATGTTTTCTGAGTGACAGCATCTGTCCCCCATGGCTGAGAGAATTTCCAGGTTCTCTGCTGTCACAGCAGAGGTCAGGACAGTTACAAGAGTCCCCATGTTGTGAGGGGGATGCAGCCCAAGGCCATGCCCAAAGCATGAGTCAAAGGAAAAATAGATCTTGTGAGGGCAGGGCTGGTGTCCTCCACATCTGCTTTTCTGTAAGCAAGGTGTTCATGTCAGAGTGGAGAAGCCCCACACTTCCTGGCTGTGCTGCCTGTCCTCATCAGTTCCTGGCTGTGCTGCTGCCTCCCAGGGATGTGCCATTGCCATATTTTGTAGCTGGAATAGAACCAAGCATGTATTTCTGGCCTTCTGAAGTGTCTCTGGATGATCTTGCTGTTTCCTTCTGACTTTTTTTCCCTGTGTGAGTCTCCCTGGCACGTTTGGTAGGGACTGGGCACAAGTTTGATTCCTGGTCTGGTCAGTCCAGACTCCAGAGGCCTTTTTGTGACCCTTGCCCCATTTCAGAGGTTTTAATATCCCTCCCTATTGGTGTGAGCATTAACCACACTCTTGACCTGAAATATGTGATTAGAAGCCAAATTTCAGAGGGAGTTAGGYATATGCTTAAATTCCCTTCTGTTCTTGATGGATACTTTTTTAAACTGGCACTACTTTTTTTTTGGCATGATCCATTTTTGCTCCTTCACATACCTTTAATGCAAATTATTCTGCAATACATGTATGGCCCAATAAGTGTATTGCTCTGTGGCTTTTCCACAAAAAGCCCTGTTGATACATCACATACTTAACCTCTTGAACAAAGGAGTTAACTTTAGAGGATCAATTTACAAGCAGGGGCCGAAGCTTTTGGATGGAAACTAGCTGTCATGTGGTACGCAGCCGAAAGAGCAAACAGCTTATTCATTATCATAGCATTGGATTCAGAAACAAAACACAGACGGCAGAAAGAGCCTGTCTAGATTTCCAAGCGTATTGCCTGTCCTCTCACTGGAGAGTGTTTATTTAAACCCTCTCTCTGTGCATGCAGCCAGTTGTTAGCCTTAACTCCCAATTTCCTCACGTTAGGAGCTTCAGCCTGGGCCCTACTTYTCCCACTGTGATCTCCATCATGTATGGGCAGCTCCTACCAAAGTGAGCAGGAACTGCACTTCTGTGTCAGCAGCACAGCTTTGATAACAGTCCTCAGCTGGCAATCAAGCCCTGGGAACATTTGTCAGTGTGGGATGTTTGTGCAAGAGCACACGCCGCTGATGGGATCTATGAGCCCCCCATGTCTGAGCATGACTCTTTGAACAGCAGTCCCATATTCTTCACWTTACCTGCTCAGTACTCTGCCCTTTTGTTCCCCTTTTATTAATCATTCTCATGTCCAGGCACCCAGATGTGCTTGTTTCACTTTCAACATAATGGATGTGGAGGCCATTAAGATGATGGCATAAGTCTGCTAGTGCTTGGCCATGGAAACTTAACCCCTGTCGGCAAACCCTTGGTCACAGAAATGTTCTCATCAATTTGTCACTGCCATCTGCAAGCCCTTGTTCTGCAAAGCGATGTGGGCTAATCCTGCAGGATCTGATCCAAAATTTACTGAAGCGAGTGGGAGTTCTTCTACCAATTTATTTGGCTTGGCACCATGATTTTAWGGGGGGAAAAAAAGCATTATAAGAATGAATTCAACTGCTTTAGGCAGACACTATTTATAATGTAAGACGACATCATCGGTAGCCTCCAAATTTAAATCAGCAGGACACCTACAATTTTTTACATGTCCACCTACAGTGCCAATTGGAAATACAAACCCAGAAATAAAGTGATTTCAGTGAGTTATTTGCCAGTTTATTGAAGTTGAATTTAGGCAGATTTCTATCCATTTCCTCTGCCATGTGCCCAGCTCTGTGTTGCTGACTGGTCCTGYTCTGTGGGGCTCACGATGGGAGTCATTGGCGGTCACGGCCACTGCCAGGCTCAATAAGGAGGGAGCCACAGCCGGGTGATGTGAGCACATGAACAGCAGGGAGGGAGTGACAAAAATAGGGAAAACATGTTTTATATCAAAATCAGACATCTGGGCCCACTGCCTGTCCAGTGGAAGTGGGACCTAAGTGGGACAGTACATGTCCCTTACTAATTACAGGGGAATTCAAATCCCTTTGGGAATTCCCAGTTTAGACTCACAGCCTCATCACAACTCACAGCACTGAGAAAAGTCAGCTTTGGACTTCCTAGTCCAAAGGGCTTGACTCCTRAGTCAGGCCCTTTGGCTACACATAGGCTAGTGAGCTAAACAGGGCCAGGTCACTGCTGGAGACCTTCTCCATAATTATTAATCCCTCAAAGATCTGACCTATCCCAACCACTGCTGGCACAGATTCTGTGACACAGCTGGGAGCACAGCAGGGGCAGCAGGTAGCAAAGATGAAGCTGTTTTGGTTTGAGAGTGCAGAGTTCAATGTGAGAGATGCGTCACTTCCCTTGCCCTTAAGAAGATGCCAAGTGTCCTGGCTTGTTTTATTTAMCAATACAAGTTTTTCCTTTAGGTTTTTCCCTTTACCCAAGCATAATTTTTTACATTTAGGCAACATGACAATACCATCTCYAACTGATATGGTGGGGTCTGGCTTGTCCATCCATGCACATTAGCAGGAGCATCCCTTARCAAGGAGATACCTGGAGTGATGCACTGATCCCTTCGACCATGCTACCCTCCCACATGCTGTGGTCATCATCTGCCCACAGAGTCAAAGTTTGGCACAATTCCTGCTCATAATAAAGTCCATCATTCAGGCAGACAGTTTGCCTGGTAACACAGACCTGGGTAGGAAACAGGCTTTCTGCTCTTGCATTGGAGGAAATAGGATGAATTATCTGGTTGGGTTTTACTTCCGGTAATGGAGCTTGGGATCATCACTAGCAGATGGAAACAAGCTCGAGATGCATCTTTGCATTTCTCTTGAATGCCAGATGAATATTTATCCATAACTATAGCTCGTTCTGTCTTGGGATTTTCCTCCCACAGAACACGAACAAGAATCTCTGCAGTGATTTTGGCACAAAGCCTACATATGTCTTGCCCTGGGCCAGAAGACGAGCAGGGACATAAATGTGCTCACACAGGTCAGTTCACAGCACGCATGAGAGCATCCTTGCTGCACACTGTGGGCAGAGAGCCTCTTTTCTTACAAGTAGTCATAACTAAAGGAATTAGCCACACTTTCTTCCTGTAAAACTTCAGACGCTAGACACTGACCCCTCTAAAACACCGATGAAAATCCCAGCCATGGTACTCAAGAGCTCCASTTTGAGCACCACTTGTAGCAGCCTGAGTGGTGATGAAGCGTCAGAACTCTCAGGACTGGGAAATGCTACAGACGTCATCACAAGCAAAATAATAGCAGTAGCTGTGCTAAAAGGCATCTGGAAATGTGATGCAGAGACACTCTGGGTCCTCTGCATGAAGGACAGCCTTGCCTTGGAATGTCTGAAATGGTGCAGAAGGTAATGGGGGAGGGAAGCAGRAAACCACCTTGGAAAGCAAGGCTTTTGTGGCTGAGAATGGAAGAAGGGCTTTGGGTGCTGCACAGGTGGGGATTTGCTGTGACAGGCTCACGCAGTCGATGTTTGTGCTCAGGGCTGTGAGCTGCACATAGTGCACAGCAAGGATGACTGTTCTGTGTGCTCAGCAGCTGTGTGGGATGCTGGTCCAGCTTTAACAGAAGCAGTGCCCCAGTCACCCTCCTCTGCATGGATGTGGTCTGGTGACTCTGTATTTCTGAGGGCTGACAGCTCAGGTAGTGCCTCATTCCCTTTTYCCTTGTCCTYTCCCCTGCCCTGGYGGAGACCTCTCTGTCTGCCAAGGTYTGCTCAATGACAGTGCAGAGAAATAAACAGAGCCCTAGTAGGCTGTTGTGGTTTMTGATTTCCTTGCCTATATATTCAGAAATTATCAATATGTTCTGCGCAGAGCAAAATGGCTTTAATGATTGGGAAGGAAAAGAAACAAACTACAGTCATTAAGTGCTAATCACACAGTTACTATATTACATAGTCAGACCTGGCAGTGAAATATCCATCTCACTGCCTGCAAAGAGATCACAGAATCAATTTTTTTGCATTAACATTTTATTCCTTCCCATGCTAGACATTTGTTCAGCTTGTTTATACTCACGCCACATGGCCACAAGCTGTGTAGTTAGTAATGAACGAGGGGAGACATTTATCTTTGGAATCTTGGGCCAAGCCAAAAAGTTGATCGCTTGTTTTTGTAGAAGGATAACACATGTGAGATTCACTCAGATAAATCCCACCAGYGGTAATGGGATTGCCTATGTTAATTGCCCACATCATAAATTCCTGTAACAGCAGTGAGGGTTTTATGGTCTGCAGTGGGTTTTTAGCATTCTGTTACTGCTGATGCCAGCRATGCAGGGAAGGACGGTGTCATGATGACTCCCTAAACACAGACAGGTCTGAGAGCTGGGTTCATCCTCTTGGACACCAGCTCCTAAGTGCACCTTCTGCCAGTCTCTGAGCTTGGGCAGTGGGGTCATGGCTGGACTGCCACACCCCTGCCCCAGCACCTCCCTCCTGGTGTCAGGGTCTCTTCACAARCACACAAAATTGGCAAGTTTTTAGCAGTTCCCACCCACCCAAACCACAGCCATGCCTGAACCCACCAAGGGAGCCAAGAGAGTCTGCTTCCAGGGGTGACAAAGAGCATCTTGCTGTGATTGCTGAAGCATGCTAACCTTCACCACCTTTTTCCTCCCGTGTTTTGTTATTTTTTGGCCAATCCAGAACAGTCAGTGCCCTTGGAAGGTGATGGCATACACAGTCAGGTGTGTAAYATGTGCGTGCCCTGCCCCATTAAAAATGGCAGCCTCCTTGCCTAGGTAGATAGAAAGATTTCAGCAATATTTTGTGTACACTGGCTATGCTTCTGCTACCTTCCACTTCTCTCTCTCCTGCATTCACAGCAGCAACTCCCAGAACCCTTTTTCCCTTCTTATCCAGCTCAGTTTCCTTGTTTGCTTCTCTAGTCCCATCCCATGCTAAAGGCGACCGCACATGAACGAAGCAAAAGGAGCTCAGTACATGTCAAAGCCTGAAACTCAGATAGAAAACGGGTTATGCAATTTTCCCTGCCTAAGCTGCTTAAACCTGATGAGAACAAAACATTCCAGTAACTTTTTTGGAATAAAACCCTGTGATTGAGAGAGAACAGAACAACCATTTGCATGTGCAGCCCTAGTGTTGTCTCCAGGCTGGTATTTTGCTGGAGTATGATGGAATTGAGCTCTCCAGAGTCGATGTGTRTAGAGGCACACATTTCTCCTCTTCTTGCAGCTTAGAGCAGCTAATTTAAAATTTAATTTCCTGAAAGTCGCCATTCTCACAAACACAACCAGGTGCCCACTCTACAATAAATCTGTTTATATCTCCAGCCTGAATAAAATGAAGCAACTATTCTAAAATCTGTAAGGGTAAGTGGATCTGATACTCACGTGGACATGATCCTTTTCTGCTGGGAAGCTCTTACACACAGAAATATTAACAGGATTTACAAAATCCATCTGTTTGCAACACCAGCATCTCGGAGTGCAGTCAATGCATTCAGACTGTAAGTCACAGCAGGTGCACAAACTGTGGCTGACTCACACAGCATACAGATAGCCCAGAGCTGCTCCCCGTTTCCTCTCTCTGACAAAGAGCACATTTTTTACTCACAGAGTCATTGAGAAAAGCTGATTCGAATTTGCCGAGTCAGAAAATTCAGAGCTCAAATTATTGGAATCGGTGGATGCAATAGGGAAATTTGGAAAGTTGAAGTACAGCAACAAGATGAAAAGCATTTCCGCTGACGTTCCCAGAGCCCCCTGTGGCTGAGGAACTCTAAGCTACTTATAGATATTAATGAATTAAAGCTACAGCATTCCAGAGTGCTGGGTAATTTTATTATCCCTTCTGCTAGGAGGAAAACTAGAGAGGGAAAGTGGCTGGGCTGTGGTTTGTCTGCTCAGCTGCTGGAGGAGGAGGCTTTGGGATTTCAGTGCAAACCACATGGGGGTGGCATTAGAAGAAAAGYTGTTCCCTCTTTCAGTGAGTGGGAYTGGTGTCTAGAGAGCAGYTCTCCTCGTGGATATAAATACTACATATTCTGCCTTACAAATYCGCCAGAGGTCTTTTCTCTCCCTCTTACTGGGGTTCCCAAAGGATCACAGTGAGAGAACAGGTGGAGCAGGTTTGCTCAGTATGGGGCTCCTCAGCAGGGAGGGAAAGATGCATTTACTTGGGTTTAATTCTGGTATGGGATAAAAAGGACCTTTTCCATGTACTGAGTGTTCTAGGACTGACCAGGGAATTGATCTTTGTGAATACAAGTGTGAAAAGCTTGGGCAGTTTTGTTGTGTTGTTTTTCTGAGCAGTCTTTTCTTTCCGTGTTTGTCTCTGTCATCCAGGTTCTTTTCATGTCAGATTTTGCAGGTATCCCACCCATGACAGCTTCCATAAAGGGSAGGAACCCCCATTTCTTCAAGAAATTGAATAATGGAAAAAATTAATGCATAAGAAGAATTAGGAAATGATGAAAACAGACCAAATCTGACCAGTTGGGAAGCATGTTACAATTCCCCCAATTCTCTGGTGTCTTTGATTTAGAAGGAAATGTGGCTGGTGCCTTCATTTGGGAAATCACCAAACCTGGACCTGGGTGTCAGTGGTCTCATGGCCTTGCTATACTGCAGTATGTGCCAGCATGTAGGAGTGGATATAGTCCCCTCTTTTTTTGATATCTGTACCTGGATTTATCAGGTGGCCGCCCTGCATTGCCACTGGGGAGATATCAACCCTCCGAGCTCCCYTAGATCTGCTGCCTGCTTTGGGTGGGCAGATTATTGACTCCAGGTGCTGGTTCCTCTCATTTCATTGCTAGAGGATTCTCAGTGATGGCCTGAGATTCACTTCTCTGTATTTTTTTTACCTTCATCTGTTCAGATGAATCCCACCCTTCCTTACCAGACAAACRCCTGGCTAAACCAAGGGCMAWTTTTTAATGTGCTGCTGGCAGYGGTACAGGGGAGATGTGGCTCTTTGTGACTGCTGCTCATGCAGGGGCTGTGGGGAGGCAGCTGGGGCTCAGCAGAGCTGTCCAGCTGAGTTTGACTTCGTGACTAGCAGGATATAAACTGCAGGGACACAAAGCTTGGGAATTCATTTACCTTCCCTCTCAGATGGTTTTTGCAGGTCACTAAGGTGTTGGCAGTGTGA
Organism: Malurus melanocephalus; assembly: GCF_030028575.1. Taxonomy (NCBI): domain Eukaryota; kingdom Metazoa; phylum Chordata; class Aves; order Passeriformes; family Maluridae; genus Malurus; species Malurus melanocephalus. Next base: position 8,243,210 of record NW_026623235.1, read on the forward strand.
CTGTGACCTGGCAGATATCACACTAACAGCAGTTTCCTGGATGCTGTCCTGGGTTTGCTGTGCTTTTGCAAACAGTCACTCACACCACATCGTGCTGCTGTCTGTGTTTCCAAGGCCTCGTCATGATAACCTCATATGATGATATTGTAGATTTGCAGAGCTGTCTGTAGCAGGTTTTTTTATTACCTCAGTGCTGGCTTGTTTTTCTGATGTGTTTCTGCTGTTTTCTTCCATCTGTACTTCCTTTTTTTTTTTTTTTTTCTTCTTCCATCTGTACTTCCTTTTTTTTTTTTTTATCCTTATTCTGGGAAAGAGATCTGTAAAGAAGGTGAGTCATGTGTCACACACGTGCGGAAAGATCTAACTTCTGTTTTCCTGTCAGGAGGGTTGAGTCAAGAAGGACCTTTTGTCTGGAAACATTTCATCACCAGCAGAGCTGTGTCAGTGAGTTGKGAGTGGAGAGGCTGCTGAAGCAAGAGCAGATCCTTCAATTGCCCYCTGGAATGGACTGGGAAAGGCAGATCCCGGGTAGTAGTGGTGACACAATAGGAGGTCCTTTGGCATGACTGGCTGCTGGTTTGCTTCTCCATCTTTTAATTGTCACAGTCCAGCAGTTGAGGTCCCTTAGCTCGCATTCCCTTAGGAGCTGCTGCTGTGGGCACATTTCACACCCATGCCACGATGACACGTGCTGCTGTGGCATGGTCTGCTCCAAAGGCTGGGGTGCTGCAGTCTGATACCAGCTGACAAAAGCAGAAAGAGGGAGTTTGTGAGAAGCCTCTGTGTTTTTTTTTCTGGCCATGCCATGATGTGCAGCCTTGTGGAGACACCACGGGCACCTTTCCTGCTCTCAGTGTGACCCAGCTTCCCATGTGAGGTGATGAGGGGTGGTTTCTGGGTGGGCTGAAGRTGGCAGGGATGGATTCTCAGTGCTGCCCTGTGTCCATGCAGGATGGGCCCAGCTCCAAGATGGTCTCATGGTGGTCTCCCATCAGGGGAGAGGGAGGTTCCTTTGCTGGGGGAGGTGGCCCTGTCTGGTTTGTGCCTTGTGACATACCTGGGTTCACGTGGAGAAGCTGAATGGTTTCATCTCACAGCGGGCTCTGGGGTGCTTTACATRCTGAATGCACTATTCTGATTAAACAGGTGGAACAGAAACCCAGACAAAGGACTAGTGAAAGCCTCTTTCATTTTCTATTGCTCTCTACTTGATGCAAATGAGGTCTTTTGGGAGGGCACCTCGACTCAGTTCTCACCAGCTGATTTCCCTGGGAAAGGGAGTGGAGAGATGCAAATTAAAGGTCTGCAGACCTTTTTCCCAGCTGATAGCACAGTCTGCCATTGCACCCACATGAAAACAGCTCTGCCTCAGTGTCCTCTCCTCAGCACAGTGCCTTGAAGTACCACAGACTCCTATAATGCTAAATAACATCTGAGGCCTTGCCCACATCTCAGAGAAACTTGACCTAATTTCTCCATCAAAACACCTGCGTTACCACCTTACCTCAGCAGCACATCACAGTAAGAGGTTTTTTTCCCTCCTCTGAATTATTACTATTTTTTTAATGTGGCTGCCAAACAGATTCTTATTTCAATTTGATTTATTCTGAGCTGACCTAAATATTTTGYTTTCCTCTTCTGTTGGGTGCAGTATTTTTTTACTGCAGGCTCATGGCAACATTGCAGAGATCTGGGGGAGAAAGGTTTCTGGATGTGTGAATGCAATGAGAATTGATCGGGTGCTGYGGAATATGATAATAATAACTGCTGTGAGGTTTCCGTGAAGCTGGACCATGCAGAAAGAATTAACAGAATTGATATTTATGGTAGATGTTCTGACTAAGGTGTCCAGTGTAATTTAAGGATTGATTGCAGTGGGATTAGAGGAGGAAAAAAATATCCCTTCTGAATGCAGGGCACAATCCAGTGAAATAGGTTCATATCTGAAACATGATGATTTTTTTTTTTTTTAACTGCTTGGTGTATTAATTTGGTTTCCTTAAAAATGTCATGCTTTGATACTGAAGTCCAGGTCCACAATTTGGTATTTTCTGATGATGTCCCTCACCTGGGAAGTRCAGAACAATGAAGACAGCAGGGGCTATCTTTATGGAATATTTTGGCCCACTGTTGTCTTGGACTTTATTTCAAGCAAAGAAATTAAGTAGTGGCCGGTAAATGGAGGAGCAGAAGAGGCAGCCTGCACCTCTACTTGCAGGGAGCATAGGAACTCATATTTGCATTTTAGCAGGACTTTGGAAAGCCCAGCACTGTTATGGTTATGCTCTCAGTCGTGTTGTCCCAGGGATGATATGATACAGCCCCAATGTTTTCYCTCTGGTTTTACCCCAGCTGAAGCACACCCACGATGCTGCCTGGTCACCCTGGGGCTGGGAGAAGAGGTTTAGCTGTAACAATGCTGCTCTCCTGATCCTTGTTTAAAATGCACTTCCTGGAAAACTCTGGTCTTCTGAAGGCAAAGAGGAACTGTTTTTATTATACCGATGTAATTTCACTTTGCCAGCAGAGGTGCCAGTGTAAGAGGACCTGACCAGCAAAGCAGCCCTGGGGTAGAGGTAACCCAAGCTCTGCTTCTCTTGCAGCAAGAGGCACTGCAGAACCCTGCTGAAGACACTGACAGATGTTGAATGTGATTGCAATGGACACWGAGTATTGCTCAACCTTGGAGAACTTTTCCTCATGTTTAACATGGTTTATTTTGGACTTCACTTCTGCCAGGAAGAGCTGCAGTGGGCTTTAAGGTTTCAGAGGCAGATGTAGGGCATCTTCTACCAGCATTTCCCTTATCTTCTGCAGAACCTGGTGTCAGACATGGCTTCTGAGGGCCACATTTCTGAAGGTTGGTTACACAGAGCAACATCRGCAGTTATTTGGTGAAAGTTATTTTGGCACAAGAAAATTATGGCTRAGGCAAAGAGCGATGGATTGTTTTTCCCTCTGTGTGTGTGACAAGTCTTCCCAAGGCTGGCTGGCCACAGTTCACAGCGCAGAAGAGAGAACTTCCCTCTCACTCACAAAGTCATCCAGTTGTCCAAGTTCTTCTCGTGTTGTCCCAAGCTCAAATGCTTTCCATTTGACTTTTAAGGCAGGAAGACTTGCCAGCTCCCCACATGCACRTGCTCACATGAATACAGAGAAAACACCACTTAATATTCACATGCATTATTTTTAACAGCTGTACAACTTCAGCAAAACAGGAGTCAGACCAAAATGTAGCTCATTGTTTTTAATCAAAGGAATACCAGCCTTGCCAGATGTRGTGTATGTTTTTCCAAATGAACTAAAACAGTGTCCACAGCTGGATATGATATGGTCTTGTGCAATAACATCACTTGTTTTTGCATGCCCATGAATGGCAAGGCACAGTTTGGTGTTAAACAGATGACACGAAGAGTTTTCATTGTGGTAACAGAAGGAACTGGAAGGAAACTGAACCCGAGATATTTTTGTGCTATTTGCTRCAGCAGTAGCCAGCCCATGGATCAAGAGAAGTTTCTCCCAGCAAAGACAAACAAGGCTGATCTCCCTTCTGATGACTGTGGTCATACCACACTGAGAGATAATGGGATGAAATATAGAGAGAAGCTGAATGGGGAAGGTGCAGTTGTGGTTCTGGAGAGGATTGCTGTTCCTGTTCTCCTTGCACAGATAAGGACACCACAAACTGGGCAATGTACAGAGTGTTGTGCAAAGTGGGGCATGGACACTCAGAAAGGTGTGTGAAGCTGAGCTGATCAGAGTTTTCCTCAAGCCAAGGGAAGAGCCAGGAAGAACCACTGATGTGAAACTGAGTCTCCCCCACGTAGTGTTGTACTCTGATAGTGTCACKGTCTGTCCCTTGATCTTAAAGGACCACAGCATTTCTAAAACCTTTTCTTCTTGAGCTGTAGGAGAATCCAGGGTTTCCTTGGCTCGGGGTATGACATCTGTAAGTTGTCCTGGAGCACAAGCTGCATCTCCACATGTGATTTTTCTGCCAGCACCAAGGGTGGATGTGGGACTCCTTCCATGTGACTGTTCCTGCTCCTGTTTGACAYCTCCATCCATTGGCAACATCTGACATCTGGAATTCACTGGGAGAATTAAAAAAGAAAGAATTATCATAGAACYTCACCTCTGAGAAGGTAGCTACAGTTGTTCTCTTTCCTGTTTGATATCAGGATTTTGCTAAATGAAGAGGMAAGGAAGGACAATGGGTCAAGCAGGCTGTTCCTTCTTCCCAAGCAGTGTGACCCACACATTGAGCTGCTTTAAAAGAGTTCTGCACATTGCAGAGCAGGTGGGTCCTGGAAGAGGGATTATGTTTAAGAGAATTGTAGATACYACTGTACTGTAAACAAACTTCCCTTTTAAACAACTTATTTCAGTGCTGGCTGTGGATAAACATCATCTTGTTTTAATCACTGACTGCTATGGCAGCAGCAGCRCCCACCACAGCCACTCCAGGTCTTGATCCTGACATCATAAACCCCCTAAATATTTCCTCTCCTGGGTGGTTTTGATTAAATAACCTCACAGCTTGAGAATCGATGCACTTAATTCACATATAGCAGGGTTTATGATGCCAGTATGCTAATCTGGTTATTATAATCTTTTTTTAAAGCAAGTTACCATGAAGGCAGCACAGGCAGGCCTGGCCACAGCAATTTCAAAGGCAGAAGAGAGAACATCCTAGTTCAGGCAGAAGATAACTAGTTACAGGTTGCCTCTCTCAATCAGCAGGGTCCTACTCCTCTGGCTCTCCATGCCTTGTCCACAGCTCTATTTTGAGGATCATCCTTTGCACTCTGTATGTCTGTGAAAGTCATTCAGTGGATGAAAAAAGAGAAATGTCTCATTTAGTGAAGAGAAGCTCATTAAAAAATGCAATTTGGAGGGATTGTTCAGTGTTTTGCTCAGGAGATGGACAGGGTGGTCTCCAGACTGGGGGTCCAGTTTCTCCCAGAACCAATTGATTCTTCATCCAGGGTTTAAATGTTGCTGTTGTATGAGATAATGCCATGAGAGAAATGCTGTTGCCACACCAGTATACTGTCAGTGAAGRAATGACCTGGACTTGCTCAAAGGCAGAACAAAACTGTCTTATAAAAGACCTGKCTGTTCTCGCTGATGCTGGAATTCATGGRGTTTTCTATTTTCATATTGTTTGCYGTGTCTTCAGCTTGGTGTGGCAGCCCAAACACCAGGTTTGCTGCACCAGGATTCCCTTGAGATAGGCTCGAATTCCAGGATGGATGACCCTGCTCTTCACCTACCTTCAGTTTTATTCTGCAGGCTGAGAAGTCAGTATAAAAGGATTTTAATTTGTGTTCAGAGCCCAAAGGGAGATTTTGAAATGAGTTGCATACATGGCTTTCTCTGTAGTGACTTATTCATTGTCCACTACAGAGCAGCATTTACCCTTAGGTTGTGTATGTTCCCATTTTATGGCAATAAAAGAGGCAGCAGTGTGAAAAGCTCTTAAGAGCTCTTCAGAGCAAATGTTTCATAATTGTGGGCCATGACAAAATAAAAGTCACTGAAAAATTCAGAATGCTCAATCCATAGCCCAGAACTCAGCAGCTGCCAAACACTGAGAATAAACATCTCCTGAGCTGGCAGCAGGATGCTGGAACTGAATGATGACATAAACCTATTTAGTTTAGCTGCAGATACTGCTCAGTAAAGTAACAGTTGTTCCTACTGTTTGGTTGGGTTTTTTTTTTTACTATGTTCATTGTCATAATAGTTAATTATCTGATTATTTGCSTACATTTTTCTTACAAATGTCCCACTCTTAAAGGCACAGAACATTTCTGGTATTGGTTTTGGAGTCTGTGATTTCTGTTCAGCAGTTTGTGGGCCCATGGGAATCTCATGAGGTTTAACAGGACCAAGTGCAAGGTGCTGTATCCCTGATATCAGCACAGTCTGGGAGATGAACAGATCAAGAGCAGCCCTTTCAAGGAGCACTTGGGGGTACTGGTGGAAGAAATGCTGGRCATGACCTGGCAAGGGGCACTCACAGCCTGGAAAGCCAAATGTGTCCTGGGCTGCCCCATGGGCAGTAGGGGAGGGAGGGGATTCAGCCTCTCTGCTCTCATAGGACCCCATCTCAAGTCCTCATCCAGCTCTGGRGTTCCCAGCACAGGAATGACATGGAGAGAGCCAGAGGAGGCCACCAAATTGATTAGAGGGATAGAGCACCTCTCCTATGAGGAAASGCTGGGAGAATTGGGATTCTTTGGATTRGAGAAGAGAAGGCATCAGAGTAAACTAATTGTGACATCCCAATGGAGGGGAATGCAAGGGAATTCAAGATTCTTACAAGAAAGATKAAGAGAAACTTTTTATAAGGGCATGATAACATAATTGATAATGGCTTCAAACTGAAGSAGAGTAGGTTTAGATWRGATATTRGGMAGAAWTTCCTTAAAATAAGGGTGGTGAGGCACTGGTACAGGCTGCCCAGAGAAGTTGTGGAAGGCCCATCCCTGGGAGCATTTAAGGCCAGGTTGGAAAGGTCRCTGACCAGCCTSGTTGAGTGGAGGGTGTCCCTGMCTATRGSAGGGGTTTGSAGCTAAGTGATTTCTACAGTCCCTTCTAACTCAAACCATTCTATGATTCTCTGAATTCAATGAATTTTTCACCCAGAAGAATATCCTTCTCTTTTTCAGTCCTGGAGTGGAACTGTGTGCCTCAGGAATATGTTATATCTTCTCCAGGTTTGATTCTTGACCAACTCTTAATCTATGAAAACTGTGCAGGAGAAATAGATCCAACATGCTGATGTGCTGGACATGTAAGGGGGAAAAGTATGGCAGGAATATAATTGTTTTCCAGATAAGCACATACATGTTGCTATAAGAAGCCACACTAATGTTCATACTTCAGGCACCTTTACAGCAAGTGCATAAATACATAATTGCTTCTAGAGAGTGTAAGAAAGTAAAAMCTGAACAACTTTACTAGGAAAATAYACACAGAATGGAATTCAATTCTRCAAAGAAGCACAAATCAAGYTTCAGTACTTGAACARTTGTATTTCTTGAGAGGTAATGTGCAGTACCACAGTTTTAGACCAGGCCATCTGTCTTAGGGCCATTGGAGMGAGTTAAGGATATGCAACTAAGCTTTATTTTTATTGCAGACCTAAGGTAGTTATTTTTAATTATCCAGATTACTAGCTCATTATTTAAAAATGAGTTAAGTATTTTTAGTTCTCCTGATTTTACACCACCTACTCACAGAGCTTTCTTGCTCTCGCATGGACTTCTTGTAACAAGTAAAAAAAGGTGATGTTAGAACTCTGGCAATAGATCCTAGAGCCTTAACTGMCATGTCTCTGAAATTCTTAACATGTTAAGTGGAAACAGAATGTCAATAAAATGCTGTAGCTCATCAGGAAGGATGTTGCAGTCACGACWAAGAGTAATTTTCCTGTTACATTTTTGGTTCTTCCATGCTCTGAGTGTGGTGCATGATCTGAGTTTCTGCATCTCAAGGACATGAGAGCTAGGGGAAACGGTGAGGAAGGTGATCAAAATAACCTAGGGATTGGAGAACTTGCCCTATGGAAAGGCACTAGAAAATCTGAATGTCTTCTGGCTGAAGACAAAGCTGAAGGGGGTTATGGTGGGGCAGAGCCTTGAGGARGTGCTGGGTTGTGACTGCAGAGCAGTTACTGACCACAACCCACACCAGAACTGCCCCACACTCACTGAAACCAGCAGAGTGTCTTTTAAAAGCACCAAGAAAAAAAAATTGCCTTTGTGGGGTGTCCCAAACTTCTCACACTGCTGCTAGAGGAGACTGTGAAACAGGCCATGAGCAGCACCCAGAGGGAACTTGAACATCTCTGCTCTGAGTGTTGGTGCTGGGGGAGTGTGTGGGAAATAAACCACAAATAGTATCTGGGCTTGTGTGCTGTCTCTAAATAGCATCTCTGACTGTCACTGGTGGCACAGATAGATGATGGATCTAACACAGCAAGGCATTTCTAATGAGCTTTTGCCCTTGTGTAGGGATGGCTTATTTATTTTGCCTTCTGAAGAAAACCAGGGAAATTTTCAGCTAAATGGAGACAGTTTCAGAGAGAATTTCAGGGAGATTTTGATGACTTCAAATGAAAGCTTAATGCTGCAAAAATCAGGCATCTTTAAAAATCTTTTTACCTCCACTCTAAACATTCTACAGAGCATACATTTCAGTTTTAATCAGAGGAACACAGAGTAACTGGGGTTGTCAGAGACCTCTGGAAGTCTCTTGAAGCAGGGTCAGCTTCAAAGTTAGACCAAGCTGCATATTGTCCCTCTGTAGTATACCTCTGAGAAGTCTGGCTCCRTCTCATCTGTAATGCTCCTTTTAGGAATATAATCATTCAGCCAGCAGCATAAAAGTGATGTGAATTTTTTTTTTTTCCATGTGTGTTTCAGCAATGAGCTATGACCTTCCATTAATACAAGTACCCTGTGAATGGATATATTTTCTATGAGTGTTCCAATCTCTCTTCCCCTTAGGACTGTCTCAGCATAAGTGTTGAGTGAATAAATAAATTCCTTGGAAAACACATATACCACCTTATAGGAAAWTCCTCTAGTAACTTAAAGGGGAACCTCAGTTCTCACAACTGCTTCCTCTTTTCTCCCAGACTTCTGCAAAAATGGTGGTGAGAAAACAAAGCCTAACTCTGATGCACTCTGTACTTTCCTCCTCCTTGTCCTGGAAATGGTGRTGAATGTGCACGAGCTGGTTCACAYTGCACRTAGGAGGGAACACTGCCAAGRCTGTTCTTTCAAATAATACCCGACTAGGGAGGAGTGGAGATGCAGCATCCCAGGATCTTGAGAGAATAGGAGTGCAAAAAGGAGTCTGAGGCAGCTGTGGTAAGGGGAACACACCAGTTAACCACACAACACTTCTCTTGGGTGTAGAACGAGAYGATGGCTGGCTTTTGAGTAAAACAGGCAAGGAGAGGACTTTTTACGACTTTCTACTGTAAAARCACACGTGGACTTCTGCAGATGGGACAGCACTCTCGGATGGACTGTGGGAAAACACATCAATTGTTCTGTGTTGTGGGTCTCATCAGCCACTGCTGGGTGGAGTGAGAAGCAGGTACTCCCAACCCTAAAGTCCTGCTTTCTGTGGCTGGGCACTCTGCAGGGAGCCAYCACCACAGCAGAATCCATGCATTCTTCTCCAATCATAAGACAGCCATTACTGTAACCTTTTACTGTCTCTAGGCACTGTGTCTGTATAAATTCCATGGGGATCATTATACAAGGTCCAATTGCACAGGAAATTGAAGGTGGAAGAACAAAAGCACTGTGGGCAGCTAAGCWGGGTAACAAGAGCTGTTGAGGCAGGATTTGATGGATGCTAACTCTGAATCAGGATCCATCCTTTGAGGRCTCGTATTTGGTCTGTCAGTGTGCRTGAAATGCCRTGTCACCACGCAGTGTTTGCTGCTCACTGGAGCGGGCCAGAACCTCCAGCTCTRCAGAGAAATCCTGCTGGCTGAAGCAGAGGGTGGAACACAGCTTTGAGAACTGTGGAGGCTTTGCAGAAACAACTAAYACCCTCCCAAAGTGGCTACTTGCATCCACTGCAGAGTGGTGCTGCTGGAAGCACTAATGCTTAGCACTGACACAGCACTTCACCCAAACATTGGGTAATTAATYGGCAAAGCAGCAGGAGATGCTCTTTGTGACTGGTTCTGTAAGCACAACTAAAGGACTGGAGTGGAGAGTGCTATTAAAAATCATGCTGACATCCAAATTGTCCCTTGGCAACTAAAGAAAAGCCTCCACAACTTACCATGTCCTCTTTGTTTTATTAGTCCTCTTAATATTCAAATGAAGAGAGAGTTTTCCAAAGTTTCTCCTCGGCCTGCCCAGCTTGCAGAAGCTTGGCGGAYTTCAAAGAAGCTGCAACAATTTATTGTGGTTCTTACTCGAGTGATTTTGTGACAATGAATACACATTCTATCTGAAGAGTAGTTCACTTATAAAGATTACAGTTAGCAGAACACTGCAAATTACCTGGGTTTATACATTTACCMCTTCCMTCCCTTAARTCTTTGTCRTTTAAAAGTTTGGTAACAGGATTGYTTTTGCTACTGAGTTAATTTTCCAGTTAGTGAGCGCTGACGGCTTTTTTCCCTCCCCCAGTGAAGCTGCACAAGCGCGGCCGTGGGAGGAAGGAAAGAGTTTTGTGGTTACAGCTCAGATTTGGAATCTTGGATGTCAGAGCTCTGCTGCCAGTCCTGTCTGTTTCCATGCGACTCCAAGCAAATCATGTCACTTGCTTTCCAAACCGAGCTGTAGCACTTGGTGCACCATGTCACAGCGTTCTGTGGCTGCATCTTTGACTGGTATCAAACAGAGGATTTTCACTCTTTTAACAGAAATTTCTCCAAATGACCACGCCCATGTTTTAAAGGCAAACCATGCAGGGTGCCATTGTTTGGCTCCCATGGAAATGTTACCTTGTCATCYTGATAAGAGCCTGATGTTTAATTCTCAGGGGTAAAATCCAGACTGTTCTAGGTCATGCTCAGCATTCACAGGACGTGGGTGACTGTGCCTGTGCCAAGGGAGGGCAGCTGTGGCAGCCTTGGTTTAGGTACTCCAGCTTTTTCTTCCATATGGTCATGTATGGAGAATCACATCCAGATGTAAGGTTTCTCCTCAGGTTTTATTTCTTAATATTCTCTGCTGTTCTTAATATCCTTTAGCTCTTAATATTCCTTTAGCTGTTCTTTTCAGGCTCCACCCTGAAAACTTATTTCCCTTCTATATGTACCCATTACAGCTTTGTGGAATTAGTGAGGGATTTTTAACACCTTTACTTGGGGAGGATATTTAGAGATTCTAGTGATGAGAGGTTATTTCCTTTAGACCCCTTGGTGTTGGCTTGGTTTTCCAAATTTACCTCTAATTTATCGACATTCTTTATCACAGCTTTTGTGATATTTATCACACATACCAGCTATCAGAATAATTCAGAAGTGGCTGCTTCCTCCTTTTATCAGTTCTGAAATGKAAAGATGCCTTCCCAAAGGATTTCCCAGTAGAAATATAGGGTAGTAAAGCACAAAGTGCTGCACAGGCCATTATGAATGGTCCAACCACTTAACTGACAGCTCTTGATGTGGCTGAGAGGAGGTCAGAGAGCTGCATAAAAAGATTGAGCTCTGATATTGAGAAGTGATTACTGACTATGGAGGGAGAAAGAAGACAGAGACCAGCTGGGATCGTGGTCAAGATGTCAATGTGAGTAGGTGTTTGGGCTGACATAGTGAAACACTTTTTTAATTTTTTAATTTATTTTTTTTTTTTTTTTGGAAATAAGTGTGTGTGCACTTGAAAACCTGACCCTGGGGTGTTGGTGAGGAAACTGGCTCAGGCTCAGCTGGGTGAGGTGAGGAGGGGCACAGACAGWCAAGGCACAAACTGGACGGGTTTTTGCTTTGCTCCTCTTGCTCTGTTTGCCTGGTTCCATAGTGCATCCAGGACTGTGACTATTTCACACTCCTGCTCCTCAAGGGGACAGAGCTGACTTCCTGGGAACAGAATTTTTTTTGGTGGGCTTCCTGATGTCCTTAAATGGGTTGATTTTATCCTGGTAAAGTTCTCATTTTCTGCTCCTCGCTGTTTCTTTAAGAAGAAATCTATCTCTGTGGTTGCCATGGAAAGCCCTGCGTGTCTCATGAGACTGAACCACAGAATATATAGTGCAGCAGCAGAAAACGTCTGGAAATATGTTTGCCGGAGAGCTGCAGTCCTCAGGAGCTTGGCAGCCTTGTAAATGGAGATGCCCCAGCTGGGAAAGGGAATTTTTTCTCCCAGGCAGCTAATGTGGGCATGGGGATCAGATGGTGCCTCTGTTAGGGGGACAGGGGAGACCTGGGGGCAGCTCAGGGGTGTTGGGATGGCCCAGGGCAGGGAGGGATTGGTGGCAGGGCAAGGACAGGACTGCAGTGGGACCCATGRGTGCCTCTGCACCGCCCTCCCCTCTGCCCTGGGGCAGCAAACATGTACACAAACAGCTTGCAGAAACCCTGCTGCTCCGACAGCTCCCTAAAGAATGGGTTCCCACACCTTCCTCTAATCTAAAAACCACAGTTTCCCCTCATCCCAGCTGCCAAAACCTACAAGCTCCCCCACAACTTCCTTAACACAATGCCCTACCYCATGCTAAAATGAAACTTGGAAGTGAAAATCAGCTGGGATGAATATTGAATTAAAGGTAGTACATTGATTGARCTAACAATTTTCGTTTATTTATTTTTTAAAGGGCCCATTAAGAATGCCTCAATCAATGATAAGATTAGTGGGTCTGGAATAGAACTAAACCAAGTACACTTTGAGASTCTCAAACTGTCCTCTATCTCTGCCAAAATTTTATTTTTTTTAAACTGAGTATTATTGGCTTATTTTTCCAATCCAAGAGTAAAAGGAAAAGTGTGGGCATTAAAAAAAAAAAACACAAGCCCAAACAACCAAAAACCAAATATTCACATTTCAATGATGTCTTTCTGAGGACAGATTTGTTAATATTCTGGTGTCCTTATGCTCAATGGCAACCAAAATGTCATTTCAATACACAAATTTGCCCAAGAACAGTTTGGGGATACTGCATCTTCCCTGTGGCTTGTGAGCAGGAGTTGCAGGACTCATAGTACTCAGGGATGGAAGAGATTTAGTCTTCTCCTGTCCTTACGGTGCAGCTGCCACTGACCATGCTGCAGCTCAGGTTACCAAACATTTCCACTATATCTCTCTATTTTTAAAACACAGTAGTTTTCCTGAGAGTCTTTCAAAATCAAATTTTCTAARGTAGTTCTAACTCAGGTAGTTCTGCTGTTCCCAGGAGTGAGGCTGGGGACACACAGCACAACCTGGGGTCACTTTGCACAGGGATCAAGTTCCTGGAAATTGCTCCAGATGCCACATGTGCCCAGAGCTGGTGATGTATGTGCCCCATGGGGGACAGCTTTGTGGGTCTGAAGGGGACAGGCTTGCTCAGAAATAATGCAGTTCCCTATTTCTGCAATGCTCAATGCTCTTGGCACAGACTGAAAATCTCCTTGTGCAAAAAAGCCATACACAGGCCACTGCTTTAGGGGTGTTGGGGAGTGACTGAAGTTAATTGTAGAAACTGATAAAGTCCCTCTTACTGTGTTTATTTCTTATCTGAAGCCAGCTGCTGGCCTTTCATACACACAGGAAGGTCATGTTGTGGTTTAGCATCCCTTTAGCCCTCATCAGCTCCTGCCTCAGTTCACCTCAAGGGCTGTGGGAAATGCTTTGGTGGAAAGCAAATTTTTCTCACACTCCAGCCAAGCTGACAGGGTTTTTCTGGTGGTACTTCTGCCATGCTCCTACACCACATGTAGCTCACCCCTGCTGTTGTTGGCCCCAAACTCCCTGCAGGTCCCCAAAGCCCTTAATCTACCTTGCATCCCCCTCCCTGGCTCACAACGTGTCACTGTGTATGGCCGGTCCAAGTCAAATATCAAAGAGGTATTTTATTCTGCAGCTTTAATTATCTGGTTTATTCCTCAGACAGAGCCCTAATTTCTTCTTCAGGGCTTCCTCCCACTCTGAGCTGAAGATGTTTCCAGTTAAAGCTCAGCAGGTACAGATCTGAGGCACAAGGYTCTGCAAATCCCTTCCCTGTGCTTTCAGGTTGCTGCTCCAGGGCCCTGCTGATGTTCATCAGGCTCTCTCCCAACAGWGCATTGCTTTTATATTCACCGRAAGGCAGAGMTTTTGTGGGCACAGAGGAAGGACAACAAAGCTTCTCTTGTAGTACTTGGTTCCACTGTTATGTGATGCCTGAGCCCTCACCAGCTGGAGGATGGGTGAGGTCACACAGAGAGGGCTGGACAATGTTCCCCTACAAGGATCAGTTGGTGCAGTGACACAGTCATTTACTACCCTCAATTTTTGGAAAGTTTAGGAAAGAATGAGTGCTCCAAGGTTGGGTTTTTTTTTTTTGCTTTCAGTTTACAAATTTCAGTTTCTAAAGTGTTTCACTGACAAAATACATCTTACTGAACTTGGTAATACGACTACATGGATGATGCCTGAAAACCATTTTCAGAAAAGTTTTAATATTGGTTTAATAAAATGAAATGATGCAAATGTTTTTGAAATAATGCCATMAAATTCTTTGCAAGTGTTCTGCATATATACATATATATTCACTCTGCATAGAGAATCTGCTTTGTGTTTGAAGCCAAAGGCTTGTCACACAAAACAACAATTGGTAGACAGAGATAGACACACACAGCACAATGCACAGGTTTGCTCTTTGCAGGAACAGGCTCAGGCTGGACAATTTTGCAAATTATGTTTTTTCTTTGTTTCACATTTCCAATAAATCCTCTCCCTGCCTACACCCTCTGGGTTTGAGGGTGCTCATGGCCACCACATGCAGATCAGAGGGTTCYCCTGCTGAAAGCCTTGTGCTGCTCGAAGCCTCTGACCCCAGTACAAGCCACAACGCCAATTTGCAAGCCACTGTCCCCTTTCAGGAGCCCTGATAACATCTCWSTGCTCCCAGCAGGAGCTSCTGGTGGTGCTGGGCTGTCCCTCTYCCAGGCTGGACTRCAGCATTAYCAGAGGCASGCTGCACACTGGAATTCAGCAAAAGCCCTCCATATGTTTTRTGCAAAAGAAAACATTACTTTTGGCACTAAGTTTTGCACCAGAAGCCAATTGCCACCAGAACACAGATGCAGCACTTGCCAGAACAAACCTAATTGCAATACTTGGGAGGTGTTTGGTATTTTTCTTCCTAACTGTGTCCAGGTGTGTTGAATTGTTTGAGGGAAATTCATGGTGTTGAGAAACACAAAAGGGTGAACTGTTTAGCTAATGATGAGAGCAATATATTCTGCTGATCCTTAATCTCTGAATTAATTTTTTGCTTTGTTGGTTCTATTATAAGTAACATAAATCTAAATGAGCAGCATTACATGTAACAACTAATTCTGAGATGTTTGCTATTGGAATTTATGGGTATATTAATATATGATTTAAAGGACTATTTTTGAGTAAGCACTAATAGGTAAAAGAAAAATAAGGGRAAATAAGGTAAAGATTAAATGAAAATTTTCCAAATATTTAAAAATAAGGCTTTCAATCAAACCCAAACATTTTTASGAATTTTGATCCATAAAGYAYTKTCATTATTTTTACTCTTCCTCTTGRTTCAGTWTATTTTTATGAATTCCTGAAAATATTGGATTGCAATGAAAGTTTTATCAGTGATAACTTTCATTAGAAATGGGATAACTGTGCAATGGTATATACTGCAAATAAGATATATTCCTCCAAAATYCTTCTTCTGTAGTAGTTTCTTTACTGACAACATTGAGATAAACCACAGTCTTTTTCCATTGTCAAGTATTTTGTGGTTTGCCAGCASACAYRGAGCTCAGCCTAAGAAYAGAAAAGCACTTTTCCTACCAGYAATGCCTGAAGAATAAAGACAATTCTGTAGGATGGGCCAAAAAGGAAYAGCCAAGGGAAATGTGTAAGGTAGCTGGTTTCTTTGTTTGTGTGTGGATCCACAGAGGCTGTGCACATGCAGGCTTTTTTCACAACGCCTCTTAAATCATGTGAAAAACTCACTGAGCTCAATAACTCATTTCAGTGTCATTTGCTAACAAAAATGCATGTGCATGCAGCTCCCTAGGATGGCCTCTTTTGGTCTTGGGGAGCCCTTCAAAGACAATTCCTAACTCTGTTAAATAGTCATTTTGGTTGATTTTTTTWATTTRCCTATGAAATGCTGTTTGATTYTTTTTATTTACCTATGRAATGCTRTTTGCCRGTGGGGCTGACCTGCAAGGTGGCCCCACACATGGATATTGGCTTTGTCTCAGAAACAATCCTGCTACTCAGCAAGCAAAACAAGACAACAATCAAGCAGTTCCAACATTAAGACCCTGAATAYGGAAGGGAAAAGAAAACTATTTTTAAAGGCAGCGAGTGTCTTCTGTTTCCTCACCTGCTGGCACGAGTTTTGCTGGATGCTGTGGGCAGACAGATTGGTCACAAATAAAGCCAAGGCCTTCAGCAGAGAGGTGGATATGTGCCAGTGTAGTCTCAGATTGTCYTGTTTCACAAGATAGGCTATGTTACCACAGGGAAGCAAGGAGGAGGAAAATTGCAGACAAAGACAGTTAAAAAGCTTGTTTGGGCAAAGGGAGATCTGCTGGCTGCACTGCTCCCATCACTGCTGGGGCACAGTGAGTTGGATGTCAGGGAGGGGGATTTCACTCCATGCAATGGCAGGGAGGTGGCAAATTGCCAGTGACACCACCCTGGGGCTTCATACCTGAATTTTCAGGGTGGGAAATCCAAGTTGCTCCGGGCTGCAGCAACCTGGCACGATGCTGCAAGATAGACCCCAGGCAAAGTGAGCTAATGCTGTGGTGAGAACTATTTCCTGTTATTTTGGCATTGGTTCATTTTATCTTTCTGAAGCATTCACTGGGAGAAAAATATAATTTCASCTTCTTGGAACCACAGATAGWGGTAGGAGAGCACAGGGCCCACAGYCCCACTTTGGGCACGGTGCATTAATGCATCGCTCAGCAGCGCTCGCTTCCACTGAGATCCAGGGTAGGAAAACAAGTCTGAGAACCACTTTTCCGAGGAATTAGCTGAGCACTSACCATGAAGCTCAGGCTGACTCTGTGTTTTCATGCCAGGCTTCGGCTTGGCTTCTGAATGACAGTGGTCTGTCATCAAGTTAAGCAGTGGAAGCCAGTAATAATTTTTTCCAGCCTGAAGCCTGGCAGGGTGAAGTCAACCTGCACACAGGTTTTGAAAAAAAATTGAGATGGCAGAGTGAGTTTTTATCACATAAATGTTTTGTATTATGAAGTTTCAGCGGTCTTTATTTGATACTGGCTGTCCTAAAGCTGAATTTATGGTATGACCAAGACTTGCTTTCAGTGATTTCAATGTCATTGGTAGTTTTTCCTTGTAATTCACAGAGATTCTGTTTTTTTTTTTTTCTGAAAGCCTAATCAAATCTGTGGTCCATCTAAAAGRCAATCACTTTCAGCTTTGTAGCTCCTCACTGTAGAGGCTCTACCCAACCTGGAAAATGAATTTTCAAACTACCTAGTTGAGGATTATGTTTGGTAGAAGTTGTGTTAAGAGGATCTAAGCCCGTGATAATAATTTCCATGGCAAGATGAAAAGGTTTCGGTTGCAAGGCTCCCTCTGCTATGTTTCTGTCACTAAGTCACTTAAAAAGACAARCAAAATATTGCTTCTAAGTTTTCTTAAATACAGTTGGTGCATTTATCACAACATTTTGCTTTTTCCTCTTGTTTGATTTCACGCCACATCTCTCTTGGTTGTGTGGGTTTCTACATTTCTATGGGCTATCCTTTGACTAGGGCTGTCACAAAAACTCCAGCTTATTCCTCCTTCAAGAATATGCAGTGATGCGTGTTTTAAAGGTTTTTTTTAACCTTTCTTCTTCAAGCAATAATTTCCTTTCCGTTTTTATGAGAAAGCTCTTTAAGAGGAGGTGAATACAAACCCACTTGTGTCCTGTGTTTCCCTGAAGAGGCTAAAATACTGTGGTATTTTGGCAGATGACACCATGGTAACATCAAGGATGATGTTAGGACCTAGGCAGGCTGAGAGAGACCACATCATTCTCGATCTGGATTAAACTTTGGGGCTCTTTGCTTCCAAGGAGCATCACAAGGGGTGGCCACTGGGTTGCTAAGGCTGATGGTGGGACCCCAATGGTGTAAAGGCACAGAAAATGATCCAGAGCAGTGTGATCACCTGGAGTGGTCTGTAAGCCACCTTGCAGACCCACACTGTGCCTCCAGAAGGCTCCTGTGATGTCTCCTTACCTGCTGCACAGATGACAAGAAGCACAGAAGAAAGAATATAACAGAAAACCAAAGTAGGAGTATCCATGGAAACRTGAGATCTTCTTGAGAGTGTCAGGAGGTGAGAGAAAACCAGCCTGAGGAGACATGCACACATTTTTGAGACTGGCAGATGTTCCTCAGGACACATCTTCATGTTTTATTCTGTATCTGATAGTACCCTGAGGCCACCAAGTTTTCTCTGTCACCCACACAGGGCAGAGCAGATTGGATCAGTGCTTTGCTTTATTGTTTTTTCTTTCATGCTTTTTCACCCAATATTTGAGAGTATTTCGTGAAGGGCTAATATTCACTGTGCTGCTCAGGTTTTGCATCCAGGGTGTGAATGCAAGCGGGCTGGATAGTACCTGACTTGTTAAAACCAGTCTGTGTGTGCAGTTTGAATGTTTAGATCCAGATCATCTTTTACCATTTCAGCAATGCCCAAGTTAAATTGTGCAATGCTGTCTTGAAGAGAAGGCCAGGTTTGGGGTCATGAAATCACTGGAGATGAAAGAAAAAGAAATGCTGGTCTCTGGAGTGACTGTCTGCAACTCTCCTCCCCTCTTCCTTCCACTTATCCTGGTGCCTCCAGAAAATGTGATGTAAAGGGTAAAGAAAAGTTATGAGGTTTAGGGGGCTGTTATCTGGATGGCTCTGGGAGCCTCAGCAGTGTTAAATGAGGATAAATTCAAAATGCCAGCAGAGCAGTGACATCTCTGTCACTCTCCCTGGATATGCTTTTGAAGGGCAGATTCCCTCTGCTCAGAATATGGAAAACCAAATACCATCTCACTGGACAAGAGAGGSTTTTGGATAAGCCTGGACAGCTTCAGAGATGAAGGTCACCCTCAGGTGCAGGTGGAGCTCACTCAGGCTGTGAATTGGGGGCAGGGTTGAGCCCTGTGAGACAGAGCCCTGTCCTAAAGAGCTGATGAATGTGGGGCCATGTGAGGGAGCAGTGCCAGATGGGGCTGAGAAAATCAAGCTGGGTCTTGCAATCACAGGTGCAGCTGTTCTTAATAGCTGGGCTCTGGTGACTCTGACTTCAAATGACTTTTTGAAAGCAAGTAATTACTTCATGATCCAAAATGATGCACCTAAATCCCTCTCCTGCCTTGAGGCTTACGGGTATTTATTTCTTGATGCTGATTTGTGGGTTAGTGAAWTCTCTCTTGTGTCCAACAAGGCTGGGTTGGCTTTGCAGCCTTGTCCTCAGTCAAGTCTCTCCCGTCTGACATGGCTAATGAATGATGCAGTCACTTTGGGATGTCCTTTGAGACGACTTTGAGATGTCTCCCAGGCTCGGTTGAGAGTGGCCTGTGGGCTCAGAGGATGCACACAGAGGCACAAGCAGAGAGTGGGTCCAAGCAAGGTTGTGTCTTCTGAAAATCCAGTGGTAGTTGTTAAACAGAACTGGTTGAAACCAGAAATGCCAAAGCCAACTGGCTCTGCCAGTTCCTCAGGAAAATACAACAAAACTGGAAAATGAGGAAACTAATGGATAAAACCAGCCTGAACATGTGGATAGAGGGAGGGATAATGTAGGGGCAGGACAGGGAAGGGCAGGGCAGGTTGAGGAGGGGGCTRAGATCTTAGACTGTCAYCWYCWYSRYRSAACWWSYTSYYYYCTYGAGGCTCAGTGGGCCCCAAAAGCCAACAAACAGGCACATGTGAAACTGGTGGCATACAAATTATATGAAAGAAGGGCAGGAGCCCACACTGGGCAGAGAGAAGAGCTTGCACCAGGAGGGAGAGCAGGGTTTAATGCAGGAAGGCAGGAGGACAAAGCTGTGAGACCTGGCCAGGGTTCATGCATCAAGCTACTCTTTTCTTCTTCACTGTTGGTGTAACCAAAGTGTGAAAGACACAAAATTTACACCACCCGGAGTAGTGTCCTGATCTGTACTTCGTGCTTTGAAAAAAACACTTCCTTTTGGAGCWGGGAGGGGGATGGGAAAGCCTGGGAGATATTAATTTCTCTGCAGCTGGAATCATTGTTGCTATTTGCTGGAAAAGCAGTGACCGAGTGGTCCTTTGGCTCAGTGGTTTGAAAAGTACAAAAGTGCACCTTACAGAGGGGAAATAGCTTGCCAGAAAAAGGACAAAGCCATGAGCAAGGCAGTGTCTGGGACAACTTTTCAGCTGCAGCACTAAGAGAAAATACACACGGCAACCAAAATGACATCCTTTGTCACTCTGTGACCCAGAAAGACTGAAAATAAAGAGAGAGAAAAATGCAGTGGAAGACAAAAAACAGCAGTGATTTTGGAGACACTCATTAGTGGTGACTTTTGATAGTTTTGAGATGCAGACAGGCCTGTGCTTACCCGACTGGGAGCAGAGGCCGTTTTGGGAGGGATGCTCAGCTGCTCTTGGACCCATTTTTACTGATTCATAGCTCTCCTGTTTTCCCATGGTGCACAGAGGTTCAGGTCATTTCTTTGGGAGCAGGTCTGCTGTCTRAAGGACATGGAACTGGAGAAGGCTTTATTTGAATGGGACAAGTGACATCTGACTAATCTGTTCCAGCTCACAGGCTGCTGCTTCTTGCTCGGTGTCTCTTTGAGCRTCCTGGTCGTGCAGCCTGCGAATGGCTCCTGAGAGATCCTCTGGCTGTGCTCTGCATTCCCTCCCCTGATCAAGGTTATTTCTGGACYCTGAGTTGCTTCACCACCCACCAACCAGCCAGATCAGCCACTGAATCTTTAATGCTGCTGTGATTTCCAAGGACCAGGCTTTTGAGTGGCAGGATCTGGCCCAGTGGGAACAATAGAACCTGCTCCATTTTCTTTCCCTTAAGTCATCCGTGCTCTTGGCATCCTCAAACCCAACTCTCGTGGCCATCTTTATGGTGATTTTACACGTCACAGAGTGCTTCCCCTTGTGCCTTGGGAAACACTGATTTCATAATTGATCATTGTGGTAATAAAGCAAAGCAGARCAGCCCCCTCACTCCCTGCTCCGAAGTTTTATGTGCTGCTGGGAGTTCAGCAGGGAGCAAGAAAATTTGTGGGAGAGCTGTGGTGTGTGCMGAGAGGCTGAGGAAAGCTCTCTGCCTGCAATACAGGCACAGGAATTGCTTCTGTGCAGTTGCTGATCACACATTATTCTGACCAGGAGCAGTCAGGCATTTCAGACAAACAGAAATTTCTCCACTCTCATGTGCTGGGGAGAGATTTTTGTCAAGGGAAGGGTCAAGTTCCTGCCACACTTCAAACAAATTATGGGGATAGGACCTCACAGAAGCAACCACAAGGACTAGAAAGAGCATTTCAAGTCCTTTTATCCCAGGGTAGTAGAGGCTTGAGGGACAGCATTTCATAAGAGTTGTGCCAATTTCTTAAGGAGACATCTTATTTTTGTCAGAAGCCAGCCAGTCTGCACGGCACARCCATACCAGAGCCATACCTCTGCTCTGTCTGCTGGACCCAAGCCCTGGCACATTCCAAAGCCAAATGCCACATCTGGCTGTCTTCTCTCCCTCTCTGCTGCCTCCAAAATGGAAATGCTGGTCTTTCTTRAAAATAATGCTCTCATCCCAGGAATGCACACAGAAAGTGACAGCAGTGGTATAGATTGAGACAAACAGAGTGGTTTATTGAGTCCCCTTATTGGAAATCTTTAATAAGAATGTGCTGTTTCACTGGTGACATCGATGGGGTGGCTGATGGGGGTGGGGTGTGGAGACCCTGTCCCCCGCCCTGACAGCGAGGACTGCAAGGAAACTGCCAGGCACGTCAGCACTCTGTCAAAACCAGAAAAATCCTGAGTTAGTCACAGCAGGAAGACAGACAGCAGCAACATCAGAGCACGCTGCTGCATCCAAGTGCTTGGTGGCTGCTACAGGCTTGAAAGTTTTCCAGAGCACAAAGCTGTACGCAGCAATGGTGCGAGCCCAGGACARGGAAAACAGATGTTCACTCTCCTCCCCCATCCTTGTTCCCATGTGCTGGCTRAGTAGGTTTTGTAAAACAGAGCATGCTGTAAACCAGGGCTGGGCAGGGTTCACCAGTTGGGTTAAACGTGGCTTTTAGGGTGCACAAGTGAACCACTGTAATTTACACATAAGGAAATTACCGCTTTAAACTCGCCCTGGATGACTGCTCTGGCATCTAASGGRAATAGTTTGCTCTTCACTGAAGTTKRCCTTACTTTTTCAGAGCTGTATTTTTATGAAATCCACATTTTCTTGCATTACCTGTGCACAGGGATCCCATTACCTGTGCACAGGTCAGAGTCATCAGAACAAGAAGATTCTCACCTGAAACTTCTTGACCCTGCCCTCCTTGTCCTTTGTGCTCCGCATCTCCATGGATCCCAGTGGTATTTTTTGCAGCATAAAATGCTTTCATTTTGATCCTTCAGCCCCAAATAGGGCATGATGTTGTGAATTTTGGGAAAGCCAGATTAAAACCAGAATTTGACCACGGAGATACTCTTAGAATTCATGCATTTGTCTCTCTTAAAATTGACAATTTACACTACACAATATGGTTTGCAGATGACTGAGTTCTGATTTTCTTGGGATTTTGGAACAACAGGAAATATTCCCAAGCAACCTGAAGYGGCTGTTAAAAAAGCTTTTTCAGTCACAGGTTCAGTGTTCAGGAGGCTGCTTCCTAGTAATGACAGGTCTGTAGGTTCCTGTTGAACTCTACCACTCTTGGCCCTTCTCCAAACAGTCCCAGCTCCATCTCTGCAGCTCAAGGGGGGAAAATCCCAATCCCTGAGGAACAGGAACAGGCAGGGGGAAGCCCCATCAGACTGCTCCTGATTTCACTCGAAGATCTCCCACAGCTGAAGTCCTGTTCTTAGAGCAGACCTGTCCAAATGTGATGCTGAAAACCACAATCTGGTCTCTCAAATCATGGGCTTGAAAGGGCTTCTTCCTTCTGATACATTGACTCAATCACTTTATTAAGATTTATAATCCTGTAATGAATGTGTAATTAGCAGCCGAAAGACAACTTCATAAAATCAATATACTCTAATGTACTTCACATTATATACAGCCTTTTAGCTATATATTGATTTTCTTTCTTGTGAATGTTTTATCCCTTGTATTTCACTTTTGCAAGTTTAATTAAGAAATTAGAAACATTAAAATTTCAAGTTTGCTGTGGAAGGAAAATATTTTGAGATGAAAGTGAGCTTGCAGTCTTCCAGTATACCTTTGTTTTCTATGACCCAAAATAAAACCCCTTCTATTTTAATAAGAAAGGTAATATTTAATTTACTTATACAACTTTTAAAAAAAATTACAGACTCAAAAAGCATGAATGAAAACATGCTGAGAATGAATGACTTTATTCAAAGCAACTTAAAAAAATAAATTTTCATAAACAGCTGGGTAATATTAAATTTTAAATATTTCAAAGTTACTGGGATTAGGGAAAACAAAACATCAAAACAAAATAATTTTTTACTTGTGTTTTAATGAAATTTTTTTTGATGTCCTGCTTTTTTCTTTCATTCCAAAATAATAACTTGCTGCTGAACCTCATGAAATAGGCTATTTCTATTCCCAATTTAGTTTAAAAAAAACCCCTTTTTTTTTCCTTACAACAGGCCAATAGATATTTTTATTAATGATAGACATTTTATTACACTTGACACAAATTAACGTAAATTTTCATTACATATACACATCAGTGCTATTTTAAATGATGAATAAGCATTCCTTTGCAATCTTAATGTCCCTCAAATTACCGCCATTGATTGAGAAATTGAAAAGCCTTCTCTCGTCAACTGATTGCAAGCAATACCAGAAACAGTCCATGTTGACTTGGAAGTTATTGAGACAATTAAATAGGCCATTATTCTTTGAAAAAAAAGGGTTTTTTTTTTGTTTTTTTTCAGTTTTTAAATCCTGTTCAGAGCTGAGGCACCTGCCCAGACATTAATTTGTTCACCACTGACATAAGTCTGAGGGTCAAACATTTTGTCCTGCCTGACCAGAGGATTTTGGTGTCGTGGTGGTTTGTGCTGCCAGGGCTGAAATTTGGGTGTGAATTCACAGGCTGGGCAGGGCTGTGACAGAGGTGACAGATGCTCCTTCACCAGGATGTAAGACAGCTGGCATGTGAACAATGGGTTCTCAAACCTGGTCTGGGAATTGCTATATCCTGGGTAGTGTCTGATTCTGTTAACCCCTTAAAGGATGGGTAAATTGAGGCAGTCTAGGGCTCAGCACCCTTCTCTGTTTTGGTGTCAATATTCCAGTTTTTGCCCTAGAAAACAAGGAATTTGGTGAACATGAGCTCTGAAAGAGCTGCCCAAGAGCTGGAGAGAACATTGGCTGCAGGTCTGCTGTGACCCTAAGCAGCAGTATCTAATGCATCATGGTCTGAGAAAGAATAAAATATGTTTTTTTCTCCAGCCTTGGGAGATGGGTAGAAATCCAGGTCTGCTCATGATGGAATCTAKCCTTCACTCTCCAAAGAATTGCTGAAACATCAACCCCATCTCCTGCAGGAATCAATCTAAATCCTGACCCAAGTCCCAGAGTCTGGGGGCTGCTATTTTAAACCTGACCATGGGCCTGTAGCACGCTGAAGGAAAAAAAAAAGTCCATTTCTGATAATGAATCTTGTTATTTTCCTAAACTCAGAGGAAATCTGCAGCACAGCTGGTGGTCCTGGAGGAGAGTGAAGGAGTACCACTTAATGAGAACCTGGTGAGTTAATTAGTCTGGTGTATGATGTGCTTAGTCAATAGGAAAGAAACACTCGGAAATTTTRAACGACATAATCATGATTGACCTGAAGGTAGCRGTGGCCTAATAAGCAGTTAAATGTGCCYGAGCAAGAGGGGATGTTTGAGCAARAGGRGATTAAGAKGAACTGTGCTGATGTGTCCCTGCACAGTTTGAAGCAGAAGAACTGCAAAAAGGAACGTGTTGCTGAGGTTTTTAGTAGCAGGAGAGACTGCAGMATTYCCAGAGCAATAGGTGATGCCTCCTTGGCGTCCTGACYCACAGTTTGTGGGTGCACTCCCAGGGGCAGCCCATACTGCAGGAGCTAGGAGGGAATATGGGAAGGAAAAAAAGAAAAAGGGATCTGAGCTTCAGGTTTATGTTTTTCTTTGACCTCCTCAGAGGTCACAAAAGGGTTTTGTCTTCTTGTCTCAGGCTCAGCACCCCAGTCACGTGCACCCAGACTGACTCCTCCAGTGACCCTTTAAAAACACATGCTGCTGCAACCTGTGCTTCTCCTTTTGGCCTTATGATAGATATTGCACTGACTACCCTGGGTTTTCAAAATTTTTTCCTTAATTTTTCCAGCATTTTCTGACTTGAATTTTGAGGTGTTTGGTTGTTCCTTTCACAGCCAGTTTGCTATGCCCACCTAAGTCATGTAGCCCTTCTCATGCTCAGGTCTGGGAAGAAGAAGGTTGTCATTAGTAGTAAGTACCTCCTGCCAGGGCAGGATTTGGATCTCTGCTGCTCCAGGCAGCTCGGCACATCCCTTCTTTGAGTCTTCTCCTCTTGTATTTCCCATCTCCTCTGACTCAGCTGAGTGCTGGGTGCCTTGCAGAGCTTTCCTGGCCTTGGCCTCAGCTCTGCAAGGGCTCCAGCTCCCTGCCATTATTCTTCTATTGCTACTGGTTTCATTTCATCTGTTGTCYCAAGCCTGTTGCTGTTTCATATAAGCCTGCCAGATTTGCCTGCCTGATTGTTCTTTTGTCCAGATGAATGTTTAGCTCAGGCTCTTTAGTGCTGATCTGGTTTTTCTATTGCTTTGTGTGTACCCAGGGGAAGAGGTATTGTATTAAAATTCTCCTGGAGTGCTGAGTCACTTGAACTCTGCTACTGTGTCATGTGCTCGATTGTCTGAGTGCAGGACCTGGTTATGTCATATCTTGCAAAATGTGTTTTCTGTTTCCCCACTGAAGTTTTGCCTGAATGGCTTCCAAATTATCCACCTACTAGAAGCTGGGAAAATTCTCTCTCATGATGTAATTCCCCTCTTAAATTTGTTTTGATCTTTTCCAAGAACCCGGCTGGAATCTGATAGATGGGATACTTTTTTTTTTTTTTTTTTTTTTTTTTTTTTTTTTTTTTTTTTTTTTTTTTTTTTTTTTTTTTTTTTTTTTTTTAATGCTTTGCTCTTTCTGTGTCTTGCTGGGCATTCAGGGGGTTTACTCCCTGTGATTTGGCCAGCCATGTAATTCCCAAATGCCAACTGTTTGTGCATTTGTCCCATCAGATGATAGAAACATTAAAGTGTGCTCAGAGAGGGTCCTCTAATCCAGCAAACTCTTGATTGCACTCTGAAAWATGTGTAAATGCTGCTGGTTGGGCTTCCATTAGTGATTCAACATTCACCAGACCTTTCCTGTGGCTTGCTGARGCCAAATGCAAGCCCAGAGAAATTCATTATCCTCAGCACTTCCCCTAAAGGCTCGTCCTGATGCAATCATCAGCAGACAGTTTTGCCTTGAACAGCCCAARTGCTCTGGCTTCACTCACTGGTAATCAGCAGTGACACTTTTTTTTTGATTGTGATTCTGTCCAGTGGTTTTGGGTCGGTGCAGATACCCGAGTGCCTGCCAGGCTTTCAGTGCTGTTGAAGGCAGTCTGTGCTAGTTTCCAGAGATGTAACAATCCATTTTCTTTTTGCAGCCTTGTGACTTCCTTCCTCAATGAGTACACGGTGCATTTCTCATGTCTCATTGGCTGTAGAGAAGTTTATTTATAGCCTCAGCTCCTTGTTGTGTGCCCCTGTCCATTAGAGAGCTGACCTGCAGTAGCTGCTGTCTCACCCTGAGGACATTCTCTGGCTGTGCTTTACCAGATCAGGATCTGCATTGTCCTGCCTTGTGCTGGCTCCTCTAAACCCCTGGCAGTGCTTTTTTTGAGCGTTCCTTACTGAGGGTTTGTGTTCATCTGATGGTTTTAGTGCAGTTGCATGGCTTTTTGCATCTCACCGCCACATAGCTCCATTTCCACAGCCTTGTGCTGATGTTTATTGTTGCTGGGATGAGCTGTGCAGCTGACTGAGCTGTTTGCATGGAAATGAATCAGTTGTTGATCCTGCAGGGCCGTGGTGGGCGGGCTGGGAGCGTGGCTGGCAGTGTGCTGTTCCCGGGAGCGTGAGCCCGCRTCAGGAGATCGCATTGACCCGGCTGCGTCGTGTTTCTCAAACAGCTTTGACTGTAACCCATCACTGCTGACCTCGTGGCTTCTGCTGTCTGTTCCTCTCCCTTCAGCAGAAMAGCAGTGTCCAAAAYATTCCAAGAACTGCCTCAGGTTTARATCAATTTCTCCAGACTTCTATTTCCTTAGGTTGACTTCGTCTCCAGAGTTAAAGGCTTAAAGGTTTGTTACCTGGAGGAGTCTCCATATGCATGAGATGTCTAAGGTAAGATTACAGTCAAAGAAGGTGCAGTCCAGASACCTGAAAGAAGAACTCAGCTGGCCAATTTTCAGTGCCCACTTTGAGACAGAATGGCTGAGAAGCTCCCTTTTTAATTGACATTGCCTGTCAAGGGAAAGGAGGGGAGTGCTGCTGTTTGAAATGAGTTCAGGGCTGTTTGAGACCCCCTGTGACACTTGGCACATCTGCAGTGGATTGGCTCGTATGGAATTGTAAAATCACTGAGGCTGGAAAAACCTCCAAGATCATAAAATTCAACTTTTGATTGAATACCCCTCGGCCCACTAAACCATATCACATCCCAGTATCACAGAGAGCATCAAACACAGACCAAGCAGTCACAGAATCATAATTTAGGTTGGAAAAACCTCTAGGGCACTACAAGGCCCTAGATACTCCACAGAACCTACAATAACACTGGACACATCAATCTCCACAACCATCTGCCTCTTTATCCATCTACTCTACATGCAAGCACGTAAAACTGGCTATCCCACTGTCAGGAAAGTGTCTGGGGCTACTTGAGATGCCCTTGGATGGCTGCTTGCCACCCAGTTGCTGTTCCTGGGTGTCTTGTGGGGCACCCAGTTTGGGCAGTTTCATTTGTCTCGTTATGTTTACAAAGTGCCACACCACTGTCTCAGGTGATTAATCCTCCACCTCTCTCCACAAACACTCTTGCTTCTTCCCTTTTCCCAGTGAGGCAGTGGAGGCATTTTCCACAATCTTCTCACCAGCACTCACAGTCAGCTCTGAACAGTCATTACCAGCTTTGCTGTCTTCATGCTTGTGCTTCCTCACAATGCCTTCATATTTCCTCTCTAGAAGTTGCATTTATACCCTTGTTTTTTCGTTTGTTTCTAATTTTCTCCCCACTCAAAATGAAATAACCAACAGAACCTCATCTTTCTGTGCTATGTTGAACTAATAACATTTAGGCTTCCATAACTCTGCTACTGAGAGGTGTTAGCAAGCTCTTTGTAGCAGAACTGTTGAAGAGTGCAATTAATCCTSTACCACATGTCCTTAGAGAGTGTTRGGGATACCTYMTTCAGATTTCTTCCTGTCTTTACCTTTCAAGATTCAAGTTATGAAGGGGTAGGGTAGAAACAATTTTTTTATGCTAAAGAAGAGAGGATGCTGGCAAATAMCCTGATAGTCATATCATGAAGATTATTTCTCACTGTTGATACTATGGCTCCAGATTGCACTAAAGTAAATATTTCCTATTTACAGCATGTAGAAAGCATAAGAATAAATGTGTGAATATAATGGTTAAACTCTCAAGGATTTTATTTGATTTGCAGTTGTGTCAAATAGAGCACTTAATTGCTCCAGCCACTACCTTCAGTCTTTGACCTACATTTATGACAGGAACTGCATAAAAATCTAGAAAAGTCAGAGACAGAATGGGTTTRGACAGGTTTTCCTGGTTTTTATCTGAATAATAAAACTGTTTCTGAATTAGAGACAAGTGTCACCTAAGCCCAGATTTCCAGTAGGTGTAAATGTGACTCACAAAAAAGGGGGCTGAAAGACTTCAGGTAAAAGAAACAGCCCCTCCCTGCCCAACCCACTCATGTATGTTAATTTAAGAAAAGCAAACATTTGTAAAAGAAAGCTGTCCAGCTAGAAATGYTGAGAACATGTGTTTTCCTTTTTGCAGCACTGCCCATAGAGACAAACTTCACTTTACACAGTATCACATTTTGCCAAATAAACAGTTACAGTACTATTAATATTTAATATTTATTTGACACTGATCAGGAGGCCAGTTAGGTCTGATCCCTGCTGTGTGAGATGTGCAGATACCAAAAAAATGATGGAGATTATTTTYATTTATGTTGGGGAACTATTGTAATGTGCTACAATCCTGTGGAGCCTGCCAAGATGTAGGCCCCATCTCCAAAAAGGCTTAGGTGCATTTTTTGGACAATTTGCTTTTATAATTSAGAGTTTCAAGTATAGTTCT
This sequence comes from Malurus melanocephalus, assembly GCF_030028575.1. Taxonomy (NCBI): domain Eukaryota; kingdom Metazoa; phylum Chordata; class Aves; order Passeriformes; family Maluridae; genus Malurus; species Malurus melanocephalus. The sequence continues at coordinate 8,272,482 of NW_026623235.1, forward strand.
TCCTTTGTAGTTTTTGGACATATCATTAAAAGCTGAATTTAAATGTTGAAACAAACAGTTATGGGATCTAGTTCTGATAACACCTGAGTAGTGGAAGAGTGCATTTCCCAAGGCTGAGGTCCAACTGCAAAGGGAAAAGTGGATGTATTTTTGTCTTGGCATGGAAAATTTGAGCATTGGAGAGTTTTATCTTTGTGCATGGATATAAAAACAGATGTGTTCAAACCTCCAGTGAAGTTGGTGAGATGTTTTGATTTACCTAAGCCATGTGGATCTTACTAAGGATTTCCTAGCCACATAAAATGAGGGTTTCTGGGTATAGTCCTAACCCTGTGACTGTCCTGTGTCCCTCAATGCTGGCATTGCAAGAAATTAGATGTTTGTCAGTGAATGAACAGGGTCCCTTCAGCCACCAAATGAGTAAAGATCACAGAATTGCTTCTCCTGCCACCACCAGTCTGCCACTGGACATCTCTCAGGTCACTSTAACATGTTTAGCCTAAATGTTAATATCTTCTCTTTCAACAGACAGAGGTTTGATTTGAGGTTTATCCTGACATCTCTGGCCAGTTGGGATGGTGGAGTCCCCAGCTCCCTGTACCTGTGTAATTTCATCAGATTATCTAAATTTCTTCTCCAGCATGATGAAGTGATCCAGAGTGGGAGCTATCTTGGCACAGCCTCTATCCCTGCTGTCACAGGGGCATCCAGGATGGTTCACAGCTGCCATGGGAGCTGCACCCAGCCTGCAATGCCCTCTCTGATCCTGGCTTTGGTGGATCAGAAAAGTCTTTGCTTTTATCCGCCACTGTGAGAAAGAGGATTGAAAGTTCCTATGGAGAACTGAGACAGCAGTGTAGAAATGATGGGTTTGAAGTCAGGAACAGGCAAGATTTTAGCTTCAAGCTTTGTGCTCGTGACTCTGCTGATTGTCCCAACTCTCCAGTTTTGGTTTGCACTGTTTGTCTCCGAGTGCATGAGCAGATCCAGACAAATGTTGTGCTTCAGGCAACCAAGCACCAATGTGCTCTGGCAATTGAGAGGAGCTCTGTCCTGAGGGCAAGATTAGAGCTGTCCTGAAGTAAAACCCCACCAGTCACATGGTGTGAGGGCTAAGTCCTTAGCACGAGTGGCTTTGTGAGGGTTGCAGTTTGCAAYAGGATAATCTGTGTTGCAGCACATGGCTTGTGAATGTAGGCACAGCCTGTGTCAGTTTGTGTCTGTGAGGAGCATAAACACACACACAAAAGCTCATTGCCTCTGTGTGACAGCCTGTCTCCCAGAACATCAATGATTCCCTGGGTATTCAGGAGCCTAGGGATTCTTCCTTGGTGAATAAACTGCACTAGGAAGATGTGTTTGAAATTTCTATCATCCAGGATCCTTAGCAAACTCTCCCATGACAACTGTGCTGAAGAAAACTGGGTGGATGTATGTGGAAAGTGTTTCTTGAAGCTATATGCAATGACAGTTCACTGCATTTATGTMATTCCTTGCTGAGTTATTTTACTTGCATTACTTCCAGAATGYTTGCTACAGAACAAATTCAGGCAAAATAAATAATATAAATAATATAATATCACACTGAGATTTTCCAAACATTATTTTTCTCAGCCAGCTAAAGGGATATTCTTGGCTCTGAAGATGACAAAAGTAATTTTATTCTGATCTAAGCATGCCTATCATTCAGAGCCTGGGAAGTRAAAGCTTTGAACATCCAAAGACTCATCTGTTCCAGTTCTAACCTGACTTTATCCATGTCCCCATGTTATAATGTATGGGCATAAGAGCAAAATTCACAATCAAATTAAATGGTTGGCCTAAATTCTTCTCCCTCAGCCCAGCTACTTTTAGGCAGGAAAGGAGGACTGTATTCCATATAGCTTGTGAAGAAATACCATGCTGTGCCTGCAGAGTGGACTCACACATAAACCAGGAAACCTTGCTCAGCAGACCATGCTGAATTTTTTCTGTTTTGTTTTTTTTTGGGTTTTTTTTTTTGGTTTTTTTTTTTCTTCTTCTTCTTTTAGACAGAAAGGTAGTAATGGTTAGGAATTTATTTAGGCACTTTACTTGAATTTTACTTCTGCTACCAATCCTATGACTTTAATAATCATGGGCAAATTCCAGTATAGCACAGCTTCTAGTAACTTTCAATTTTCAGCTTTAAATCTGAAACAGAAATCAGATCAATACTTTTCACAAGTGTCARTTCTAATAGATCTAATTTTAATTCAAGTGAGATGAATTTGGATTCTTATGGGCCCTTTTCCTTCCTTCCAACTCATCCATCTACTTCACCAAATCAGAGAAAATCAGAATTGTTCAAGTATTGGAGATACAGAAAGAAGCCAAAACATGGTTTGTRTAATCCTTGAGCTGAACCTGAAGCTGTGAAAAACATAAATATCATCAGATATGCTCAGATTTAAGTAAGTTTTGTTTATTAAGTGTTTTGCTGAAAATGGCACTTCAGTGGGCTTAGAACTCTTCCAAAATCAGGATGAACTTGTCATTCTTGAAGGTGAGAGGCAGAAAAGAATAACAGATACATAAAGATAGATTAGTTGATTRAAAAGCCACCTGTCTTCTGTCTTTCAATAGTTCATCTGGCAAGACTCATTCAAAATGCAAGAAAGAGGGTTTTAGTTTCCTCATCTGCCACATGAGATCTGAGCCCACCTAATTTCCCAGGAACAGCCCCCAAGTACCAGATTGAGATCCCCCAGTGCAGAATGGAGAGGGAGGAAATGTTTTTTCAATACTCCTAACAGAGTATGTTCTACTTTGTTTGCAATATTGAAATATTCATGAGAGTGATGTCCTGTCTCTCCACTGCAGGGCCTAAACACCATGATATAGAGTTGTTCTCTCTGGCTTAATGAATATTTCAATATTCTATATTGAGTTTAAAGACATCAACAGGGGGGAAAAAACKCAGAAGTATTTCCCAGCAGAATATTCCCCTGTGCACTAGAGTAACCTCCTTCTCTAGGTTCTGATCTATGGGAGGGAAGGGGGAACTGTACCCCAACCTTTTATCTCCTGGCAGAACTCTGCAGCCACTGATAAATGGGTGGTAGTGCCTGTTTAGGGCATTTTAAAA
>NW_026623235.1:8276042-8438460 GCF_030028575.1 Malurus melanocephalus
GGAAATTCCACGTGAAAGTTGTTTGGTCCATGAACATGAAGAGCAGACCTTTCAAATGAGGCTATTTCTGAACACATGCTTTTCAGAAAATTGCTACTGTTTTAGAAATGACTTGCTGGATTTACTTCACACTTTAACAGAAAAATACCTCTCCTGGGTGCTCACCAACATACCCAAAATTTCAGCCTCTTGAGGGCTGCTGTGCCTTTTTTTTTTAATCAAAGTGTGAGTAAGAAGTTCACAATCTGATTTGTTAAAAACAATGTCACACAGCTTTACAATAAATACCCTCTCAGTTGTTTTACCATTTTACCTTTTTGGTTAGCTTGAGTTGCAATTCATGCCAAAAAGAGCCCTGCCAATACCGAGGCTCCAGTTTCATTGCTTTATTAGAGCTTTAGCTGTATGATTAGCCTGAGGATAGATTCACAAATAACAGCTGCTCAGCTGGGGTGTTTCCTTAATCCATGCCTGTGCCTTTTAGAATCAAAGCAATACTGAGGCACAAGAAAATTATCTCTACTGTACAGAGCTCCATAGAGTGAAGTAGGGAAGTGAGAAAATGGGCATGTCTCTGCTGTAAATCTTGTAGAGGCTCAGATGAGAAAACTGCACTTTACTGGTGGAACCACTACTCCCTGTTGACACATTTAATCTAAATTAATTTTTTCATCTTTATGCAACAAACTATGACCCAAACTGTCTGGGGTATTGGAAAAAGAAAGCCACAAAAATAGCTACAACCAAGCTGCTGTGTGAGCAGTACCATGGAAGTGCTGAAAATGTTTTTAGTGCTAGTTATTTTACATAATTAAATATATTTATCTTACTGCTTAGGAAATCCTGTGAATGTTCTCCATTTGTCCATTCCTACCTCTCTGGAAGTTTTTTTAATATATACTTAGCAACATTTTTTCATAAGGAGAAATACAAAAAAAATATAAACTATGTAACCTGCTTATTTACCTATTTCCTATGGCACAAATGTCAGTAGTTTCACTGAGCCAAATTGACTTAAGCCTCGATTGATGAAATCAGTCTGGAGCTATTGCTTGCAGTAGAAACCTACTGATTTATACTGGATGATGAAAAACTGGTAAAGTGAAACTGAAGTGGGTATGAAACTAAAGTAAATGAGATGAAAATCAATGCTGCTTGTTTACTGTTTTCATACCTACTGTGTTTTTCTAGTACTGTTATGTGAAATAATTCAATGAGTATTTTACAGCCAACTAAGTAGAAACTGATGGCAAAAAGCATTCTCTTTTCTAGCTGTAATGAACCAAATTCCTTTAATACTATGGCCATTTTTCTGCATCTGAAAGCTTTTGAATGTGTTTGGGATACATTTTGAGACAATGAGAATTATTGTGCCAGTTGCAGAAAGACTTTCTGTCCTTTCACCAGCTGAGTTTTTGAAGTCAGGCCCATAAGGTAAGTAGAGCTGCATAAAGGGATGAAATATAAAATTAAAGAGGAACAAATCATGACTTTTGGACTATTGGACTTGTGGATATTTACCCTTCATGTACACAGCCTCGTGGAGGGAATATGTGATCAGTSTCCCACCAAGAGTTCACTCTGTATAGCTATAAAAGTGGTAGATCACAGTTGTACCTCAGATAACGTTCTGAATCTTTGCACAGCTCCAAGTCAGGCTGTACCCTCAGTCACCTTGAAGGGAGATGGGTAAGGGCTGGCACACATCTGAAAATCTGAGCTATGCTTGTAGTGCCCATGAAAGGCARCTGCAGAAGTTCACAGAAGCTGAAAGAAGGCTGTGTGCCCATCACTCTGCCTCCTTTCACCCATTGTTATAACTGGTTTCATAAAGGATATATTTTCTGCCTCTGAAACTTGCAGTATCACTTGTCTTCATGGTTGATACACAGGTTAACTTTTCCTTTCTCAAGATGTATCACAATTTTTACCATCTGACTTATTGATAATTTTTTCTTGATATTTTCTGTTGTTCTTCATTGATTGCAAGGTTTGTCTTCTTTTTTTTTTTTTTTTTTTTTTTTTTTTTTTTTTTTTTTTTTTTTTTTTTTTTTTTTTTTTTTTTTTTTTTTTTTTCCTGTCACTGAAGCAAATGCAATGTTTGCCTGCTTGTCTCCCCAGTACTTCAGTTGTCACAGCTTGATGCTCAGTGAGATATATATATAGATACAGATATATATGCCTGACTCTGTGGATGATACTCCTTGTGCTAATTGCTTCTCCTCTGACTTAAAGGAGAGCTTTAGTTAACTRAGTGCTGCCTCAGAGATGCAAACATCAGGAACTGAGGTCATTCTTTTTAAAAATTTTATAGCTCTGAATTTGTGCATTGAAATAAAAGGGTTTGAAGGTGGTGCTCTGGGCTCACTGATGGCAGCGGGAATTTTGACACTGGTGTTAAGAAGGTTCAAGCCTCCTCTGAGAGCTCAGGATAGTCCTTGCTGGATTTCAGGCATTTACCCAATGAGGCCTTGTTTAAATATAGATTTGTTTCTCTAGGCATTAACAACAGGGTGACACAGAGCTGTCACCCCCCTCACAGAACACACCCCCCTCCTGTCCTGCAGCAGCCCCCGGGGGTCTCTGTGGGCATATGGTGAGAGATTGCCTTCTTCAGTGRAGCTGATTCACCTAATCCTTAAGTGAAATAACACCACACAGAGCAGGCTTGTTTAAGCTGCATWTTTKTTTTTTTTTTTTACTTTGCAGCTTACAATTACAATGGAGCATATGGCAGTGCAGGTGAGCAGGCAAGGTCCAGACCCCTGGGATGAGTGGAGTGCACTCCTACCTCGGTGAAACCAAATGACTTATGGCAGAGATGACTCTGGTCCCAGGAGACATCTGCTGCCTTGCTGRGGGAGCTGTGGTGGCTGCACAGAACTGGCTGATCGAGAAGCAGAGCCCAGGTCAGACACAGCCAGGAATGTGCCTGGAAATGCAGGGAGCAGCACCACCAGGTCTGCTTTTGAGTGCCTGCAGCAGTGCTTAGAAGCAGCTGAACCCAGGCTATACATAAGCAGTTTTTTGCAGTATCCTGGGGCAATGGAATGAAGGGAAAAAAGATTTTGTGAGAATGGCCATATTTTTTTGCACTTCTACTGAGAGTTCTTTCCCTGTTACTCARTGTGTTGCCATCCCATTCAGTCCAGGAGTAACATGACAACAATAATAACAATAACAATATTAACTACAAAAGAAACAATAATAATAAAAAATAAGATCTCAGATCTATGCTCTCTCTGGGGACATTTGCACATAAAATTTGCATTTCAAAAGGATACTTACCCTAATAATTACCTTCCAGAGATCTACCTTCGGAAAGGTACATCGCATAAAACTCCCACCAGATGAAAAACCTGGAATGGGTCCTCCCACGGCTTCCATAGTTTTGACCACCAGTGCTGTTTCTTTGTCATCTGTTCACTCTTGCTACAAACATCACTGTCCTACCAATCTTCTCTGCACTCTGTGAACCACGTCTTGCCCCCAGTGTGTGTAGGGGACACCAGTTGTGCTATTTCTGTTGTCCAGGGCAACTCCACACTCCTGGTCTGAGGGTCTCATTTTTCCCCACACTCATTGGGGAGGAAGGAAGGACCCTCAGGTATTTCTTCTGCACTGTGCATGGTTTTACCACTGCTTTCCTTGGTGCAAGTGGATGGTGAGATGCATGACTGAGTGCAGCTACTCTGTGAAAGGCCATTGCAATGTGGAATTTATCCTGTGTTTATCTAAATGGCAATGCTCAACATTAGTAAAGGAACAGAGAGCGGCGTTTTCAAAGGAGAGGGATGGTATGACTATAAATCCAAKGGAATAATGGGATTTGTATGGGGGAAATGTCTAATCCCTTTCATAATAAACAGGTTTATGAGTGACAGATGTGGATAAATAATGAATGCTTCCAATTCACGATCAAGGATTGAGTGAGCAGAAGATAATGCAGTTGCAGCTCTGACTGAATTTTAAATACCACTTGAAATTTCAGAGTTCAGTGTGAAGATGACCTATTCGATCATTCACTTCTGTTTATGGTCTTTACTTCATTAGTTTTAAATACTTATAATTCTACAGACACAACTAAAAGAAGAGGTGGGCTGAGAGCAAAGAAATGTAAACAACTAATAGGATTTCATGCTTTATCCAAAGTGTTCCTTAAAGCTGTTTCACTATGAACAGGAGCACAAACAGTGTTAATTGAGCRGAATTGGGTGTGGATGCACACATCAGTCTTGTCAGCAGCAACAAGGCCAAAGAGACCACAGTGAGGAACACTATATCCAGAGAAAAAATTAGTTTGAGAGGCACCCAGGACTGGATGACTACTTCAAAGCATGTAATGTYCTTGGGATTTAAGCACATCTGGTAAAGTCTTAAAACAGAAATTAGAAAAGGGACTTAATTTTTCTTATTAGGTCATCTACTCAATCTCCTTGTCAGTGTAGCATTCTTCTCTGARATATTCCCTTCAGGGTTAACTTTACAGCATTTTATTAATTCTAATTTGGGTATTTTATCTGCACTGACACAGTGAATAATTAACTCAAGGAACTCCTTGCTGAAGGTTAGCCTTGGAGCAAAGTGCTCAGCAGTGTTTTAAGAAGACGTGGATGCATTTGTTAATGGCATCTGCACCTGCGCTGCTGGCAAATGGAACAGGGACTATCAATCTGGCACTACCTGGTCTCCAGACAATTATCCTAATGGTATGCTATMGCTGGATTAGGAGACATTTGTATCAGCGTCTGGAGCATCTCTCAGTTCACTTAGAGGCAGGAAATCAGGTTTCTAACTGAGCTAATGCATGAGGTTTTCTAGGGTATCCATCAGCAGAGTAGCTGAACTGTCTGTGTCAGTGCAGCAATAAATATGAATGCAATCACGTTAAAGGTTGCACAGCGTGATTAAACCTGCTGCACGCTCAGCACAAAGGATGTCCTCGGACCAGTGTCACACTGGAGGGGTCACAGCTGCCAYGTGCTGTGGCAGGAATCACAGGGAGGGATTTTGGCAGGGGTGAGCTGCTCCTGCCCTCGTGCCTCGCTGCAGCTGGGGCAAGGTGAAGGGCTGTGTTCATACCAGCGGTTTAAATGGTGTCAGGAAACAGTTCTAGGAGCTGGAACGTGATCATTTATGCTGTGAAAATACCTGCCCCTGTCACTGTTACACTTGGCCCAAATGGTCTGTCTCTTAAACATCCCCTGGGCATGATCTGGGGTGCAGTAGGGACACGGATCCTTCCTCACAGGCGGTTTGTTGTATGTGGCCACCCTGCTCTGCAGAGCAAACCGAGGTTATTCTCAACAGCTCAGAAATTGCTCTGAGCACACATGAGATGCAGTTACAGGAATAGTTTGGGCTGTCCCACCCCCAAACCTGCCGGTGGCAACCTCTGGGCTTGGGTCCAGCCCTTGCCCTGCTCACAGGAGGCCAGGAGCATCCAGAAGCAGACTTTGGAGCATCCAGGAGCAGAGTTTGGAGCATCCAGAAGCAGACTTTGGAGCATCCAGGAGCAGAGTTTGGAGCATCCAGGAGCAGAGCGTGCGAGCAGCAAAGCTTTTGAGAGTTCACGGGAGGATTTTGGGATGTGCTTGCTGTCAGGATGATGTTGCCACCCTCGCATACAAGGACCCACGTGGCCAAGTCCTGCCTCTTTGTCTTTTCCAAGAGCTTTTCACATTCCCTTGCCTGCCACAACCATCCACATCACCTTTTTGAGTCTCTGGACCCATCCAGAACCCTGGACCAAAAAGCTACAGCTGCTGTTCCTTAGTTCTTTTCCATGGCCATGCCTGAAATACGCAGTTTCCAAAAAGGCCTATGCAGCACCGTTCTCATTTAGAAGAGTGCAACTCAATAGTCAATCACATAAAAATAATTAATTCTAAAATATGAGGTCTGTGTATTTATCTGTGGATATGAGTATATGTGTATGGACCTCAACTTTTCTCTCACTTACTCCCTCTCTCTCTCTCGGGATAAACATAAAAAAAAAAAAAAATATTTGAGGGACTTCTGTGGCCTTCCTTTCTCATAACAACTGGATTCCTGAAAAATTTTTGTCATTATCTTAAAAAATATTTCTGTGGCAAAAGAAGAGGCAAAATTCAGGAAGAAATACAAGTTGGTGAAGGAATGAGGGTAGACCCAGCTTGTTCACCAGAGCACTGCAAATGGTTTGTGCTTGACCCACATACTCCTGGGTGTTGTAAATGAATAAGTGATTATAATAAAAAAAGAGCCACACATCCAGAAGATAATATTTTACAATACATTTCACAGGATTACATTTGAGACTTCTATTTAATAAAAACCCCTCAAACCTAATGTCATGCTGTGTAGACTGATGTGTAGGACTAGGAGAAATGGTTACCACTGAAGTGATTTAGGGTTAGTAACCCAGACCACCTACAATTATTGGACTGAAAAATGCACGAGTTCAGTTTTCAAAATGCTTCTCTAAGAGTAGCCTGCATGCCATATGTCTGCAAATGTTGCCTTCTACAGTACATACAAGGAAATCCAACAGCCTTGGAAAGCTCATATTTCATTTGATGCTGCTGCCGTGTTTATAAGAAACAGAAATAAAAATAATGGTCTGATGGCAGAATATGATTTATAGCTTTATGCGTAGGAGTGGGATAAAACCCCTGCCTCCTGGCAGACAGTCCCTGGTCCTGCATCTTTCCAGTCGATTACAACTCAGCGACAAACATCTAAAAACAGTGGAGTTAGGGCTGACTGAGTTTTCCATTTAGGAAAGGCTGGGAAGAGGCCAGATAACCTAAAAATGATTTTTGACTGAATAATCTAGGCGCAGACAGAAGCATTTCCGACGGTCTTCTGCACTGAGTTTCACTTTTAGCTACATTTTGGATTTGGTTTGGGATGCAACTGCTGCCTTTCTACAGAGCTGACAGAGCTGCAAAGTCAAACCATCACCCTGGATGGGACATTTGGCATGTGAAATGGGCACTRAAACATAAAAAAAAMCCAAAAACCCTGAACATGGAGAATCTGAGTAACAAGCAGTGACAATACAAGCCTCTAGAACTCACTGAGGTGTCCAATCTGGAACCTCTGCCCAGGACTGAGACCAGCATACACCAGCAGTGATAGGAACATGAAACTACATAGAAGATAATCTAAGCATCTTCACTATAAATGAAACAGTCAAAGGGGCTTTATTTTCAGCTTTCCAATGGAAAAAAAACAAAAACAGTGAGACACAATTTTATATCAAATCCCCAATCTTGATCACAGCAGGATGATGCCAGTTAAAKGGTTTCAGGCAGGACAAGTTACTTACAAATTTTTGACTTTGCATAAGATGTAAGACCTAATATCTCTAAAATTCACTTTTTGAAAAGCTAAGACATTTAGAATCCAACTGCCTTCAAATGGCTTCAGTGGGAGTTGCTTACTTCCCTGAACTTGAAGATCTGGCTGAAGTGGTATACAAAAATGGGACTTCAGTTCTGAAATTTCTTCAAATTTTTTAGGCCTATTTCTTTTTCAAATGGTGAACTATGCAAATGTGGTTTGGCAAAACTGTAACAAAATGAAATCCAAGGACAGATTTGGATTATATTTTTTCATACTTTCCAGCATCAGTGGTAACTTTGGTAATTGGATATGGTTTGGCCCCATTCCTAATTCTGACACAGAGCAGAAGATACAGATCCATGGTCTATTTTTAGGGAGTATCAGCTACACCAGTGTCTGTTGTGCAGCAGAGTGCACTGAAGGGTCTTTTACAAAAATATGTCAAGCCTGGAAGAGGGAGATATATTTTCATGACTTCTAATCCTAGTTTCTGCGAGGTGAGCATTTCCTTTACATTTCTTACTCAGGCCCTCGGTCAGTGGCTCTCACCTGATTGTGGACATGAGCAACTCTCAGCAGATGAGCAGGATGATTCCTGAGCATCAGCTGAACTGATCTTTTCCTTGGGCYGTGGTGTAGTCACTGTTTCCTCAAAGCCCAGGAATGAGTAATTCCCTTCTGTAAGTAGTTCCCCAAATTGACCCAGAAACATTAAAAACCCTTCACAGCATTGTCAAAACAGAATATAAATTAACTGTTCAACCATCCAAGATGMTGWTTATCTTTAATGTTGGTGCTCCTGRTGACTCTTGCCCCAGTGTAACCGTGTATGAAATGCAAATTACAAACCCYTGTCCTATGCTAATACATCCAACTCACCACCACTTCAAGATCATTAGAAACTATAAATCTCCATTCTCAACTAAATCAGATCCTGCCTCACAGCTGATATCATCAATGACTGTCCAGTGACTTCTGGTGGCTGATCTCTGGTAAACCTCTCCCTCAACCACAGATGCTCTTATGCTCTGTGGTGTAAGCCACAACACCAAAGATGTAAATGGCTTGAAGACAGAATTCCTGTGGTGTTTTCTGAAGGTCAGGTTGAGGGYGTACGAGCATGGATACCATGGATCAACCTCCAGCTCACCAAGAGGCAGATTATGCTGGAGCAAAACCCACGTACAAGGTTGACTGGGACAGAGTATCTGGAGGCGTTTCCACAAATGTTGAAAATCCTGTTCCCACCCATCCAAAATCCTCCTACACAGAAACCCTCAAACATGCAAGCRAGCAAAACAGGAGCAAAAACAAAAGTAACAAATGAATGTTTAACATTTCATCTACTTTTTCTGCTTTTGGAAACAAAAAATATATCGAGACAACATTGCAACAAACTTTCTGTGAATGTTTTTCTTTGTACGTTTTGCATTTTGTTTCCAAATGAACAGTGCACCCATTAGTTAGCAAGGGTGGGAAACTCGCTTCTGAGGTCARAGCAGTGATAAAAAGTGCACAGCTCTGGATTCTGTGATGAGACACAGGTCCTCCTCCATCCGCCAATATCCTATGTGTGATATTTGGCAAGTTACTTTGCAGCTCCCTTGTATCTATGGTTGTTTTTCTTCTGTCTGTGTATTTGTACATATACTCACATCAGACCAAATGGATTACATCCCAGTTACATGTTTAAATAGTCAAAAATTTATTAATTCTTTATATTTGAGCTACTGGTCTAAAGTTAGACAGGTTCAGCTTTTTTGTATTTAATGGAGAACATTTGAAAGCATAGAAAATTATTTTTAAGAATCCATTTTTATGCAGAGGAACTATAATTGATACTTACTGGCCTTGGGCTTGTTGAACTTCTGGGGTGTTTTCAATAATTGRCAAAGGTAAAACACAGACCAAAAAACACAGTTCAAGAAACATTGACAATATCTGATTATACRACTCAGTGGTTCAACAGACAGGCACTTTAAAGCAACTCCCATAAAGGACCAAGAATGGCCTGAAAATTAAATAAATAAATAATATAAAAGGAAGGGAGAAAGAAAGTATCTCAAATTATCTTATCGTTGTTGGATGATGTTTCATCTGTTTGCCTTAAAGCAAGACCTCTATGCCCTTGGTAGACTCCAGCATCACCCACCAGCATTGCTGAAGTGAAGGTCATGCCTGCCTTTCCATCAAAAATCCCTCTGTCTTCCTCCCTTCTCTGTTTCCCAGCCTTTTTCTGACCAGAGTTTTATAACTCAGCTGTAAGAAATTGCTTCTGGGCTGAATCTTGGCAGCAAAACTCTGATTTCAGGCCAGGAATGATCCCCCTCCCCTTCTGGTTTTCAAAACCCTTTTCTTTYGGTCAGATTTGAGGAGCAGAAGAGCAGAGTGGAGGGGGAGGGCAGTGTGGGGCATTCTGCACAGAAGCTGGCTGGCTCCGGCTGCTTTCATCATGCTTCAGTGGCTCTTTATTTTTCCAGCTGAAAGAAGGGTGATTTCTGCATAATGTGGCAGGGATATTTTTGTGTGTGTGTTTGTATTTAAGCAGAAAACGGCTGAGTCATTTCTTCTCGAAAGCAATTTCCCTGTGTGAGCCACTCACTTCCTTTCTGGTTCTCCTTCATTTTGGTTTGTGTTGCTGTTCAGAAGGAAGGTTCAAAATAACACACTCCTCTCTGGATCAGCAAAAAGAGCTTCACAAATGCTTGTATGTGCACCCAGAGCTCCTTTGGTGGTGGAGCTGAACAGAAATTTTGAAATTATGGTGCTGATACATTTGTAAAAACAGTGACACGTTRAAGACCTGGGAGTTCTTCAGAGGGCTTTCTTTACATTGAGGGTGCTTGAAAAACCAGACTAGAATCATGTTTTATTGTGTGAAAGGGCAGTGAGGATAAATTCTGAACTAAAAGTCACCAGTCTAAACAAAAGGAGAGACAAAATATGAGGTGAGGAGGGGCAATGGCCTCCCTAAAGTCACCCAGTGACTCTTGGTTCTTTAGGTGCAGCAGCAGCAGTGTGGGGAGCAGTGTAAGGAATCCTGCCATGTGTTTGATGTTAATGTTATATCATATATATATAATGACTGCAGCATTACAGGAATGTGGCCCCTGCTGGGTGGTGCCCACTCAAGGAAAGGAGATGGTGATGTTGAAGGTGGCTGAGCAGCCTCTTCTCAAACTGATCCTGTGCTGAGCCCCAGCAGCTTTTTGTCTGCTCTGAGCTGTTTGTGACCTCAGTAATGAACATGAACATCCAGCTTTCACTCCAAAGTGCTGCTTTACTCTGTGGGGGTTTGCTAGAAGGACGTAATTGTCCAAAGCTGCTGTGACACGGAGCTGGGTGAATGAGGAGGATCAGCCTCGTGTGTCAGGCTGCTCCATGGTGAAACCTGCTGGTTTCAAGTGCCAGGGTTCCTCTGAGTGTTAGTCAGAGAATCATAGAATGCTCTGGGKTGGAAGAAACCTTAAAGATCRCCCCRTTCAAACCCTCCTGCCATGGGCAGGGATGYCATCCCATAGATCAGGTTGCTCAGGGCCCAGCCARGCTGGCCTCAAACACTTCCATTAAGCCACATACYCAAAGAAATCCCCAATTAACAATCAGCTGTGAAAATACAGGAATCAGTGATTTCCTGCATGATGTCAGAGGGGAAGGGACAAACCCTGCTTTGCTGGTTTGTGCTTGTGCTTTCCAAACCTGGGAGAGCATCTTTGCTGCTGCTTGCTCAGTTCTGTTCTGTTGTCCCTGCAGCTGTCCCCTGAGTATGAGTGGCACTGCTGGATCATCAGCCTTTCTGCCCAGCACCACACCCAATCCCAACACTGGAAATGATCTTTAGGCCCTGTGGAAAAAATAGTTTGTGGTTACCTAATTAAAGCTTATACACAGTGGGGCCAATTATGGTTGCCCTAGCAACTTTAGTTCTGGTATTTCCAAACTTCAGGCTTTGGGAAGCTTTTTGCTTCTGTTCAGCCTCTTGGGRTTTGTTTGTTTACATCTGTGTATTTCCCTGTGCCTGTGATCACACCACCCTTGTCCTTCCAATCATCCCCATGGCTTCTGCAGCCTCTTTTCCTCTCGACTCCCACACCTTCTCCTCCCTGACACTGGGGCATGGAGAGATGTGTGGTACTTATTTCCAGTCTTTGGAACCATAAATATCTGGGGTGAAAGCAGAGATTATGGTTTGGTCAGTCCCTGCATTTTCTATCCCGGGCTCGGCCTCTGTGGAAGGACCCAGTGCTGAACCCAGCTGGCTCAGCAGCTCTGAGAGGAGTGTGTGCAAAAGGAGAGATCTTGGAGATTTTCATGGAGAGCAGCAGAAAGTACATTCTTGTTATCTTAGTGCACCCTGAGTCAAAGATCCTGCTTCTTGCTGCAAGGGGTGCTACCCCTCAAACCACCACCATAGCTTGTGGCTTGAAATACCCAAAGAAAGAGACATTTTTTAGAGGCACCACTGTATGAAGCTCTGTAAATAAATTTCCACTTACATTTGTTAATGCACACCTGGAGGCATATATTGACTTTTTTTTTGCATAACACCAAAATCTCCTGCKGGTGTAAGGCATGAATTTTAGTCCATATGGCATACTTTGAAAAATGAGATACTTAGGAGCAGTAGTGACAGTCTACACTCTCCTGAGTAGGCTCTCTCCTGAGTAGGCTCATGTAACCACCCAGAACTTTCTCTTACTTGCAGAATCACTTCATGATTGCAGTAAAGATCTTTTTTGGAAGAGGGAGCTGTTGAAGACCTAAAGATTCATCCAACTCAAGTTAAAGCATTTCATTAATATGCCTAGATTAGGGTCATGGTCATCAGAAGGTTTCCTTGGTAGACAATGGAAATATTTCCAGACAATCCTTGGATTTACATCCTGAAGAGGGCTCTGCCTTGTCTTTAATKATTGCACAGCTTTGGCTCCCGACTCAGGCACAATGGTTAAATATTTACAATCTTCCTGCCCAGCTCATGCAAACGGACAATTAAGGGGAGGGCAGTCTGGAGATGTGAGCAGACACAGCCTGACAATTGGCTTCAAAGCATGGAGGGAGTCATCCCTGTGAACTGATGCTCTGCACAGCTCAGGGAAGATACTTTGTTCATTTTACCTCTCTTTCAGAACTGTTGGGCTTCTTGCTGGCAAGCCTTCCTATCTTGGAAAGTCACACTGCCAACCTTGGCCATGCAGAAATCRAGAATCAGGTTCTCAGAACAATTGTGTGGCCCCCTTTAAAAGCAAGGGGGTGTTTAAAAAAAAAGTTAAAAAAAGACAGAGAAGTGGTTGTATGCCTCTGAATTTCCATCTGGTTTCTGAGGATTTTATGTTTGACTTAAGATTCATGTTTTCCAAGCCTTGTCTTGCATCAGTGAGGTCTGGAAACTTCATTTTCTTCAAGAGAAAGCTGAGATTCTAGTGTAGTGCATGTTTTCAGGAGCTGGATCTTTAAGAAAAAAATGCAATAATGTGAGATGTAATAAAACATTGAGGTTGGCAGTSGTGCAGGAGAGATGGCAGGCTGTGGCCCTGAGAGAGCAAGTGATGAGCAAAGCACAGAGTGTTGGTCTGAACTTGAACTCTTGTGCTTATACAAAGCTGAGTTATGCGTGCTATGCCGACTGGGTCCATAAGAATGCTGAATTTCCTCATTTGCTCTGTATTTAAACCCATGAATTTTCCTTCACAACTCATCCAGGAATATCAAGACTTATTTCGATTATTTAAAGAAGTAAAAATTGTCAGAAAACCAGTCCTGCCCTAYGTGAACAACTGAAAACTATTAGTTCTCCCTTATTAATTGGCACTGGCATTTTATTTATTGTATGTRTTTTCAGTGTTGTTTTCCCCATTCTTTTTTTTTTTCCATTAGGAGTGGCCAAATCAGCTATCCTTACTCAGCTTCTGTCTCACTTGTGGGTGGAAATTTACAGCTCCTGAAGCTGAGCAGAGCTGACACAAAGAGAGAAGGAGTGAGAATGTCCCTGGGAGATCATGTCCTTGTAGGAACTGAGTCCCGGTGCAAAACCAGAGCTGCCCCACCTGTGAACCATGTGTTTTGGTCCTTAGCCTGCTGCAGGACAAATTCCTGGTGGAGGAAGGGTAAAAAGAAGTAAATGTGGCAGTTTAATGGGATTTAGTCTTTCCATCAGCAGTGATAAGTGCAGTRCTCAGTCAGACAGGAGAGGCAGTGATGCTGCACAGCCCCCATGAAATTTGTGTCTGCATCCACCCCTACAATGCAGTGCACATCTATAAACATCTCCTCCCTGGCTTCTCTCAAGTTGTAATTGATAAAGACCATTTTAAACATGCTCCAAATGGCAGTAAGATTCTACTTTCAAAACATTGGATGGTGCAGCTTATTTGTATGTTTTGRACAATAGTGCACGAGCAATTGTAGATGGTTTTGAGAAAAATTACATTGTGAAAAAGCCCCAGAGAATCTCTTTATGACCATTAGTAYTTAATTGTGGAAGGCAGAAGAGGAAAAAAGCAAAGGACAGCAAGTAATGGATCGTTATATTGTTATGACTCATGTTGCCTCAGAGGTTTTTTCAGCTGGTGCAGTGTGTATTGTTATTAAGTTATTTTATCATTAAATTTGCGCTGAATTCTTAYGGTTAATTTGGGCCTAAAAATTACCAGCCTGGTACCCATGAGATATGCATAGAACATGTAAAATATTGATAAAAGGATGCAGCAATGAAAATGGAAATGTTAATGCAGAAGTAGTTTTTTACACATGTTAAGCCTAAAGATAGAGAGTCTTGGGAATTTGCTGGGAAAAAAACATCTCATTACTTAAAAGACAAAATGTCCTGTTTAAAGAAAAGTAAAATTTGAAAAGGAAAAGATTTGGGGCTTCTACACAAAAAAAGAAAACAAACACAAAACCTAAAGAACACACAAACAAAACCACAAAACCCTCACCCCCAAAAAAATAGCACACTCCCAAAGAAAACCCCCCAAAAAACAAACAACAAACTAAACTAAATTAAAAAAATGAGAAAAATATGTTCTGAAAATTAGGAATACTGAAATGGTACTCCCATTTCAGTCTAGATTTACACTCAATAACTGTTTACTCCCCCTACCTCATTTCTAATCTTAAAGCAAAGTTTTCCTCGAAGAATCTCATTTTGTGTCTTTCTTTATTATTTCCCAGCACGGATCTCCTATTCTTTGGTCTCTCGTCTGGAACTTTGCCTGTAAATTTTTTTGAGTAAAGAGACTGTGTCTCRTTATGTGCTATAGAAACTTGAACACCATAGATCTCCAAAAGGTCTAATTCCCAGGCAAAGTTCCTGCCAAATACTGTACTGGTGGCCCACTTCTGATTTAATTTTTCAGCTTAGRACTTCATTCCTTGCTGCACATCCAACTTCTGAAACTGTCCTCAGGCTCCCCAGGAGTTTTGCAGCCCCTGTGATGACGGGTAGAGGTCAAGCTACAGACAAATGGGGGTGAGAGAAGGCAAAAATCTGGAACAGAGCCATGAGAAGGCTGTACAAKCTGTACAAAGGGGATGGAAGGAATGAAAAATGGTAGGTCTTTCTCCTGGGACACGATGTTCTTACCCATCCTGCTCTGCTTTGTAGAACCTATCGTGTCTAGCACCTCCCAGATCTTTCTTGAATTCAGCAAGTAATAACARTAATAGTAGCAGCTGCAGCTAGTAGCAACAGTAATAATTATTAATAAGAACAATTTATCTTATTTCCTCCTTGGACACACCCAGGTGGACCCTCACTGTGGTGCCTTCTGAGGACCTCCCATGCAGCATCATCACAATAACTCTTTGTGGCCCATTTATCTGTCAATCTGTCACGCCGAGGCTGCGTCGATGCTAATAACAAGGTTAAAAGTGAAGAGGGGAGCAATAGCTCAATTATCATTCCAGGCACGTGGTGTAATTGTGCTGCTGGCCGCCRGCCATGTGGCTCTTGTGGCAGCAAACAGAGCTTTCCCTCAGCAGCCCCAGCCGCCCTGTTTTCATACGGGCTGGGAAGGTCACAAAAATCAATTAGCAATATGGGACATTAGCAAAAACCAAGTCCAAACATAACTTCAGAAACACTTTTCTGAAAGATTAATGTATCTTTAAAAAACAAATGGACATCTGTGTCATTTTTCAGAGCTGCTCATGTTGGCTGCTCCTACTAGAAAAAGCCAATGTTCTCACTCTGCACAGCAGCACTGCCTCTGATCTGCCACAGAGACATTTATCAGATGAGGACTGGTGAACTTGATGTTGTCCATGCAAAGTCCACAAAAATGAGCTCATCTCCAGCTGAGATGGTGTTTAAGAAGCAAACACACCAAGCTGGCTGGAGACAGAAGCAGCAGCAAGGTCTGGTTGCAGATGTCAGCCCCCATAGACACCGGGACATGCAGCCCCTGCAGCAACATCAGATCCCTCGGGGAGAGGCCAGGCTGACACAGCTCAGGGTTTATGGTCAGACCTGGGGATAAAACTCAGACCTCTGAGCTTTATGAGTTATGACTTCAATGTAGGACTACCTTGAGCAAGTCATTTCCTTTCAGTGGCCTCTAACAGCAATACCTGGCTGGGCATTGTAAARTTTAATCAAATCCTTCCCTAACCTACTGTTASAGATGCTGTCATTAMATTCRTWGTTGTCTGGCATATCARTCTTCAAATGGTTTAATCTAAAATGCAACTCTACTTTCTAATGGAAATATTTTATTTGTCTCATGCAAGAATGTACAAAGTAAAACATAACCTTGCTGCCCAGCAGCTTTATTTAAATATATATGCATTTGTTACCTATTCATTCTCTTTTCCTCTCTGTTTCCTTTTCTTATTATAAGGGAGATTATTTAGAACTGCAAAAGCTACTCAAATTGTYCCCCGGGCTCATCTGATTTTTCCTACTGAGTTGTATCATTCAATTAGAGTTTTGCTCCTTAATAGGTGTTTTACCTTTAATGTCATTAACACTAAAATAAAACCACACTGGGCAAGATGACAAGTTCTGATGTCTCTCAGAGGAAACAGCACATTTCCTAGGCTGGGTCCATGCTGGGTATGCAAACCACATTCACTCCAATGGTATCTTCACAACTTACAGATCATGCTGYGTAACAAATACAAGAAAAGTTACCACCCAGCTGATGTGCAAAGACAAGAGAAAAAAAAAACCCTTATGTAATTTATGCAATTTATTGAAGTAGGTGGGGGTGTGATCGCCAGTGAAATGAAAAAAGAAAGATCAAATCAGTCAGTCATGGATTTATGAAGACCCAGCCACAAACTAGAATTTTTTATGTCCTATCAAGGTGAGCAATTATTGAAAGAGCCCACATTAAAAGGACCCTTGTTCTCAAACATGGAGTCACCAACCACCCTGGAATGGTCTAGAAGGAAGTTGGTTAGGGGACAGCTTCATAGGAAAATAATTTATGTTACCATTAGGTAGAGGTTAAAACCCTCTGCTTGGAAATCTACTTTTTTAAAAAGAGTTTTTTCCCTTCATTTCTTTATCAGGGAAGAATGGGGGAAAAAAAAAGAGAAAGGTTTCCCATATCTTTGAACCACTTGATTACCATATATAAATAGATCACTGTCTCAAAATGCTCAAAGAGCTCAAAGCCATTTTCTATCTCAAAGGCCTGAAAATGATCATTAGGAACACAACTCATTTCTGTAATGTAGGGCTAGCCATGAAAATTTTTTAAAAATAACATTATCCTGGCTGGGGAATAAGCAAAGGCTGTATGCAACAGCTAATTATCTTAACAGCATTTGAAGCTAAATTATTTTTTCTTACCAGTCAGACACCTACAAGGGCAGAACATCAGACTAGGAAAAGAAATGCAGCAAAAACTGAAAAAAAAAAAAAAAAGTAGGGGAAAGAATTGCCCCATTTTCAGCCACTAGAGTACAGATTGTCAGTATTCTTTGGCATCCCTGGTGTAATTTGGTTTTGGTCAGTCCAGTAAAACAATTGTTCCTTTAACTATAGCAAAGACCAATTTACCGATTATCTGTTTCCTAAAAGCATTGAATGCTGAGTATCCTGTTCCATTTCCTGTCAGATATTCACATGCAATTAGATACAGGCAGTGGGAATGTAATGTAAAATGGGTATTTTGTTCTGAAATGTGGCTCTGTGCCTGTGCTCTTCCCCATCTCCTTGAGCAAAGTTCAAGTGCCAAAATGAAAGGCATGTTTAATGCCAAAGGTGATTCAAGTTCAGGCCAAAAATAATTCCAGACAACTCAATTTGGAATTATTTTCCTTCTAAACATTTTTTTGGGGGAAATGGAAATACTGCTGGGTGTTTGAGGCTGAGATGCTAACAGCAAAACCTCTTGCAAGCTATTCAAATATCAGCTGCTATTGTGTGCAAAGTCCTCCCTATCGCTGTGGAATTTGTAAGAGGAAGCCAACAGGACAACCAGATTTACAATGTACTTGCAGAATTTTCCAGAAGGCTTCATTTTCTTAAAAAAAACCCAAACAAAACAAACCAAATTAACATTGTGAGAATGTTCTTTTCTTCTAATATTTTTGCCTGACTTCCAGGAAACAGGTTACGCTCATAAAATGTATTTAATGACATTTGATTTTGTATAATTGTATTTCAAGAAGACAACCTTGGTAGCCTAAACTTGAAGATAAGAAATTATAAGTTAAATACTTGATGTGAAATAATGTACATAGCAAAATCCATATTTGTATGAATTGTTTGAAGAGTCTTGCTTTTCTTGTATAGCATGGCAGAAAATCCCAAGACCTTTTCTCTTTTCTTTTTTCTTTTTTCTTTTTTTTTTTTTTTTTTTTTTTTTCATGAAGGCATGGATTGGTATCTCAGCCCATTCAATGTGAATTCTTGGACAAGTCCTTCCATCTCAATAGGCTGTAAAGACAGAATGGCTTTGGAGGGATATGATATTTAATATAAGCTAACTATGGTCCATGAAGGGCCCCCAAAATTAGATTTGATAGCACTGTGCTGGAGCAACGAAATGGAGTGACATACCAGTGGTTTTGGGCTTAGCTGCTAAAAAAGGTCCTGATGGTGGTGATATGTTTGAAGTTTTCTGACCAATATATTTCAGCTCTGTGCAACAATATTTCAGTTCAAAAGTGGCAAGGTGAGAAGAAAGAGAAAAGGCTTTTTCATCAGATTCTTCTCCGGCAGAGAAAAGTGAAGTCTTCCTTTCATCCACAAGGACTGATACTTACTTTTTCTGAAATACAGAAATATCCAGAATCCAAAGACTTTGCACCTTCTTGATTGCAGTCAAGTAAGGAATTGAAAGCTCACAGAATTGTAGTGGAGMAATGACTCCTCCCAAGGACTTTGAAGATAAACTCACTTGCAGATTTTGTGGGAAAGCGTAAACCAGGGAGCCAGAGGTTCAAATAAAAAATACTAAATKGATGGCCTGAGTGGAAGGTGCAAGGGCAGCATGCAAAACGTGGTCTTGAAGTAACCACACCCCAACAGAGGCAGAAAAGCAGACAAGGTTATAGTCAATATAATGCTTCTTGGAAAAATCCTGCAGGAGGTGGCTGGACAGCCATTCCCTTGAGGGAAAGCAGCACTGAGCCCTCCAGATTTGTGCACTGGATCCAGCTTGTCTCTGTCTGGCTGATGTGAGTGCTCCTGTTTCTGTGAGACTTCCTGTTAAAGAGCCTCAGCAGGGAGACCTGTGAGAAAGCTCTATAAAAATGATACATAAAAGAAAGATAGAAATCTACTAAAAAAATGGAATAGTGAGCATGAAACAAAAATTCATTAAAAATGTATGACCGGAGTAATAGGACTAGCTTTGTTTTGGCATTGACAGCCTGCAGAAAAAAAGATGGGAGAGAATCATATTACACAGATGAAAAGGAAGGAGGGCAGAAAACTGGATTAAATAGATAGCTATACACTTTAGTTTTAAGGATTATCATTGAAAACCATATAAATATAAGAACATTAAAAATCAGGAATGCCRAAAGGGGCAGTTGGATGATGCAGAATTAATTAAGGAGAGAGAAACACAAAGGCAGGAACCACTTCACAGGAAACAGAAAAATGAGCGTGAAATCTGCTGACTTCAGTGAAATCAGCATCTGGATCTCCTTGCCAAGAGGACAGAGAGAAGACATACAGACAATTATACAGACACTCTACACAGAATATGTTGCGTTGTTTTTTTCAAACTACTCTTGCAYAGTCGTGAGAATTGTTTTCCAGGCTCTTGAGACTTGAGTCCCCCTTCAGGAAGATGCTGCCACCCACATCCTTACCTTGTAGCTCTGCCAGGTGTTGAGACAGATGTTTTCCTGTTGACATCTGCCCTGCCCACCCTTTCCTTCCTGCTGCAGGGAGGGGTGGTGAACTGGTGAAAGTACTTTCAGATTGTAACACTTGCTCTGATATATTTGGGAGAAGTAAAAAACTGGTTTTTTGCTGTTGTTTGTTTGTCAAAAAGTAGTCATCCGTATTTCCTACATGGGAAGGTCTTCAAGATCCTCTAGCCTGATTTGGGGCCTGATAAATGCCATGAAACACCAGCATTTCCACACTGAGGACGTTGCTTCTCTCACTGCCAAATGGCATTTCCCCCTTGTTTTCTGTCTCCTGTTTGCTTCTCCCTATCAGCACAGCAGAATCATTTCACATGGCAAAAAATCAGCTCAGAAGGAATTGGCCATAAACCTGGATTTTAGCTACCTCTGAAAAGTGCCAACTGGTGGCTTCTGGAGAACTTCTTTGGCCACAGTCACTATTGGCTTGTCATGGTCCCTGGTGCTTTGAATTAAACAGGGGATTAGAGGATGGCATCTGTGAAGATCTGAGGCACCCTGTTGGGATAATCTCTGAAAGAGCATGGAGATGAGCAGCCTCCTCTCCCTCTGGGCTGCTCCCAAACTGGAAGCACACAAGGGTGGAAGTGCTCAGACAATATCAGTAAGAGGTGCAAGCTCCATTCACTGGAGTAAACCAAGGATATGTGAGCCTGCGACATTAAATGGTCTGTAAAATAGTGTTCATCCTTCTCTATTTTGCCTCAGCAGAATGCAGCCCCCCTTGCCCTTTGCTGTCCTCTTCCTTCACACAATTCCATTCACATCTGAGTTTTGTCAGGATGGTGGAGGATTATTTTTTCAAGCAAAAGCCCAACTTTTTCCCATGGACAGAGAAGATTAAAACAGAACAATTGAGGTTAATAACACATTACCTCAGTGTGAACTTCAGAAATGAGTTAGCTTGATTCCAAAATACCTTGGTAATACTTTGAATGGATTACAGCTTCTTTTTAGGAGAGAAAACAAACCCAAATCCTTCTTGGCTAGGCTTAACTGTCTGTGTCACATTCTGCAAGTTCATGTTGAGTCAAAACCCCCAAGTTTGCTGCAGTCAGATTATTGAAAGTCGTTAAATTTGGAGCTGGGAGCTGAAGTCACGAAAGTTGCTGAAGGCTGGGAGGGGGATGAAAGGTATTTTTAAAAGCAGCAGCAGATGTAAATTGTGAATCCAGGGGTAACAGCACCTGTCCTCAGATCCCCTCTGCCAATGCTTGCCCCTCTGCATGCAAAGCCAAATTCAGTTATCTGCCAAAATATTCTCAAGGAAAGAGATTCAGCCTGGCATGGACTCCTTGGAGGCCAATAGAAAACACTGCCTAAGTTTTTTCTGCAATAAAAGATCCTAGAATCTGTGTCTAGACAGAGAAAATCAGGAACAGTCTGGGGTTCAGGCATTTAAATACCTAGGGACTACTATGGTAATCCTAGCATAACTAACACCCAGCTTAACAGTACATTCCCAGTGTGTCTTTAGAAGAGCAAATTCCTTAGGGTTCACTCCAATCCTCATCTCTGTCCTTGAAAGAGAGAAGTCATGTCCTTAGTCTTTCCTTGCAGTGAGTCCTTGTGATGAAAAGGCACCTGTAGCTTTCTCTGTTTGGGGGAGGTTTCCAGTCTCTGCTCCATCAGCTGCCAAGTGGATCCCACAGCAGCAGAGTCACTCAGAGTCTCTGTATCAAACTCATCATGCACAAAGTGTCCAGAGAGACAGCTGACAGCAGCCAGAAATAAATGCACAAAATGCACAACCAGAAAATTGTTTGTAGAATAACCCAGGAGCCCCAGTCCAAACCTGGGTCCTGTTTTGCTCAATACTCAAAGATAGACAAGATTTTCATTTTGTAAAGTTCACCAATAAATAATCAAGGCAGGCAAATGCTGGGGAAACAAGGTTGGGTTTTGGTCCATAAGTTAAGAAGGACAGAACCTACTGGTTATCACATTCATTCCAAACCATTACCCCAGATATAAATCTTCAGAGCAACACAGTCACTGCTTTTGTTCTATTTTTGCTCATATAATTGTCCCAAAACCTTCCCAGAAAAAAAAAAAAAATCAACAGCCTTCCTTGTTAAGTTTACATTTTGATGAAATGACAATTTTTCTTCAACAATGAAAAAATAAAAAACCAGAAGAACTACTTATCACGTTTGGCTAAAATTCACTCTGCACTACAAGTTTGACTTAGAAATATTTCCTTGATCTTCTCCATTCCTGCTCTGCTATAAGGTACACGGCCTCCTGGGAAAAGCATGTTTGTTCTCCAGGAAGTTTTAGCTAAATCAGAGTAGACACTTTTGAAGCAGGGCTATGGAAAATTAAAGGATTTATTTCTCTTTCTGATTTTGGTTGCAGGAGGGGAAAAAATTAAAAAGAAAAAAAAAATGTGGACCTCAGGACTAGCACAAAATAGCCAAAATATTGTATATTTGTATCTATCTGTATACACACACACACACACACACACACACACACACACACACATATGTATATGTAGGTATATATATATATAATATTGACTTCATTCCTCCCTAAAAACTTTGCCTATTTACCCAGAAGGCTGATTGATTCATTTTGATGCAATCTGTAGCAACTACTTGAACCTCTAAGAACTTCTCAAAAACTCAGTGATATTTACAAACTTTTTCAWGGCTCAGTGCTTGTGGAGTTTGTAATTGCTGCTGGGATTTCTGGAGGAATTTTTATGTTTAGGCAGATAAACTGTTCTGAAGATCAAAGTTCCTCAAAGCTTAAATGTACATAAAAATTGCATGTGATCTATATAAAGTCTGGTTCTGATGTCACCCATGTAAATAAATATTGAAATCAATGGAATAAATCCTGATTTATATCCATACCTGCAATGTAATAGTCAGACACTTAGTTGTACAATGTTTGCAGCAATTAATTATTTCAACAGATCTGGCTAATACCAGGTAGGAAGACAGAGAAAAACAGACCGTGTTTAATTTTCTGTTTTACTTGCAAAAACAGCAATTAGTAGAGACAGAGGCTCATGAGTAAAGAAAAATTTACTGCTGACCTATCATCTATAGATATTTTAGACTTTTTTGTAATTTCAAGTAAACAGTTGATTTAGGCCTAAGTTAGAGTCTGTGTTTTGACCATATCTGAAATATCTGCCATGAACTTTGAGTTCTACTCCAATGCACAGAGTGACAAACCACAATTTATGTTTTATATTGTCTTAATTCCAAATATTTAGTTACATATCAACAAACTCATTTTAAAAAAACCACTTCTTTTCCTTTTTCTTATRACTTCTCAGAGAGAGCAAAGGAGAAAGACTCAGTTTTCTGAATAAAAGCAGTGTGTGGATGTTTGGTACTGCCTTGTGACAACAATCTGGGCTGCTGTCCTTCCACTGAGCTCTCATATTCCCAGGTGGGATYCTGGGGCTCCAGGTGTGGCTGCAGTCTCCTGGGAAGAGATGAAAATGCTTTTTCTTGCATTTTGAGACCAAGCCAGATGGCAGTGACATGTGGGTCAGGCATGATGTGGCAGCTGATGGTGCCTTGCAGCCCCTTGACCTGGCCCAGCTCCTGGGCCAGTGAGARGCTCGAGGACTTAACCTTTTGCTCTTAAAATGAAACTTAGGCCTGTCCTTAGGTGCTTTGTTAATCAGGATTGGATTTCATCAAATGTTTTGCTAAGCTATTGTCTTAGACTTTTTGGTTGTTGTTAAGACATTGTCTGTAATGGAGGCCAGGCCATTTGAAACTCTTGTCATGCTCCCTTCAAAATGACTAAAGGAAGCAATACATGTCCAGACTTCTTTAAGACTGGGATTTTAATAATTTTCTGRAATTTTATTAAATATTTGCAAATGTATGTAAATGTAATAGAAGGTGGAACTATACAATGATAATCAAACACATAAATATTTAGGGTGCTCATACTGTAGATGTCATTCCTCATTGTGATGGAATTGCAGTCAATTTCTATTTCAGTACAAGCTGACCAGAAACTGATGGCATATTGAGGATAGATGCTCACCTTGCACTCCATAGATTGCCCCAAACTAATGCCTTAAAGTGAGCTGTTTGCTACATAAATCTTCTTTATCATCTGCTTGTTTTGACAATTTTACTTCAATGCTCCATCTGTCTGTCCTCTATTACATTTACCAATGGGAAAAAAATCAATAATCTACTACTCTGCTGAAGACCCTGTTGTGTTAGAAGGAAAAGCATATTTGCCTGGGTGTGTAAGGGGCGAGAGGGGGTGTGAACTTGAGATTTCAAAACTGCCAAGTGACAYCCTGCTGCAACTTGTGCCATGCATGGAACCTCAAATTCACCCTTTAAGGAAAGACCAGAATACCAATGGCACTGTGAAAGTGAGAGATGACAATGGCAATAAGCACTCAGTTTGCCTTTACCTGCACGGCCATGGTGGGAGTCTCGGGCAGACAAAGTCTTTCCCTTTGTTTTTTTTCTATCCCTTACTCCACTTTTATCAGTACCTTTTGCTCCCACACAACATTCACAATGTCCAAGAAAACCCCAAGGCTGTGGTGGGGCAGAGGCAGCCTCTGTTCATCTTCTGTCTCACTCTGTCATCTCGTGACTGGGGCATGTCAGGGGGTGTAGCTGGAAATCAGACTGGCAAAACAACTGTTTCAGTCCTCACACTTCCCTCTCCTTACCCCCTAAACCTACTCTTTCTGACTCAGCAACTGTCAGAACTATCCTCATAACTGAGTATATAAATGTACTTTTTCTGCCTTGGTAGTGAGAAATGTGGTAGTGAGAAATAAAATGAAAAGTTTCAGATACTGTAAGCTTCTGTACCCTTTCCTRCATAATCCAAATCACTGAGTCTGTAGATAAGAAGAAAGCCTGCTGGGATTGTGGTAAAAACATTCTGTTTATGCTGCTGCTCACTACAATACCTCAGAAAACCCTGATGGATGATGTACTCACAAATAATGTTTACTCCATGGAGAAAACTTAAAAAAATTCTCACTGATTACTGCCCACAATGTGGTTCTTTCAGGAGCTCTGGGTATAATGAAATGGTTCTTGGTAAAAAAGAAGAAAGACCTGTGGTCTTAGTCTGCTCAGATGACATTAAGAATATAAAACYGTGGAAATGTACCAGCAAAACAAAGTCAGAAGTTCACTCAGCTGGAGACATCACAGACATGCCAAACTCAAAAGCCTATATCTAGCATCCCTCACTTAATTAAATGAAATAAGAATACTCCTAATTTTGACTAATTAATTTAAGTATGTGGTTTTACCCAACCCTAGCAGGTGCCTTCCACTGTTCTCCATATCTTTAACTCCTGCTGAGGTCAGGATCTGCATTTGTTGTCTTTATTGAGATGGCCCTGACTCTCCATCTCAGACCAGACCCACCACTGGATCTTCTCCAGGCTCCTCTTCCGGATTTAGGTGGAGCTGGGATGTGCTCACCAGAGCCATGCATAAACTTTTTGGCTCCCAGGTTGCTGCTCAGCACATTTCAATCAATGTGCAAGCTGCAGGGTACCCTCCAGGCTACTGTGTGGGGGCAAGGCAAACCAGACATGGCTGTGAACATGGATGCAAACACAAATTTTAGTGTTCCATAGCCACAGCTTTTGAGACTTGGGCACACACACTGAGGCTAAGTGAGCAATAGCTACTCATTCCAATGACTACATTCCTAATGAATAAATAATATTTGGCCAGGAAAGGAGAAGGAGCTTGGCTGAGTCTCAAGCCTTGTTTGGACTAGGGTTCATATTCCTACACTAATAGTTATTCAGGGAATGCAGAATAGCTCTTATAGAGGATGCTGAAACACAGTCAGCTGAGAACAAATGGACTGCTCAGGTACTCAATCAGATAACTGGGAAGCTGGATCCAAAGATGTGCTCTGGGTATGGATTCGGGGCAGGATGTCCTGACCTCACCAGGTGCCCTAACAATAACCTATTGGCCTTCCTAGAGGAGSAAAAACATCTCTCTTTCTCTTTGGCATTTTGACCAGAAATCCTATCCYACCATGGAAACCTTTCTTATGAAAATTTCATCAAAACTGGCATATTTCCAAGAGAAGTCTCCATTTCAACAAAGTGGCATTTCCCARTGATAGACTATGTTTCTGGAAAATGCCCAAATAACTCTACTGCTTGGCACCTGTTTAAGTTGCTAAATATTGGATCAAGTGATTCACATTACCATGGAGCACCATAGATGTTTTTTTTCATTATATGATGCTTGGAACAAAGGCTCTGTTTTACAGTACCAAAAAGCACTCAGACCAGAGTGAGAGCTCAGGGGTGATCAGGCCATCAAACATGTGAGACTCCCACTGCATGATCAAACCCTCACATTTTACCCAAGGGGAAGCACTGGCAGCAATGCCTCCCCAAGGTGCATCTGTCCATTTGTTGCCCATGACATGTTCCTGCACACGCATTTAGGGAACTTAAATGAGTTTTAGAAAAGCAGCCCAATGTATTTCTGTGAAAGTGGGCTTGGTCCACCACAGCTTCCCAGGCAGCTCTGCCTGAGAAAGTCCAGCAATAGCCCAAGATCAAATGCAAGGTGGGCAAAGGGCAAAGCAGACTTGTGGGAGTCTTGTTGCTGGTGGCAAACAGCAAGCCTGGGGGGCAGAAGACCAAAGCTGAAAAGTGTGACATCATTGCTCCTATCTCAAGCAGGTATTTGGTGTAAAGATCAGATTTTTTCAGGCTTGATTCAAAACTGACCAATGCCTACRGGAATCCTTTTTACTGACTTCAGGAATTATCCTGTGTTCTAATTTATGCACAAAAGCCAAACCAAATAATGTTTGCTTTTGGTAGGACAGAAATAGCAAATCCCTGAGGATATTTTCATTTCTTCAGAAATTATGAAGCTTTCTTAGTCAGATAGAAACCTCAATGGCAAAAATCATCCTAATTTTATGTATCTAATGTCTTTACATAACTAATGATCAGGCATGATTCATCCCTGCTACCTGAGATGTCTGCTTTGGGATGGGATAAAAGGCACCTCAGGCAACATTGATTCTCTTGATTACTTCCCATCTGACCATTACAGATGAATCTTCTTCCACTTGTTGGAAATAGAATACAACATGTCTTCAGAGGCACTTTAACATTTATGTCCGGGTGTTTGTGACAAGTTCCTTCATGACTCAGATGGCATCGCTTCCAAGGGTGAAGCGTGGCTAGTCTGAAATTCTTGTTTTCTCTCTGTTTATGCACACAGATACACACAGAGCTACTTTAAATACATAAATGTTGAAAGCCCATTTTCTTCCATAATCGGTAGATTCTCCACTACAAAGACTTAACTCCTTGAGCCTGGCACCCTGTGGGGTCACTTAGGTGACTGCAAAGTGGATGCTCGYTCCTGTCGTGAGCTTTACATCTGCTTAGCACAGCTGTGAATGGCCAAATTTAGTACGGGATGGCAGAGAACTGAGTCCTTAGGAGTTTTATTCTCGTTGACTACAGATTTTTTATCCTCTCTGCACAGCTTAAACAAGGAATTTCCAACAAGCAATCAAAACATGTGCCATATCCCAGTGAAACTCTGAGGAGAAAAACATTCTCTTTGACAGCAAAACTGGTGACTAATTGACAGCAGGTCTGACAAATTCATCTGGAAATCATGAGATAAATAAATACAGGTGCATTTCCTTCCTCTTCTCTCCCATTTCAATAGATACAAATGAAATGTAAATGGTTATTAAAAAAAAAAATCCGTTTGGCATTTAGTGGCTTCAAAGGCCTTTGGAGGCTAAAGTTTTTTATTTATTCGCACAGCATATGGAAGACAAGCAACAGCACAGCAGGATATGGTGCTGTGAAAGAACCCCTGCCATTTTCAGCTGGCACCCTGAACCAATGTGAATTCATTGACCTCTGTGCTGTGGCCATGGATGTGACTCCTTGTGACATGGGTTACTGTTTGTTGGACTCTTCAGGGTGGCATGTTCTGCAGTGTTAGCACATCCCAAGGAGCAAGAAATGAATGAGTGATTCTTCCATAGTTTTTTTTCTCAGCTTTCCTGTTGGTGGGATGATTAGAGTTTAAATTAATAACTTAATGACTTGTTGCTCCTTGAGAAGAATAATGTGAGGAGGTTTATCCTGGCCCTGGCAARCAGCAGCTGTCTGGCCTGGCCATGTCAAAAGTCCTCATCCTGGTGGACTTTATGGTGGGTGAGCTTCCCGTTCTCAGAAGTTTTCAAAAGTTGTCTCAAAATGCAGAACTTGAGCTCTTTTGGATAATTGTAGGCTTTTTCTTCTCAAATAGGATGAATACGAACAACTCGACTCCTATTTTGGAACGTTACCACAGAAACCAGGTTTTGGGGGTGTTGGTAGGACAGAAATTTAAAAAGGCTTTTTTTCAAAGCTTTGTCACTGTTTAAATTTGGCCCCCAAAGTGAGTCCAGAGCAGTGTATCTGCAGAGAGCTGAGAAGAACTCCGTGCTTTTCTGTATCAAGGGAACATCATGAGAAGGCAAAAAGCATTGCAAAARGTTGTTGAAGAGAAGGCAGGGTTGGGATTAGTGTTATCTGAGTATGAATGCAGCACTTCACACCACAAGAGGTCAACTGGGTAAGTCCTTGTGTCTTGACAGATTTACTTTTCTGATTTGGCTCCTATTCCCAGATGGAATCAACTCTGCTGTGGAAATTCCTGTTTCTCTCCACTGACTGCAGGGAGAGGCTAAACAGTTCAGCTTTAGGCATCTGCTGAAGCTCTRACAGCAGCCAAGGCAGCATTTAATGCACCAAGTGAACCAGCAGAAGTAGCAGGTTATGGGGATGGGAACAGGATCTAGGTTAACACTATTTGTCCCAATCCCTTGACAAAACCATGCTGCTACATCATTTTTCACCGTAAGAATTTGATGCAGAAAAATGTACCACTCTYGCTGCTGAAATGTCACAGTAGCTCCCTACAGTGGTGTCTGGATCAATACATAAATGCAGGAAAGGTTGGAGYCTGTGAGGGTGCCCGACTGAAGTGCAGAGTCTCTTTCTGTCCATAATTTCCTGCTAAGAATCCAAACCAGGGTAATGATTGGCTTATTTACAGTTAGGAATTTGTAGCAGTTGAATCATTGCTGTCAGGACTAAGTCTCAAGCTGAGGAAAGTATTTTTGGGAAGAAAATCCTTGTTAGTAACTACTGAAAAACCCCAGTCTCACAAAAATATAATTTCTGTGGGGAAAACAAGGGTTAAMCACATGGATATTCCTTTGCCACACTGCTTTCTTTGGAACTCTAGTTTGTCCTGCCCTCCCAAGGMTCCCTTGGGAATGACTGGATGCCTTTTCCTTGGAAGTCAAGGCAGATATGTGCAAGTATGAGCACAAAATGAAAAGCTCTTCCATCAAAGGATTAGTTCAAAGAGAGAATGAGTACATCCCAAACATATCAATATCAATGAGACCTCTCTAATACGCCTTGATATGCAGTTGTACAGACCTATCAAAGGTGTTAAAGAGACAGCAAAAAGGGAGAAGATGAATCCTAAAGTTGAGTAAAGTCACAGATCAAACCTTATTAACACCTGTCGCTTACAACACCCACGTCAGAAGAAATTAACACCTCTTGGCACAAATCCCACATGTACACAAAGCAAGTAATGCAGAAGAAAAGGAAAAAAAAAGATGAATATTAAAGCAATCACTCAAAGGAAGGACTTGTCTCCTGATCCTAACTACTCATGAAGTAAGAAATAAAATGTCTGTAGAGAAATTTTATAGGCAGAAAAGCAGCTGGGTACACCAGGGACCAAAGTGTGGAAGCTGTGAAGAGCAGATGAAGAACTCAGTTTGATCAAATGGGGATGATTAAATATCAGTGAACTGAGAAATAATGAGTACTTAGATGAGTAATGGGGCTAAACACTGATTAAAACTAAGCTCCTATTTAGAAAGAAAACCAATSATTTTAAAGTACCAACAAAAAGAAAGGTTGAAGTCAGAGCAGTGACACATATTGCTGTGACAGAAAGCCTCCACAGTGCTCTGGTTGGATAGAGATAACAGAGGTAAATAACTTAAAAGTCATGAATTCAAGGGATGTGTGTGTTTGATTTTCTCTCTCCTTCAGCACAGGTCAAAAGGACTGGAGTTTGCAATCATGTTGATGGAAAAGACTGGAGGAGAGCTAGGGAAAAGGAGAATTTTTCTGTGTCTAATTTACCATGAGATGAGGGAACACATAGTGATGAGCCACACAGTCATCTTTCACTGTTTTGCTGCTCTGTACAGCTGCAGATACCATGTCTGTCATTCATTAACTTTTGGTGTCTTTGAATGTACAATTGCCCCTTGCTGGCAGCAATGATGAAATTCTGAAATTCTCCTGATCTCTAACAAGACTACTCCATGCAATCCCACCTCTACTGGTCACTTTGACTGGCTTTATGGCCCTCACAATAAGCACAAATCAATAATTTTCTACTGAGGACTTAACAGCCTTTGAGAATTTGCTTTTCCATCTTGTTGTGTCTGTGTTTGCTGGCATCCTCCTCATCAAACCCAAGCAGGYTCGTTTTCTCCTGGCCATGTGAGGCCAAGGTGTGTGTGTGTAGATGCATCTCTGTAAGGGAAGGCTGGCACTGCACTTTTCACTGAGAGAGGTGCAGATGATGCAGCCTACTCACTGTCTCTGCTCCTCTTGGACTCCTACACTCAGCAGCAGCTAGAAATACTCCAGAGACTGCRCTAACCTACGCTGGCTGGGAGTGCTGCCAAAGTGGCTGCTGGCTGAGAGCTGCTGAAGTCTGCTTCAGCATGGCCTTTCGTACCCTCTGTTCGACCCTCAAAACCCTGGGGGATTAGTACCCCTCCGAGCCTCATTATACCATCCATCAAAGAGCTCCCCACATGAGGGTAAATCTCAACTGGCCAAGGAGAGCTGGAGGTTGGGCRGCACAAAGACCTTCATTCACTCTCTAGTGGAGGCTCTTAATTTCTAGGCTTGCTGACTGCTTATATACAGGGTGAAATGCTCAAAGTGACTACTTCCTGGGATTAGGAATTAAAACAAACAAGTAAACAGGGCAGCTGTGTTAGCATGTTTCTACCCTACTATTAAAAACAGTTTTATGGCCTGAAAAGGATACGCCGACTGATTTTGGCAGTGATCACTCATCTAATCTATCTGCAAATACATGCATCTGTCTCCTTACTTACAACATTAGCTGTCACCACGGGACTCTGTCTTTATTTGTTTCAACAGATTTTTAGTGGGTTCTCTAGACCTAAAAATAAACAAGCTCTCCTGGGGAATATGTTTTTCTCCTCAACTCCCATGCGCAGGTTGCTGCTTGATTCCTGCTGGCTGTTTGGAGATTTATATTCCAGAGCTCTGCACAGACCTGCCAAGTGGCAGGATGGGAGTGGAAGCCAAGAGATGAATTATAGAAGTTGCTGGTTGTTTGCAACTAAAGGAACACTGTCTTCCATACAAACATGGGGGCTGATCTTGCTTATCCTTTTGCATTTGATACTAAAATTGCYGTTGTGGACTACAAGATCATCAACAATGGGATTACCCTATTGGCCAGGTATCTCAATACCAGCTCTGCTGCAAAATATGGTGAACCCTAAACTGATCTGAATTATTTTGTGCATATCTTTCTCAAATATGGAAAGTCATTCTTTTTTGCATGCACCTTCAGGTTGCTCAGAATCAAAACCTTTGTGCCTGAAGAACTAGGTCATTAGGACACAGGCTATGAGCTCTACTTCACCATCTGAGTACATTTGATGGATTTAGTGGATTTAATATTTTAATTACTGCAGTTGGAGAGTTGGCTTACATGAAGAGCTCTAAATCACGGCATGACAAAAGAAGTCTAAGCTGGAAGAGACCTCTAGAATTCACTAGTCCAACCCTTTGTTGAAAGCAGATTTTGGATTAGGTTATGAGTCCTTGCCAAGTAAAATCTTGAATATTTCCATTGAGGAAGAGTCTTCTGCTTTTTTGGGCAACCTGTTCCAATGTTTAATTGTTCTGATGGTGAGACATATAATTTATATTCAGGCGGAATTTCTCTTAAATCCCATTGGGCCCATTTCCTCCTGTCTTCTCACTGTACCTCCYTGTGATGAAAGTACCTTCTTTTTCTTTATAACTCCCATTAAGGACTGGAAGATTATGATTAGATTCCCAGTAACCTCCTCTTCTCAGAAGGCTGAACAAACTCCGTTCCTTCAGCCCTTATTCACACATCAAGTTCTCCAATCCTCTTACCATGCTGGTGGCTCTCAGATCTTTTAGCATTTCCAAGACCGATCTTGGCACTTATTGGTTGTGTCGAGTCAGGCACAAAACACAACCATGCAAAGAATGATCTGTGTCCTGTTTTCTATAGCCCAAGGCAGCTTTGCAACAGTGATGTAAGAACACCTGAGGCTGCAGAGCTGGCTGTGAGTCCTGCACTCCATCTCTGAAGCTGCCAGGCTGACAAAGCTCAGCTCTAAGCACACACACAGACACAYAGGCACACACWGAGTCCCTCCCTTGGAAAGCTGRTTTAACTGTTCTCTTTAGAATGCTTAGGCCACATGGTTCTGATTATTTATAAAGATAAGAGTGTGTATTTTTCTCTGTMTAAAAATAACCAGACTTAGGGAAGGAAGATGCTTTTGTGTAAATTATTTAAAAATAAGAAAGCTGCTAATCCCTGGAGAAAACCTCYGCTAGTGTTGGACACAGCTCCAGGAAGCCCCTGAGAGGACAGGAGAAGGGCTGTGTCTGCTCAGCCATGCTTCAGCCACATCCATTTACACCCTCAGTGTGACCACCCTCTTGAGTTCAACACATTCCTGCAAGAATAGCTTCCCTGTGCTCTTAGATTTAAACGATGTCCCTTAAACTCTCCCTGAATGATTCTCTAATGAGGCTGGAAGGCTGAAGGCTGATATCTGTGACTGTTCAGRCTCATTTAATTCATGGGTTTGGGGTCTAACCTGCCGTGGTGGAGATTGCTCTAAACTGCCCAGCAGGCTTGGGTAAGATGAGCAATGTGGACATGTATGGTGAGGAAATTCAAATTTAGGATGGGTGTGTCTATCTCAGGTCTACACTGGGTGGGTGAGTGTCTTCTGGTACATGAAGAACATGAATCATCCCTCTCTTCTGCTCCTCCTTCTCTGCTTTGAGGCTGATGTCATAAGCAGTGCAAAGTGTGGCCTGTGGCTCCTTGAAGCCACAATGCACCCCCTCTGTCTCTGCCACCCTTGGCTGGCTGTCTACACCTTGGCACAAGCCCAGAAGGCAGCCAGGTCATGGATGTCTTTTCCCTGGTGGTGTTAGGCAGTGGGCTGCTCTAGAAACTGCATCCTCCCACTGCACCCACCCTGCTGAGGGATTTTAGGAGGTTAAACACACTGAMACTTAGCAAGGTCTCAGATGCAAGTGTGGGCATGATGGAAAGTGTGAGTGCTGTTCATTCTGGTTCAAATAAACAAACAATTCAACTTTGAATTTCTCCAYAGTTATGACATCATTCCTTGTGACTTTGTCTTTTTGCTGATGTCGAGCAAAAAATCTGTTTATAAGATTTATAGCTACATAGAGTTCTCTCCAACAAGGACTTTCTATGGCACAATTCATACACTTCCTCTGCCTCCTTTCATCCCCAGTCTCATGCTGTAGGAAAGTGTTTCTTCAGGGTGAAATGGTGAGGGGACCAGCTATTTCTGTCTCCTTGACATTTCTCATTACAATCTTCCTCATTCCCTTAAACGGTTTGTTTCTGACTGTCAGCATTGCACAAGCTCTTTTATGRCAGCAGAGGAGATCTGACATTTAGCTGAGCTTTGCATTGGTTATTTGGGTGTAACAGAGCAGTGAATGGTTATTATTGATAATATTGTCATTTTCTGAAATTGSTCTGGGAATGTAAAAAGCCATCATTCCTCATCTCAGCTTCTCTCCTGTGGCCTGGTAGATAATTTTCTCRTTCTAGCTCTCTCCAGTTTCACAGAGGATCCAGACCTGTGTCCCATTCAGGATTTCAGATCCTATAGGGTTTTGTGGCTGCCACTGCTGCACAATGGCAGCACCTTTACATTTCATCCTCCCAACACTTCTGTGAAGAAGGGGAAGTACTATTGCACCCATGTTGTACACGGGGGCCTGAAACAGAAGCAGACCCCATAATTTGTCTTCAATTGCACACTGGGAGTCTGTGGGAGGTCAAGAGCTTAGCTCAAATTCCCCCGTTGGAAGCAAGCAGTCTCACCACTGGATGACCTCTTCATCTCTAAAACTACCTCCTCCCAGCCCATGGGACCTCCTCTTTTGCTTCTGTTTCTCAATCCGTGCTTTCACAGCAGAACTCAGGCTCAGAGCCTTGCTCTGGGCTGCAGAACAGAGCACTGAGCTGGCACTGGCTCAGGGAGAGGACGGCCAAGGAGTGGGGTCCAAAGCCTCTCAGCAGCRTGGTGGAGGACAGCCAGCTCCAGCCCCAGCCACATGGCATCTTCTTCCCAAACTGTGGGAGAAGGCAGAGGGGATTAGTCTTTCCCACTTTGCCTTCAAGTGGCCAGCAATATGGAAAAAAATCCCACTTATCTCTCATGGGAGATTTCCTTGTGCATTCCATCAGAACTCTGAGGTCTATTAGAYGAGCTGCTGTACCATATCATGTGCATAATAATGATTACTACAGAGCACAGAGTWTTTGAGACAAAATTCATGGACTTTGACYGGATCTATGAGAGAAAACACAAACRATTGTTCAATCAGGATTCCCTGCTCATTCGAAGCAGGTTGTTCTGCTTGCCACCTTCTCTTCCTCTGAAGGACCCTGCGATTAATTACTGACAAGAAAAGAGATTTCGTCTCTGCTGAACAACAGCTAAGTTCTGTTTTGACACTGGTGACAGAATTGGTGTTATGGTTTCAAATCCTCAAAGGATATGTATTAATTAGTAGCAAGGGTGAATTCACAAATCCAGTGCTTATCCCTGACTCATTTCTCCAACATAAAGCCTCCCACTGGAACTTCTCCTTGGAGAGTTTAAAAAACCCCAARCAAACCAAGCCTTCAAAGCAAAGTGTTGCAGAGATAATGTTTCACGTCATATGGGAGTCATCTGGGACTGAAAGAGCATCTCAAAAAGAAAGATATTCTGTTGAGGTGACCTCCTGGTTACCTCCTTCCATCACAAGCAATTCCTAATTGTCAGAAATTGTCCTTTAGTTGTTGCAGTGGATTTCAAGGACTAAGAAGAGTAAGGAATTTTCCTCCAGGCAAAGAAAGGTAGCTGGAGATTTACACGTGTTTTCAGTGGAARTACACTAAATCCGTATGTCTACATTTGGAAGCATTCTCTGTTGTTTTTGGACATGAAAATAATGAAGTTGAGATTCCTGTTTTGCAAAAAAATAAAGTCTAATGGATGGAAATCAGTCCGGAGAGCCAATTTTGGATTTTCTCCTACATTTTTTTTGGATTTAAAGAACTTTAAAAGGTAGGTTTATTCCAGCCCAGAGGAGATAAAAACCCTAAAAAATTCTTATTCCACTTCCAGCTAACTAGCAGAAAAGAGGACTGCCTTGTTTTGGGTTTGTTCCCAACACATTTCTCAAATTCTTGTTTGCTCATATATTTTGAGATTCTTTTCTGGCTTGAATTTTTGTCGTTGTAGAAGTTTTGAAGCCTATCACTAGGCTCAAAAGTAGCATAGGGCTCTGCTCTCATCAGACTAGCTTCAGCAATTTTACTTTAAAACTTCTGTTTAAGTGTTAGTCAACTTCAGGGTCTGCAGGCTGGGAAGAAAATATATGGATTTTTCGGAAGTTATACCAACACGAATATTCAGGTTAGAGCTGAATATAAGTGCTGCGAAATGAAGATTCAAACCAATAGAAATATTTCCATATTTAAGCATTCCAATGAAAACAATTTTAATTGGAATTATTCCCTTACTGGGTTTTTAAGCCAAACACTGCATCATTTTACCAAAAAAGAAGAGCCAGATTTTTTAGCTTCCAGTAGGTTTCACAGTCTATTTTCATTCTTTATGTAGAGTGAAATACTGTAAGTGTGGAATGACAAAAATTGAAATGCAAATTAAGTTTTTAAAATTATTTGCTTTGAGCAATACAGAAATGTAAATGCACTGAAAAAKATGATCTCAGGGTTGAACATTTCCCCTGCTTAATTTCAATTCAGGGAGGAATTTCTGTACTTTTGAATTGCATCTTACAGCTGATGTTTGCAATGCTATCCCTGGTGCATAATACAAAGGAGTGTTAATTATTTAATGATGTGGACAGGCAGTCCGTGGGAATGGGGAGAATGGGAAATAAGAAAGATGAGTAGAAGAAAATGAAGACAGCAATGTCATGTAAATAATGAAACTTGTAAAGCTCTGTCCTGACAAAAACTTCTGGATTGCCATAGCAACAGGAGCATGACATGGGCAGACTTTCCATTCCCATYAAAGACAGCGCCTGCTGAAGGGAAGTGAGTGTCTGGGATGAGCCTTGCAGAGGGTTTTTTTTGGGATCTTTTGCCTAGAAGTTTGGAATCTGTTCCCTTAGCTGCAGATGCTTCCAAGAGATGYAAAAATGTCCCTTCTGGCTTTTACTACTCCTTGTCTTTGGCAGAGCTTGGATCGTTCACAAACAGCGACTGCTTCCTGGAAGAACACTGTCTGTGCCAGTTTTGAGGAATGATCTTCAATCCTAATCCAGGATTGAAGCCAAAATAGACCTTCACAGCATGTTGTTTCTATACTTAGAAAATAAATATCATACCAGTGTTCTCTCTCAGACCCCTGACCTTAGCCAAGATAGGGTTTGGGAGACCAAATCAGAGAGGACCAAAGAAAGTGAGGTTCCAAGCAATTCTGCAAGATCTTGCTGTGTCAGGAATTTGTTTTAGGAGTTGAATGTGTAYGTCTACATGAGTCTTGAAAGCCAGCTCTAGAGATAACCCTGTAAGTCACTTTGGTAATGAAGCAATTTCCATTTAAACAGTCCCATAAGTTTGTGAGCTTCCAGTGAGATTGCCAGGGGCTGCATTTTTGTCTTTGGTAGAAGCATGTCTAGGTTTATATTTCTTCATAACATTTTTCCTACATGTTAGAACTTGGGAGACCTAAATAATTCATATACCAAGCAGAAATAATAAATTATAAGTGTAGGGGGCTTAATATTCATGGTACAAAAGAAAAGATGGGTCATTATAACTTATGATGGAGTTCCCCTTACTGCCAAGCCTTGAGGTTCAATGCCATAACATAATAAAGCCAGTGAAGCTCAGTGATTAAACTCTGCTTCCTCAACCCCTTTAAATTCAGATGGGAAAAATGCAGGAATGGGATATGGCTTTAATGATGGTGGGAGGGAATGATAATAATGCGGAGTCAAGAGATGTCATCCTGAAACACACCTTGGGGACAGCAGGTGAGGTAATAAATTAACKGTATATGCTTCAAGGCACGGCAAGAAAGACACAGAGGAATTCCAGCAAAGAGTAACTTGCACATGGCTGAGCCTGCCAAGCAATAACCTGCTGATTTAGTATCCGTTCTTGGAGGAGCTCCATGCTCAAAACATCCTCAGACGTTTGAGCAAACAGGGCCAGACTTGTTCTTGCACTGCAGCCCCCTTCCYGCGTGGTGCACTGATCTGCTGGTGAATGTGGTGGTGTACCCCAGCTGGTGGAAGGCGTTGAGGCACAAGGTGCCCTTGCAGGARTTCTGGATCCATCTCTCCTCCCATGCCTACACTAAAACAATCACAGAGCCATCTAACCTGTGTAGGGACCTGTGGCTATGGAGCTGATGTCCCSTGACAGAAAATGGTTCTTGGGGAACTGCAGCAGCCTGTACTCCACAGTCAATCCAGGCAGGAGGGCATTTCATCCCTTTCCTTACCTCATAGAGTGGAGGGTAACTCAAGGAAGGAATTGAGGTTTTGAAGCACAGTAMAGCTCGTGCAGCCTTCCAGTGTGCCCTCCTGAGAAAGAAGARCACAGAAACCTGGTGGTGCAGTTGCATACAAAGATCTAAGAATGCAGTAGCCTGATGTCTTCAGCCAAGGCTCCAATTCAATGATGAACACAAATAAATTCATTGCTGATCATTTCACTCTCTTCCAATGTTTTATAAACTGAGTATTGAAAAACAATGTATGAATKGCACCATTTTGAAAATTGTGTCCAGAATCCTCCAAACAATCGGGAGAAACCCAACCCAGCATCAGTAATTTCTGAACAGTTTTATAGTTACAGCTTTAAGGCTTTGGAACAGCAACAAAAAAACGGATTTTGCTGGTAGCAGTTGCTGCAGTTGAATGTTAGTCACCCAAGACTATGAAGTTTTGTTGACATTTGTGGGCTCTGAAATTACATGACCTAGATTCTGTATCTTCTTTTGCTCATTTCAGAAGTCCAGATTTAAGAAGCAGATCTCTGTTTGTGACACTTTAATGGCTTTCAATTTACGCAAARGAAAGGGGCACTCARCAGACAGCTTTCAACATTRCATTTTTTGGTRGAAAGWTTTACTGCACAAYCCCTSTTTTCATCCTGTATCCATGTGCTGAAAATGTGTGAAGATGAAGTTCGGTGTATCCAGAGATGGTAAGATTGAACCTTAAATGGAAATCAGAGTGCGTTTCCCTCTCTCCTCCCCCACTATACTTTGTTTATAGAGATGTCATGGTATACTCAAATATAGCCTTCTACTTGTTAACACTTACAAAAAACATCTCAGCTCAATTGAGGAAAAGTGKGCAATTTGCCTGTCTAGATTTCTGAAAATAAAGAATTTTATAGTGAAGCAAACTCAGATAACCTTCTTGAAAAGCTACATTTTCCTTTAATCTGAAATATCAGTAGTTTGYTTCAATTTTCTTTGTGAGAAAGTGACTCTCGTACAGATTTGTTTAGTCTCTCCCAGCTGAAGGATGTAAGATCTCTCCAGTTAATGGAYTACACATGGGAATTAATGGGAGAAAGGTTGGTGGTCTTGCTTTCTAGAGACAAGTTTAATTCACTATCAAATATCATTGAGAAATCAATGGTCATGACATGACAAAAAAATCCTGCCTGAAGAGAGAGTCTTTGCCTATAAGGTATAGAAAAATTATGTTGTTGAACTGATCACCTTCATATTTGTCAGGAGTAGCATGATTTCCTTGACATCCAGATACTCACCACAGCCCAGTTCATTCTCTCACAGAAATGGAGGTTCTATCGCAAGGGCATGGAGTAAGAAACAGCTTGGAAAAGGAAAGAAAAGGAAATGTTTTCTCAATATGGTTAGATAGAGGACAACAATATGTAAGAACTAACAG
The DNA here is from genome assembly GCF_030028575.1 of Malurus melanocephalus. Taxonomy (NCBI): domain Eukaryota; kingdom Metazoa; phylum Chordata; class Aves; order Passeriformes; family Maluridae; genus Malurus; species Malurus melanocephalus. The sequence goes on from NW_026623235.1 coordinate 8,315,026, forward strand.
CTTCAAAAAAAGGGAAAGAAGATAAGCTCTGAACAACTCAAAATGGACGACTTAAAAAGAAGCTAGGATTGACCAAAGAGCTGAACAGTTTTAGGGAAATTAAKCAGGTCTCCTGAAAAGAGAGGAGTAGAATAGTGCAGCTATTCTCCTCAYCAGGAGAAGGTGAGGAAGCTTTTAACTACAGAGGAGATCCTGAGGTATGGAGGGACTGTCCCCTGGCAGTGAYCTGCTCTGTAACTGGTGACATCATAGGAAGATTCATTGCAGAGATCCTGGGAAACATAGAAAAGGGGAAAGACATCCATCTTGGCTGAAAGGAAGAAAGCTGCTGGTGAAGAGAGGGGAACCCTTTTGGCTCTGAAAATTGGAAGGGAAAGGAAAAAGTGAAGACACTTTTGATTTCTCCACGTTGCTTGGTTGAATACAGCCTAAAACAGTGATTAAAAGCATACATTAAAGGGAATCAACAGAGAAAAAAAATAGATGGATGAAAAACTGTCTCACTGACAGAACTGGAAATGGAGTTATTAACATAGATGTTACTGGTGAGGCCATTAATAGAGGACTCGTCTGATCACCCGCTCTTGGTCAGATACTATATGATGCTTTCCTCTCTGATGTAGCAGGTGACAGTATTTCTTTGCTTTTTAACTCCTGTTTTGAGATGAATGATTGGAAAGGTATGTATTTTTATTTTTTTTTTTTAATTTTCATCCAGAAAATTAAGGCTCATGCCTAATCAAGGTGCAAGGACAGGAAAGAAGGAAAACAAATGTCTCTGCAGATGATAATAAAAAAAGTGTGTTCGTAGGAGAGTGATGCTTTCTTTGGACACAACACTTGATGGTTCAATAACTAAATATTTCATCCAGCTGAGCTGACATCTTTCTGAACAGATATGGAAATAATGGATGTCCAGAAGAGGYCCAGGCTCAAACACTAATTGAGAACTAGGAAATCAACCTTTCTTGAGAAGAATTAAAGAGCACAATCTGTTAGGGTTATTTAAGAGAAGGTGGGAATGAGGGATTTGGTCCTGAGTTCTTGCAGATTGTTGAGAACCAACACTGTGTACAACAGCAGGCTAGGTAAAACTGATCCCCATCGGAAAAAAACATCAATCAAGGGGCCTCTCAGGGTCCTTCCCAGCCTTGTATGCTCTTATATTGTGACATGATGAGTTTCGAGTAGGAAAGAAATGGCAATGTCTTAATTGTGAGATGAATTAGATATTTGAGCAGCWACCAAAGATGTACAAAAAGTTCACTCTTCAAAGAGTACTCTCCCTCACTTGAAGTACTTGCAAGAGGATTATTTATCTCTATTAAACACAAGTATAGCCCAGATTTTGGAGAGGATTGCAGTGGCTTGTGCCACCCTGCAGGATCCAGCTGTTAATCCACAGAACTGGAATATTTCTGTCAATATATCTTTGCTACTTACACCTCCATCCATCATCTCTGATTGTTTTTTTAAGTAATACTTGAGCTTTTCACTGTCCTCTTTTTTTTTATATTCATACATATATATACATATATATATAATGTAATGTATTCACTTATATGTGTGCACACACACACATATAATATATACATATATATCTATAAAATAGCATTCCTGGGGTTAAATTTCTTCATCATGGTGCTTCTTTAATATACAGCACTAGCTTCACAAATTTACCTCTGAAACTATAAATCTGGGATTTTCTGGGGGCAAAGTTATTTTAAAAAGCCCATTGGGAGGGAAAAACTTTCAGCTGTGTCTTCAGGCTGCTCTGCAAATCTCCTGAGGTCTCCAGGGACACATCTTGACTACTTTGTCACCCTTTATGCCTGACTTGGGTCTTCTCATATGGAAGTATTGCAGTTTTCTTCAAAAAGCTTGTGTCAGGGAAATCTCACAGCAGCTAGATGATTTAAAGCRTTTCAAACCTTTACTTAGGGAAATTATGTTGGAATTGAATCCTCTCATTTAACTGAGAGGTGAATAGATGAGTGTTTGGGTGCAGATTTAGGGCTCAGTGCTCTGCCCTGCCCTGCCTCTGCRTGGGCTGCCACAGAGGAGCAGCCAGGGATCCTGGTTACCCCTTTCTTGCATCCATCTCTGCAAAAGGCTYATCTCTGATGCATGAAGAAATGTCAGTCATCTTGGGTAACTTTCCAAGAAACAAATTGTCTTAGAARAAAACTGACACCCCTTTGCTTCTGAGCTGTCAAGTAATTTTTATAACACATTCTTTTCTCATAGTTTACCACATTATTTAATGATTGTAGAGCAGGTTGGAAGTAAAACACACGTTTTTTATCAGTTTGCCGAACCCAATGATTAGCAATATTCTTACAGTCAAGGTTTTCCAACAAAGAATTGTCTGGTTTTAGCTTGTTTGGAAGTAACATTTTCCAAAATTATTGTGTTTTTTTCCTTCAAATACTTTTCTCTTCTTGTGCCTTATTTTTTTAAGTGCTATCCCAAGCAATATCTTTGTGTAATAATTTAGCAAATGACAAGGCTAGACTGTAGCACCAAGAAAAACATTTGGAAGTTTTGAAAAATGTCAGAAATAGTGATGAGGATAATACAATAATCAAAGTTCATCCTCTCTGCAGTCACTGTTTTTTGAGATTTACTCACAGGTGTTCCTGAAACTGAAAATTACTGGGGCTACCAACAGTGATTTAGGAGACCAGAAGGTTAGGAGGACCATTTTCTTTTCATTGAAGGTCCACTTGGCCCTTTTGACTCAGGGACAAAAGCTAGGACTGTTATATTATTGTCATTATTAGTACTTTATATTTTTTKACTTACTATTAACATTTTTTTCCTYACCAAACAGCTGTATCTGTTATACAGCACAGGGCTTCTCAGCTAATAAAGTTCTTTTTCTAAAAAAAGAATAGGTGCTGTCAAGTCAGTGTGCATACTTATTTTGTTTTTGAATTCATTACTAGGTCTTTAAAAGCACTTTCTGATTTGTTACTCCTGCAGTCATTATTAGAAAWATTAAGGTTCATGGTGTCTTGTCTCCTGCTGTAAATGTTTCTATTATGAGAATCTTAGAGAAAAACTGATAGCTTAGTGTACTCTATGCCACAAAACCTAATTCCCACTGAGTTCTGTGGGAGCAGGGTAGCATCAGTTGATTCCTACTGATTTCAGTGGGATGTTAGGAGCTGTCTAAATAGGAATTAGAAGCCTAAATACTTTGTTGTAGCAGGGATTTAAGGAGTAATAAGATGAATTTCTGTTATAAGCTGGGAGCTCATCAGCAGGGAGTAACTAAGGAGAAGAAAGGCTTGTGTGCAATAGTCAGATAAAAGCTGAACAYGAGCCATAGAATTGGTGCAGGTGTGAGGAGGACAAAGGCACTCCTGGAGTGTCTCAAGGGAAGAAGTATCTCCAGCAGTGAAGCTTTAAGTTSTGCTGCATACAGCACAGTTCTCATTACCTGTTCAAAAAGAAAGATGAGATTTTAGTGCAGCTGTCACAGACAGTGTTCATCGTGGTGACTTGGAAAAGGAGAGTTCATCACTTGGGAAGGGTCTGACCAAGCTGGGAGCTTGTCTGGTCTTGGAGGAGCAAGAGTGAGAAAAAATGTGGCTATCAGCTGTCACTAGTGGGTGAGCAGTAGAGAAAGACCAGAATGAATTAATCTGAGAATACAACTGTGAGAAAAATTAGGTACTAACTGCTTTTGGATAAATGTCTGAAAGTTAGAAAAGTACTCTTAATTGTTGCAGCAATTGCTGATATTGCAGTAGCAGTAATGAGGACAAAATTTTTTTTATGGTTTCGGGGGGTCTTTGTTCCTTCTTCTTATTTATTTATTTTTTTTTTTTCTTACTTTGAAAGATGATCAGCTTATAGATGGAACTTGAGGATATGTGACAGCAGGGGATGAGACTTGTCCCAGGAGATCCTTCCAGTATCCTATTGCTAGGGATTGTTAGGGATTGTTTAAACACAGGATTGTCCTCTGTCCCAAGCAGTCAGGGGTTTGCAGTGGAGAATAATCCCTGTCAACATTTTGTATTGTGACAAGAAGAGCCTGGGTCACAACAAAGCCTGCCACTGTCTCCAGTGTGGCCAATCCAAGGAGCTCTCCCATTTTTTGGGGAGTAAAGAGCCATCCCTAAGGATGACTGAAGAAATCTCAGGAGTGTAAATAATGATCTGCACCATTTTTCAAAGTCTCCAAAATGATGCTGCTGCAAGAAGTAGGACAAAAGAACAAAGAATGAGCAAGRAGCCAGCTCTTTTGCAAGAGATGGGAAAAAAGATGTCTGTCCTGCATGTGCCCTTGGGACTATTTATCTTGTGAAAACCTGGTGTTTTCTCTCATTATTATTACTACTTTTTCCTGAAACAAGCAATACTGAATCTGGAGCCCAAGGTGAAATATAAGTTTTTTTTTTGTGAATTGAAACAGTCCAATGGCCATCGTTCTGACCTGCTGGCTTTTTTTTCTGTCATTTTGGGAACATGTCACAGAGCAGCCAAGTCAACCCTGCCTCCCAGGCTAGCTTGCTCAGCTTGAGAGACCTGTGTGTGCCCAGAGGGTGTCTGCTTATATCTTAGCAAGCTGAATATAGCTTGTGAAATCTCATCATTTCCACTGAGCCTTACAGTGCTTGGACTGGAGCAACTTCAGTGCCTGTCAAATGAGGCTTGAGGCGGATCTGCTAATGACCTTGAGAGATGGACAATACTGGAGCAGCACTGAATTAACAGATTTTTCCATTTCAACATCTTTCACCTTGCAGAGCACCGATCTGCCATGATCTCTTAGTTRAAGAGAGGAAGGCACGGTGGCAGCTTACAAGAGCTCCTTTAATTAAAAATAAAGCACCTCCATGAAGGTATTGTGCTGCTTGTTTTGTTGAACACATCTACCCTCTCCCTTTAGTTGTTCCTCTCATCCTGAGGAGCAGCTCAAGCTGTTCATCTTCCAGAAGCTGAAATTAGCTTTTAGAAATAACAGCAAACTAAATTCTGTGGTATTTATTGCGGGAAAGATATTTACAGAAGGTGTTCATGGTTGATCATATGATCCAAGTATCCACTAGCAGCAATGTGCCTGGCCRCTTGTACTATATTTAGAGAAAATGAAAATCCTATTTTAGTCTAGTATGATTTCTCAAGTCACACCCAGGGGGTCCCTAGGCAAACAGGGCTTGTTGTGCAGGAGTCTGTACATATGTAACGTGGGAGTGGGGAGTCTGGCTCAAAGGCTCTCATGATCAAAGCTATAGAACTGTGAAAGTGGGACACAGAGGCTGYTAATTAGCTTATTCTGAGAGTTGTGCTTAGGTGTTGTGAAAATTCCCCACTGTCTGTACGGATCCTAAGAAATGAGTCCTGATCCTCTCCATTGTCACCCCCCTCAGTTTCTGAGGCCAAACTGGATGCTGTAGCTGATATCAGGCATCTATTGCAGTGTGCATGGCTCTGGATGGGGCTGTAATTGGAGAGAAATAAAACAGGATTYATCTCACCCTGCATCAATCACCTACAGAGCAGAGCCCTGCCCTACTTAGTCAGTGAAGAGACACAGCATTCATAAGACATGTCCTGCCAAGGTTTGTCTTAAAGCAGACCAGACAAAACTCTCTCTGAAAGTGCCTGTTTCTCTCTGTTCCCTCTGAAGAGTGTCCAGCTGACACCCGTGTGCGTGTCCTGGTTTTGACTGGGATAGAGTTGATGTTCTTAGTAGCTGGTACAGTGCTGTATTTTAAATTTAATATGATAATAACTTTGCTAACACACTGATATTCCAGTTGGGGCTGAGCAGATCTCACGCTGAATGAAGGACTTTTCAGTATCCTGTGCTCTGGTCTGAGCAGGTGCACAGAAGTCAKGAGGGAGCATGGGCAGGCTGGGTGACCTGAACTGACCAGGGATCTTCCACACCACAGWGCATCATGCTCAGCATATGAACAAACCCACAAACCTGCCAAGGGGAGAATCATGTTCTTACAAYGGTGAAAGGAACCACTGGATGGCTGGAAACACAACCTGTGCCCAGTGTCACTGCTTACAACACTATAGTGGGCCTTGAAAAGAAMATTTTAGGGAGACATGGTATCCCAGAAATAATTGACTCAGACAATGGTGCTCATTTCTGAAACAATCCCATAGACACTTGGCACTGAAGGGGTGCACCACATCCCACACTGTGCACCAGCCTCCAGGAAGATGGAGTGATTCAAAGGATTGTTAAAGACTGCTGGGAACAGTGGGTGGTGGGACCTTCAAACACAGGGGTACACATTTAGCAAAAGCCACCTGTCTGGACAATGTGAGAGGATCTGCCAATCAGGCTGTCCCTGCCCAATCAAAACCTTTATGTTCTGTAGAATAACATAAGGGATAGAGTTTCTGTAGWGCACATCAAAAATATACCAGGKTTAAACCACAACAGTGGTGTCCTTCTTTTCTCCAGGTGACCTGTGTGTTGTGTCAGGGYTGTATTCAGATCCAGTTTGTTCCTTGATGGCAGACACATTTTGSCTTAATTCTTTATAACTGAGAGATTTTTGTTACAAGGTGATCATTCATTGTGAGCAGATGAATGCAGTTCTTAAATGGGTTAGAGCTTCTGTGCATGCAAATGAAACCACAAAAATAAGACACTGAGAAACATAGAAATACAGAACAAAAAGTAACACAATGTATGTCAGAAAAACTAGTAGAGCTATAGAGCTAGTTGCTCTWTATAGTGTGTGGAAAATAGCTTGAGCACAGTCATCACCGTTATGGGGGATATATGATTTGTCAGTTTAATATTATCAGCAAATAAAGCAAAACAGAATTGCAGTTAAAGACCAAAGAGCGAACTGAAGCTCGGAGAGGCTTTGCTGTAACTGCACTGRGCATATTGCATTAAGTTCTAACTAYTGGAAATTAGGATGCATTCAGGAGAGAAATAAAAATGATTAGGGGCCTGAAATTACTGACCTAGGAAGAAAAGGTGAGGTACATTATAGCACACCCTTGGAAAGATGAAATGAYGAGATAATTGCTCTGCAAGGGGCCCCACATGTGATTTTCCACACCCCACAGAGCTTCAAAGGGCCACAGTGTAGGTGAATATCAATTCTGATATGTTAGTTAGTAATGTAAAAGTCCAGTTTAATCCAGAAACACGAGCTTTATTCCTTGCTAAATCTTCAGACCCTGAAATGTTGTTTTTATAACCACAGAAGGAAGGACTGGAAAATCCCTTTGAATTTTTTCCTTCAGACATTTCTTTTCTGAGTACTTGGTGCCTTTCTCTTAGGTCAGAAAGTCAGATCAGTTTGGTGAAACACAATGCTTTTAGAATCCTTATGCAATACTGGCAAAATGTTTCGCCTTTCTTCAAGGGCCCTTGGGCGAACTTCCTGTACATGTCAATAGAAATTCAGTGAACAGATTGAAGTGAAAATATTGTCCGGAGCTAAGAAATTTTYTCATGACTCCGAATTTATCACTGCTCTATTTTGAGTTTTAATTGCCACCTAGAGCATTTGGATGACATCAAAAGTCAAAGAATTCATCTGTAAATATTTCACCAATGCCAGTGGCAAGAGTGTCTAAAAATACACAGTRGAGGACAAAGAGCTCAAACTGAACATCAAATTTATGTCTGAAAATGTTGACAATCCAGTGAATTAATTTACTGATTGATGGCATTGTCCTGAGCTTTGCCCAGCCAGATTCAAACTGGAAGTTTTGCCCCTGTGCACGCTCCCCCACGGGTGGCAGGGAAGTGCACTGATAACCAGACTGCTCTTCTGGAGACACAGCAGTGTAGGGCCAACAACTTGAAGCTGACTGTGGACTCTTTGAAGCAGGAATTATTATTCACAAGAGCTTGCTGTTATAAATAAACTGAACCACATCAAAGCTGTGSAGTTATGTAAGCATCCAAACATTGTCTTTCCAGAGCCCACAGGATCTGGACCAGGCAGACCTGAGCCAAAGCTACAAGTGCAAACTTAGGCTGCTCTTAACGATCACATCATGTTTAATGATGATGCAGGAAAAAGAAATAAATTAAGGTTGCTTTTACTGACATGGTGAATTCCAACTTCAATGTAAATCAAATTCAGATGAATGGTTTTGCCTGTGCTTCTGTCACTGAGGAGTTCATAGGATTTAAGCAAGTCATTTTGCGGAGTAAGCATGTGGCTAAGTGCTCTCTGAAAYAGAGATGTTTTCCTGGAACTTGATTGAAATCAGAAAAAGAAAATACTAAGACTGAAAAGGAACATTGAGATGAAATAATACAATCTTCTCTCTACCAGATGCTGTAAGTTCATCAGTTGGATCCTGCATTGCTTATGTACTTCTGGGGAGACTGGGAACACAACTTCCTTCTTGATTTAGAGATCTGCTGTGACACAGCTTTGGCCTTGAGTTAGTTATGCTAGCGATTAGTTATTCTGTCAGAACACTAAAAAGCRCCTAATTTCAGCAGTTGTTCTTCATTCTGATTATTAAAAAAAGAAATTTGCAAAACCCCAATGCCTTTTARGAACAAAAACATAGGTTAGAGGAATTGCTAGAACACAGCCCATTAACCTACCTTTCCTTCCCTCCCTCCCTCCCACTTCCTCTCTGGTCACACCTTTTAAAATCCTTTGTAACTTAGACCTGGGTCTGCTGCTACTGTTTTAGATCTAAATTTACCCAATTTTCAAAGGCCATTTTAGTAGTCACAGTTGATATAAAACTGTAAGGCTCATGTCATAGCTCTAAATCAGAAATGCACCCCAGAAGAAAAAGTATATATAAAAATTAATTAATGGAATAGGCTGAGATCCCACTTACCACCTCCCAAACTTTTAACATCTTTACTCTGAATGTGATCTGCACTGCACTTGTTCTCCATGTCTTCTGTGTAGAAAGCATGGCCCACCAGGCTTCTTCTAGGCACCTAAAATTCAATATTGTAGTCCAAATTTGAAATGTCAAGTCAGTTCAAAGATCTAAAGCCATCCAAGGAGTGCTGCAATATGCATGCTTAGGTATCCAAATGTTTTTACAACCTGCCAGTGAGGTATTTTTTACCTGTGCACACAAAAGGCAGGGAACTATTAAGGAGGCAGGTGGAGGGATATATCTCTACCAGAGAATTCATTCATTCATTCTCCAGGTGTGAAAAACTCACTGACAGTATGAGCAGATTGGGTGTCTTCTGCAGTTGCCAGAGTTGAGCTTCTGATAATGGTCAAAAACCAGAACATCACTGTCTTTCAGTATCTTTAAGATTACACCTGTCCTGCAGTACTAACACAGTAATAAAAACTGATTCCCTATGGAGGAAATAGCCAAGTTCTTGTATTAAAGGTTACCCTGAGCTGGCTGCTCTGCACTGTGTGTGCTCAAGGGAGCCAGTCCCRTTCCCTGCTTGGAGGCATCAGAGGGAACCTGCTCCTTCTCCCTCTGGAGGAGGACATGGCCTGGCACCCATGAGGTTGGTGGGGGTGCTGCCAGGGTCGCCTCCAAGGATTCAGGACTGGAACAATGATTTACTTCTCTCAGCTGTGTCTTTGCAGGTGATCTTCTCAAAGAGACTGGCTTAGAMAAATGTGCAGGGTATCACAGGGTCACTGCCAGAATCAAATCTGTTTGGAAAGTGACCTTTACTGCTGCACCAACTGAGTGAGCTGAAAATGGCCTGGATGATTCATGTGGTGGTACTTGGGGAAAGCACAGCAACTAATTTTTAAGATAGCAGAGTGACTCAGATTCACAGGTCCTCTCTGCCCCTTCATGTGTMCCCCTAAATTAACTTTAAAACACTGGTATGGTTTTCATAGATTAGTATTTTTTATCTTCACATACAGAATAAATCTTTAAACTGAGTGTGATAAAATATGACTGCATTTACAGAGTTTTTATTTTATTTAATGCTATGTTCTAACTGTTCCTTTCCTGCCTTGCCCTTTCTTTTTTACTTCAATCTTTCATTGGTTTCCTCCTTTGATTCTTTCCCTGTTCCTCTTTAAATCTTTCCCAAAGTAAAGACTAAACACAAAAGGTCCAATTTCTAATCCAGCACTTAARATCACCAAGATGACAAGAAAATGTTCTGTGAATACATTAGAAATATAAATAAGGAATAGAGAATGCATAGCACCCCACAATTAAGGGAAGGAACAAAAAAAAGGGGAGACGACTGCAGAGAAGACTGAAAATAATTGTCATCTTTGCTTCATTCTTCTCCCCCAAAAAGATCACTTATACCTAGATACATGACAAAATTAATTTTAGCAAAGAGATTGAAATGCAAATGAGATCAGGGAGGGAACCAAATTCAGTAATTATTTATATAAAATAGATGCTGTCAGCTCAGCAGGACCTGTTAAAATTGAGCATGTTTAAGGAATATCCAAGACAGCTCTAAGTTATCTGGGATTATCTTTGAGAACTCAGCAAGGGCATTGTGGTCCCGGAGGAAAGCACACGTCAGATCAGGGATTTCAGGATCAGCTACTTTAACTTTGTTTCCTAGGTAGACACAAGAAAATATCACAAAATAATCATTTTTTTCAGGCTTGTAGAATAGTAAAATATTCTTAAAGGTGATTCTTCCACTTAAGTGTGAGTCATTAAAAGCAATGAGTGCTGGTGTGTCAAGAGCAAATTGAGCCAAGTTAATTTAATTTTCTTYTTTGAAAGAGAATCAGAAAATTATGTGGACACAGAAGATGTCTTTTTACTAAATCATAGATCCACCTTTAGTGATGTTATTGATGATCTCCCAGTTGACTCCAGCATGCATGGTAGGAGAATAGAGTTTAGATCCCTGAAAGCCAAAGTTCACCAAGGCAGGAGTGCAGCAGGAGAATCAATGGGTGTTGTCAGTCACTTCTTCATTATGCCTCCRTTAAGAGGGTTAGAGAGTGGGGCCTAAATGAAGACAATGGCTGTAAATATTTTGAGGATGATAAATATTTTGAGTTCTGAGGATCCACAGAGAAAGAGGGGATTTTTGCAGTGAAAGAGGGGGGTTCAGAGGCGCCCAGTCTGATCTGCTGAGCTGATCATWATTTTGTGAGAGATTTTGATGACAAAGAGGCAATATGCTCAGGACAGCTGAAGAGGCACCTGGACAGAATTGAGCTGTAAGGTCTTGGTAGGAGATCAGCTTTGAAAATAGTTTTGAATTGGAGAGAATGTCTGAAAGAGGTCAGATGAAATTCCATGAAAGTCAGAAGCCAAGTATTACACTTTGGAAAGATGGACAAAACAAAGATCGCTAATGTTTGCTTTAGTACAACAACTGTCAAAAAGGATATGGTGAATATTGGGGATTGCAAACTGAAATTATGTAAAAAAGGGACATGGTTGCAAAAATTTTCTTCTGAGAGGTATTGAGCAAGGTTTTGGATGTAAGACGAAAGAAGTGTAGYTTTAAAAATAACCAGAATAACTTTAAAATAAAGATGTAGGCGGAAGAAAATAATCCAAATTAAATACATGGAATAAAATTAATTTTGAAAAGGCAGGAGAAAGTGTGTTAATCTACAGAAGAACAGTTAAGTCATAGTCAGTCTGCAAAATGGTGTGATGAGGCCAATGAGAATGTCGTCATTTGTGCTTGTTGTAAGATAGGAAGAAATCAGTTCACATTAATCAATTTAATCACCTAGAAAAATGTAAATAACACATTAGGAAATATTGTAAAATATGAAAGATGCATAGCAAAACATAATGCAGATTTTGTGGGATCTTCTTCACTGACAATTTTTAAGAGGATTAGGACACAAATTTTTCAAAGATGATCTAAGCATAAATACTTAGTGTAAAAAGGTCCTTCTAGTCCTCTACTTTCATGAATGCCTGATCAAGTGATGAAATTAATTCACCCATCCATGCTGGCTGCATGCATGTAAAACRTTGTCAGGATGTGCTGAAGCGGGAAAAGGGAGGAATGACTGTGATGCAACACCAGGAAGGAACTGACTCTGGCCCATAGGGATAAGAGCTGCAGAACCCCATTTCTTGAGATTTGTCAGATAGGGTTTGCATAATACAACTTCTATCTCTAAACCATAAACTGCAGCGAAGTTATTGGGTTGGAACTGAAAAAAGTGGTTCTAGGAGAAGTTAAATTGAAAGTTTAAGAGAAGAGCAACAACTTACAAATCCAAGTGATAATTTGCACAAAGTTTGACAGAATGAAGGAGATGGGATAGTTCAGTACAAAAGAGAGGATTAAAACAGTGGGCTCGTGGCCATGAGCTGACAATTAGGAAGGATCCAAAGGGACCACATGTGATATCAGTGTTTCTCCACGATACTCATTCAGAAGTTGGTAACCTTTGTCTGATGATATAAAGTGMGTCCAATCTTTCCTCAGAGATGCTGTGAGTACCCTGGTACACAACACTGCCCAGCACCCACACCTAATGTTTGAGWTGCAGACCTTCTTCATGTCGGCTCTCTGGAGCTCATTTTAGAGAAAATCCAAAGTAGCTTCAGAAAAAAATTGAAATATGTGTCTATGCTAAAACCAAATCACAAATTCTGTAGTAATATCTTGAGTTCAAYGAGGCAGGCAAAACAGCTGCAGTCCTCATACCCTTCTGAGGCACAAGAACCCACTTAAACACCATCATTCATCCTCACTGATATAATCTAAGGTCTTGTGATGGAGGGTCAGAAGGAATTATATAGAGATATGAAGTTTTTAGGCAATATGTCACATTACACTCTAGATCAGCATTTGGATCTTCTGACTCTGAGGTCTAGCTCTGGGTTTTTCATCTCTTGTGAAATTTAACACATTTAGATTTTTATAATGACTTTCCATTCAAGCACAGCATCAATGAAAATCCTTCATGACTGAGCTCTATTGACCTGAACTTGCTAAAATGTTATTTCCATTTCATGAACTCTGAAGACACCCTTGGTAAGGCTTCTATTTCAAGGAAATTTTTGAAAGCAATTTTTAATCCACTCTCCTCCATTCTTGCATATTTTTTTCCTTTCTCTAACTATTGCTAATGCTGGAAAAGTATTCAAGGCTTGACCCAGAAATAAATTTATGCAAAACCAACTTGTACACTCTTGCTTTAAACCTAAGGGGACAGTAGTCAAAGTCACATTGCTTYTATTTCCACTATGCAGATTAATTAATTCGTGCTCACAAAGCACACTGAAAATTTTGGCTAGTGGTGTACAAGTGCATAAGTTAATATTGTAAAGAACTTTCTTCCTAGCTTGTTTCAATAGATATCAACATCAGAAAGGAAAAGCAGTGAAATTAGTGGCCAGCTTGCTGATATTCTGAGACAGATGATTATTGCTAGAGAGGACAGAAAGTTAGATGATGTTTTGCTGAACACATGCATTCTTTCATCATTCCTGACACCTGGCTGGCAGCCATAACAAAGATGTGAGAGGCAGTGGCACATTTAGGTGGCCTGTGCAGGCCAGTATCTCACAGAGGGAGTGTTTGGGGTGGAGCTATTGATCTTCCACTACCATTTTGAGGTGTGTTTGAGTAATTCCCAGTTTCCTTATTGTAGTCACTTTTCCTACCAGCAACTACTGTGTAAAGGGTCAAACAACCATTTCACTGGTCACAGATGACTGGAATTCAGGTGAATTATGGATCAAAGGAGAAAGGATGTTCTAATATGATGCTTTCCTTAGGTGGCAGGGAATGGTGGAGCAGCTGGGTTGTTCYTAGTGCCTCCCTTAAGGAGATCCCTGTATTTTTCTCCAAGCCATAGACCATTTCGATGGGTAATATAATATAAGTCTACTTAGAGCTGTATTGTCCAAAGTTCCAAAGACCACCCAGTCAGAAAATTGTTTTCCACCAAGTGGTGTAAAACAGATCTCCTTGGCCTTTCAGTAATGCAGTGCTGATTCCAGCAGCTTTGATAAAAATAAACCCCCAAAAGCTTCAATGTGCAACAGAGCTGAGGAAAACCCCAGGCATAACTCATTTATCAGACCTCACAAGTATCCAAATCTTGTCTCAAACTGCACCAGACATTATGCACTGTGCCATGGGACTTGGACAATATACTGGGTTACGTGATGCTTGGCTTAGGCCATCTTCTGGTGATGCATGTTCTGCCAGCCTCCATGGTCTTCCTCAGCCAGGGGCTTTGACTCTGCTCACTGGGATTATCTGTGCTGACATGTTGTCTCTGTTTTGTTTATTCCATCTGACAAGCAATACAGTACTTGCATACAGCTGGCCAGAAACCACCCATGAAGCAGGCATAAGAAAAGATGACATAGCAAAAAGGCTATAATCTCTGACTCCTCTTACTCATTGACCATTTCATTGTGCTGTGTTACCAATTAGTTAATTTGCTTTATGTGTTTTAAGTATAGGAAAAACACTATACTTAACAATGCAAATCACACTTCTGGTACATGTCCACACATACAAGGGTTCTTACTGCTGTTTCTAAAGTGCATAAAAAACCTCACTTAAATTCCAGGTCTTCTGTTTCTGTTAGGCTCTAAATTTTGATTTTAGTCCTGTCCATGCTGGACATCTAAAAGATTAGTGTTACACACAAGATCTGTGTAACCCACTCTCCTATTGAGGCATTCCCCTGATGAATAGGTTTGTTTGTTCATTGCCAGGAYTTATGCTCATTGCCAGGGCTTTTCTAAACACAGCTCTCCATTTTCATGGTGCATCAGCAGCTGTGACAGGTTTGTGTCCCTGTCCCACACTGGTGAAGCAGTGCACCCTGCATGRTCCTGTTCACTGGGAGAGATGGATGTGGAAAGTCTGATGAGGAGAGTGGCTGGGAATCCTGGCTGTGATGCTGCCTGTGTCCTTCTTGTGGGGTAATGTGAGTCAGGAGCCAGTCGTGAGCTTCGTGCTCCATATGTGAAGTTCTGCAGGTCTGTTTGAAGTGTCTGTGCCTTAGTAAYAGCAAACAATATTTGCCACCTGGTCWCAGAAAGYAGATGAAACTCATCCCTTCTCTGAMCCTATCAGCTGGTCAGAGAGAAGATATGTTCTCTTCCCCAAACCTTGCCTCCCCCTATATAATTATACAAACAACTACTTTCCAATTTATAAAACTAAGTGCTGCACTTCTAGAGCCTCACAGACAATTCTGGCTTATATTTTCCTTGGATGTAAGTGTGGTCTCCCTCGTGTAGTGCCTCCAGGAAGCTCTTTCATGTGCAATATGGAACACAAAGAAAKATCATCCTGCCGTTACTATTTATCATCAAGAAATAGACTTTWAAAAAGTTTTAAAAGATCAGTTTTAAACTGGCCCAGCGATTATCATATTGCTGTAAAACAGAAATGGGAAACAAGGGACAAAAAGGAAGGAAAACATTAGGAATAATAATARGATAACTCAGTATTGCTCTATACAAAGAAAAATGGGCTCAGTCTTGTCAATGTGCCATTTATTAAACATTGTCTTACTTTTGCTTTGCTATTTACTTCAAATGCCAGAGAACCTCTGAACTGGCCACGATGAATGGAAGTTTTCTGGCATGCAGCACCACTGAGTTCAAAAGGAATAAATGTGATCAGGCCCAGTCAAAAACACTCCCCCTTTCTTTGTATGCAGTCTCTCTTTTGTGTTTATTTAATATCCCTTTAGTTGTACAAGGCAGAAATTATGAGATGCAAGGTTACCTGGTAGCCTWCTTGAAAAAACAAGGCTATCCATGCTATATTGAATGATCTCAGCAACAATATTYAAAACATTAATCCTTGGCTTAATAYAATCCTTGCTTTCAAGGTAGGCCAAGGTTATAACAACATTTGCATATTGTATGGTGAATTCTCTCCAAGCTTGAGAGCACTTTGAAAAACAAAAATTCATGAAATTATTTATCCTATTTTCAGATTGTGACAATGAAGAAAAAGTGAAAAATGTTTCTTTGGTAAACAAGTCAGTGACAGAGTCAGGAATAAAATTTATTAACATTATAATGTAAGGGTTCTTAAACAAGATTAGACCATAAGTATTCTGACTGGATTATTGAAGTTAATTTCCATAGAGCTATGAATTTTTACAGTACCTGGAGAGTGCAGAACCTCTGCAGAAACATCACCTTGCACTTTACACTTGGGAACAGCTGGTTAAATCASACCTTTGGTGCTTGTGCATGTTGATTTATAGCAGACTTGTTAAAACTCACCTGTCCCCAAACCTCAGCAAACTAATTAAGAGATTTTCTGGAGCAGCTTGGCCATAATGTGATGGGCATGGGCTGCCCTCAGGCAGAGCAGACAGTCAGAAGGYTTTTGGCTGCTGCTAGAATTAGAAAACAAGATGTTCTGTGTGTGCTTTTTTTTGTGAAGGCAATGCTGTTAGGATAGCAGCCCTCAGCCAAGAGAGTCTTCTGGAAATGTGTGGATACCATAGATATCATTACAGCCCAAATGCATATGCTTGTGCTGCATTGTTGGGAAGATTTCACCTGCAAAATTAAGGTGATGGCCTTATTTATGGAATCAGCATCTGGGCAGCGTAGGCAACAGAGAAATGAGAATTTTTGGTGTGAAGTTAAGAGCTTTCCAGACAAGGAGCCACTATTGAGGGCCTTCAGCACTGGAAACAGCTTATTCTTTCTACCTGAACTGTCTGAAATAGAGAACGTGATGACTCTGACTGTTTAAAGCTACAATTAATTGGCAGTTGATTGATAACACCCTTTTTGCCCCACACTTCCAGCCAAGAAATTATGGGAAATACTGAGCTTAAGGCTACTCCCTGTAAGCCCCTGGCACAGGGATGGAGTGTGACCAGGGCATGGTTGGGTTGTCCTCATGCAAAGCCAGTGAGTTTTGGGCTGCAGGCTGAACAAACATTTGCTGAAAGGAGCAGCAATGGGTGCAAATGCTTGGAGCAGGCAGAACTGCATGAGAGCAAATCTGATTATGAGATGGGGGTTGACAGCTGGGGAAAAAGTCTTCCAGGGCCCTGCCTTGGTACACCCTTTTCCCCATCTTTTTCCCCATTCTTCCCAGTGGTGTGACAAGCACATAGGGCACAATGCCTTGATGGCTGTTGGGGATGGAAAGGAGCTCTCCTTTCCAAATGTGTGTCTTGGTAAAGCAATGGGGTAACTCCTGTCAGCTGAGTGCACAGTCTCAACTCTGCCACTCTCTGTCACTCTGCTGTGTCATCTGACACAAATCYCAGGAGGAAAGTGGCTGTGCAGCAACCCACAGGCCTACAAAATGTTCAAGGTTGAAGTTGTGGCATCCAGCCCATGTCAGCCCATGCTACATCTCATGAGGCTTCTACAATAGCACAGACACGTGGCCCTTGGCCACCTGATGTTTAATTCCAGGTTTAAGCAGAGTTTGACAAACTCTATCAGCTCTAACTCCCAGAAACTGGCAAACATGGTTCAGTCATTTCCGTCTGTCTTTCATAAAACAGGCTGCATAAAATGCAAACTATTTCTTAGAAGGGCCATTTTGGACATTTCAGAGGAAGAATTAGATTCCAAGCAGTCACCTGGTAATCCCTGTCCTCCACCAGCTGTGACCCTGGTCTCTGATAGCCAAATATTTTAAAATACTTGYTTTTAAAATATTGATGTTAATTGGCTCYTCCAAAACAGTTTAGGGCAACTTGGAAATCAAGACTCTGCCCAGCAATTGCTTGTGTAATTTACCTTAAGAACTTGCTGCCTTGCAGGGAAAACAGCTTAATTSCATGTGATCTATGAAAACCTTACTGTTTGAACTTTCAGTTTTCAATTTTGATAAATGCCTTCTTGTTCCTGAAAGGGAACTGAAAGAACAAGCACCTATAAACTTATTTGGCTGGTGCACTGTTTSTGCTTCTTACCAGGAAAGACTTTACTAGGGACAGAGAGGGGCTGAAGGGCATCCTGCTCCTTTTTGGTGGTGACAACTTCACTGTGGCCAGAAGCTGCTGATATGACTCTTAGGGTGGCCATAGACAACATCCCACCCATCCTGGATCCCTTCAGGTTATCAGTCCCTGATGCTTTAGCATCTCTTCAGACTAAGTTTTGACAAAAGTAGAGACTGCATCTGAGGGTTGAAATGATCCTTGCTAGCAATGAGAAGAAGAAACAGGAGAATTCACGGTTGCCTTTCATCCCAGGGAGTGGAAAAAAAAGCATTTATTTCTGAGCACCCTCAGCTGGCCTTAGCCTGTTCTATCTATGAAGCCTGTTTTTTTTTTTTTTTTTTTTTTTTTTTTTTTTAGTCCTTAGGAAAAGTGAATGACTGTCACCAGAGAAGCTCTAAAAATATCCAGGCAGATCTCTGGACTGCTCCAGGGAGGCAGTGAGTTCGCTGCAGGAGATGACAAACCAGGCTCAGATCACAGCAGATCCTGAGTCAGGACTGCCAAGCCCTGCCACCCTCACTGCTTGCAGAATGTTCCCAATTTACAGGTGCTAATCCAAACTTTGAACAGTAACTTGTCCTTCACCTAGTAGGAGAAGATATAAGGAGTAAACAAATTGCCGTCTGCTGCTTTCATTTAGGCAATCTTTGATCTTGTGTTTATCTTCCAAAAAGATCACCTAAAAGAGCAGTGACTTGTGGTCACTGTGGCTTTGTRCTGTGCTTTTCCCCCCTTTCTCTGCCCTTGCCATTCCTCTCTTCCTTGCATAAATTGAAAAAGCAGGTTTGTCCTCAAATGAACTCCAATGTCAGCTTGTAACTATAGTTCTTGTCAACTACATCTTTGCATTGATTCATAGCAGCTGGTAAATTGAGATACTTTTATCATTCCTAGATTTAGATGTTATATATGAAACTGGTTTGTAATGACATTTTCCTGAATTATTATCTCTACTGGGAGAAGAGTTGCTTTCCATATTGTCAGTCCTACTTTGTACCAAAGATAGATTTATGCATGCAGAAGAACAAAAGAAAATTATAAAAAAAAACCTGTGAAGGGAGAGATGAAGAAGACAGAAAGGACTTTCAGTTTGTGTATGTACCCAGAAAATATTTTCTGCTCTGTTTTTCTTTTTTTTTTTTCTTTTTGTTTTGTTTTGTTTTGTATGCAATGAGCAATGGGGAGGGTCCCCATTTAAGCATTTTGAGTGGTGTGCCCAGTCATAGACATCCTGACAGTTGTATTAAGTGGAGATATTTCTCCAAGCAAGTACAACATGAACAAATTGCCTCAGCAGAATCAAGAGGATAATGGTGCAATCCCATGTGGTCTCCCAATGATGCTCCATGTACTATTTTGCTGCATTGATAGGCATCAAGGTTTATATTTGGAACCTTCAACCCTGCTGAAGGAATTCCCTTGGAGTTCTGAGGTGGTGAGACATTTACATTTGCTAACCAGGCAGGGAAGGTAAGAACTGTAGGATTCAATTGGTGGCCCTCAGAGAGCTCAAAAATGTGAGACTGAGAAAAGCATGTCTGGGCAGGAATCATGGAAGAAACTTTCCATGGTGGTGCTTGGTCCCCCTTTTGTGATGACTGCAGGGAACGTGGAGTTTGAGACAGATGCAGACATGGCAGCTGACTCACTTTTGTTATTTAGGTTGTAAGAACCTTTGTGACYGTTCTCTGAGCTGGTCTTCTGCTTGGGAAGGCAAGTCCCCAGTGCTYTAGGGTTGGTACACCCTTCATCAATGGGCTGAACCCTCCCTGTCCCCACAAGTGGCTGCACTTGCTTTCAACTGTTTGCATCAGCAAAGTTCAGAGATCATGCATTACTAAAAAAAAACAAACAAACCCAGCACATTCTGTTTTGTTTTATGGGGGTTACTTTGTCATGACTGTATCTTGCCACTGCACAGCCCCAGCTTTCTTGCAGCACCCTCAGATACTAAAAGGGTGCAGTAAGGTCTCCCTGGAGATTTCTCTTTTGCAGACTGAGCACCAGCTTGGCACACRAGAAGTCTGTTGAGGGAAACAGTGCCTGTATATTTAGAAGGAGGGCACCTTGACAGGTTTCACCAAAGTGACTRATTTCTTCTGATAAAGGACTGGGAGACATTGGCACCAGTGGTTTCTGAAACTCTGCTGGAGCCTGGTGTTGRCAGCTAATGAATGAAGATGCTGCTGAACAGGCATGTAGACATAAAAAGATGGCTACCTAAACTTCAACATGATTTGAAACTGGGAAACAAAACAGACTAGTGTTTCAGAAATGTAAAATGACAAAAATGTGCAGAGAAATGTTGCTCCTGGCTTCCCGGACTGCAATAAATCAAGTGATAAAATACGCAGATACTGTGTCATTAACATGAGTTTCCAAGTGCTTTATATCATTTTAATTAATAGCTCAAAGAATTGTTGTAAGCCAGAAAAGTAACATCAACCTTTCATAGCCCATATGGACTGAACAATTCAATTGCTTTTTTTCTCTTTAAGGAGGAGAGGGATAATAGACAAAGATTTTTCACAGGATTTTTTGAGAGAAGTTGTGGATGTCCCATCCCAGGAAGTATCCAAGACAGGTTGGATGGGACTGAGAGCAACGTGGTCTAATGGAAGATGTCTCTGCCCATGGCAGGGTCTTTGGAATTAGATRACTTAAAAGTCCCTTCCAACTCAAACAATTCTATGATTCTATGAATATACAAAATCCCATTTTCTGAATGCAGGAGAAATGAAATGAGCAAAACCATGCCTACTCTCTGTCCAAGGTCCACCCCAGTTCTTAACATGAAATCTCCTAATTTTGTCTCCAGGATGATCTCTTGGATTCATCATCATGATCCTTTTCTCTTTTATGCTCCCAGATTTCTTCCTTGATCCCTTGTTTTACTCTGCCTCTTACTGGAACAGTCATAGAATCACAGAATTGTGGAATGGTTTGGGTTAGAAGGGACCTATAAATGTCCAATTCCCTTGCAGGAGCAGAGACATTTTCAACTCAGCCAAGCTGCTCAGAGCCCTACCCAGCCTGATCTTTAATATATTCCAGGGATGGGCATCTACCACYTCTTTGGGCAACCTGTGCCAGTTTTTCACTACCCTYTTGTAAAAAACTTCTTCCTAATATCCAATCYCAACCTACCCTCTTTCAGTTTAAAGCAATCCCCTGACCCTATCATGACACACCCTTATAAAAAATCCCTCTCCAGCTTTCCTATAGGYCACTTTGGATGCTGACAGGACACCATAACAGCTCCTTGGAGCTTTCTCTTCTGCAGCCTGAAAAACCCCAAYTTTCTCAGCCTGTCCTCACAGGAAAGGYGCCTCAGCCCTSTGATAGTCTTTGTGGYRCTTCTTTGTACTTGCRGGTATGAACAACCTGTTATGAGAGTGACTCCAAAATGGCTTCAATGTACCTTTCTTCTGTTTCATACAATGATGTATTTAGGATGAAACTMTTTGTATTTATTTTATTTAACATTACTTATTTGTATTTTTATTAMTATAAAGAATTTCAATGTTCCTACCAGCTAGGAACAGGCTAATGATGTTCCTGTGTTTCTTATCCAGGTCAATTGRTTTACTAAATGCACAGATTACCTGAAAACTTCTTGGGATTGCAGTGGCTCTGATTGGTACCACAGGAATAAGGATGTCAGTCCTTAGAAGACCCTTATTCCCCAGCAACACATTTTTCAATTTTTCACATTGCAGCTGCAGGGACCCTTGGATACTGCTGGAGGATTGCTGCTTTTCCACAKCTCTTCCAGGCCACTCCTTTATGTTTTTTTTTTTTTTTCCAGATGCCATCAGATATAGCTCTTCTTGTCTCTTTTTGGGCTCTTTGCCTCTGGAAAATGAGGTCAAGAGACACTACAGATGCTACCCAACAGGYTCAGAAAGCCCAAGGTGCTTYTACACATTCCTTCAATCATTAACTCAGAGGACCAGTCTAAGACAACTAAAATAGAACTCAAGAAGATCCTGGTGCTGCAAAATCTYGGTGTAAAGGCTTTGACATCAGCAAGAGATTTTTTTTCTCCAGGCCTGAAGGGACATTGCTTTGCCCCCTTCTTTAAGGCAAAGCTGAGCTGCAGCTGACTGMGTACTAGTGAATCATCTCTGCACCCCCAAAGGGCAATTTCAACTAAATCAGATGTGATGAACAATTTTTAGGAATGACAAAAAACTGTGTATTTCCTGGGGACAATGTCCTTATCTGAATGACAGTCACAAGGGGATCAAGTCTTAAAGCAGGAACAGGACTCTGTTTACTCTTCCACCAAATAGTGCTCAGACATTCACCTCACACATAGAAAGGCTCTTTAGGATTCATTATAGGGGGATAAATTGTGTATTTTCCCTTCTCAAGCCCCTGTTATACCCATTAAACCACAAATCTTCCCAGCACATGGGTCTCAGTMTGATCAATTATTTGGCTTAGCATGGCCTCGGGGCACACAACAGGCAAGGTGGAATTTTGCCCAAATCCTGCTTTTAGGGTCTCCCATATCTCAGAGCTGCACATTTTTGAGTTCAGCTGAGCAGCTGCACAAYCAAATGCAAATGAGATGTTAATTAAGCAGGAATAGGAGAACTTGCCTGTTTTCTTCCTTTGAGTTCAGAGGCAGGTGATCTGCTTTACCTCGGTGATGCCTTGGCACTTCCTTAATTCATTGTACCTACCCTGTAAAGAAATGACTGGGATTACAAGCTCAGCACCTGTGAAAATATGAACCAATTATTTTTTAAATCCGTCAGTGAGTGCCTATCAAGGAGCTTTCTGACACAGCCGTGTTGTTGACGAAAGGGTTTATGTGGCACAATAATTATGTCAAGTTGTCCCAGCTCTGAGGAGACACAGCATACAGAAATGCTTTGAATGTGCTTCAGAAACACAGCCGGTCACGTTCCCCTTCCCAGCAGCRCTTTCCAGGGGTGCTGGAATGGGAGGGAGATGACAGTGAAATGCTGGTGCTGGTGTCAAGGCACAACCCACACTGAGTTRATGCCAGCAGTGGTGTCATCCACCGTGCCAGGAGAAGCCATATGATTAATTATGAAATAATGACAGTGCATTTCACTGCTCAGAGGTGTTTGTTTGGGTGTGACAGCAYGTCAGTTTTAGAAAAAAAATAACTTTTCTCACTCTGTCAGGGCTTGCATGGGAATGAGATTTAAGAAAAAGATGCCACACCAGTGTTTGCCTGCTGAGAGCTCATAAACACATGAGGAACAGGAGCAGCAGAATCAGATGGAGGGCAGCAAGCAGGGTCTKTGCAGGGTCTGAAGGATCCGCTTCCACAGGCACAGCTGGCAGCATCTGCAGAGCCTGGTTCCTTCGGGTACCAGGGCATCCCTCTGGATCTTGTGGAAGCGGCTGTAAGGCTTCCCGCTGGGCAGATTGCCCTCCCAAACTTCCACCCATTGCTGGCAGCAGGCAGGCACCGGCAGCTGCTTTCCAGCYCGGGTTTAGCAGAGGAACAGCGGCTCCTGCAGCGAGCCAGGACTGGCTCCTGAAGCTCTCTTGCGAGCCCTAGCGATGGCAGGACCTGCCTGCAGACAGACGGGTCTGAAAACACAGCCCTGTTCTCACAGGCTGGGAAAACCAGGAAAATGTTCMATTCCTGTGCTAAGCAGATTTCTTTTTCCATCCTTCTCTTCTGCTTCTCTTCCTCGAGAAGACTGAAACGCCAGCAAACATCACCGACAATGATGTTTGCAGAAAAGAGAGACTTGTGTTGCTTTTGTCCCCAAAACGGAGATAAGAAAGGAGCCAAGACAGAAATAAAAAAAAAAAGGAAGGCAGAGCTAGCTGAAATAAGAATATTTTGTCCTATGACATCCAAACTCCCACTACACGTGCATTCAGGATTTGTGGACCTTGTAGCAGAGCCATTTAGTCTTCCTTCCACCAAGTAGTGAAGCACTTGCTTTTGTCCCTTGGTGAATGGTTGTGTGGAACAAGGACAAGYTCCCAGCTGCTGTCTGGAACCGGTCTACAGCTCCCAGCTGGAAATTTGACTTTCTGCTAGACCTCAGAGTGGAAGTAATGTGACACTGTTACGAGGTTTATTTGTTTTATACAGCTTTTTTCCTTTCTTTTTATCACTTCAGCCATTAGAAATTGTGATAAACGCACACAGGTAGCCCAGGCCATTTTTTTTTACTCAGGTAATGTTTTTATAGGTGTAGCTTTGCTTTACAGAAAAATCAGGTTCAATAGAAAAAAAAAAAAAAACAAAAAAAAACCCAACAACTAGTGATTCATATCCAAGTTCATATCTGCAGGCAAATGGTGAGAGGGAAAGGAGAACATGTGATTTGTTTCTTAATTCAGCAAATATCTGATATACTGTCTCTGGATTAGGGCAGAATTACTTTTTGATCAGAGATCTGTAGTGAGTGACTGGCAGATATTGTTAAGGAATACATCTATCTGATTCATGCTCCTAGTGAAGGTGCCTCTGTCCTAAGGTTCAAATAAAAAAATAGTTTGTTTATCTCTTCAAATCCAGCAGCTGTCTCTCATTAAGTGAAGTGCTGAGAGCTGCCAGGGTATTGTYTCTGGGCTTTCTGAATGACTGACATTTAATTCAGGATTTTTCTCTCCCATCTGATGAAACTAGAATGAGTATGACAGATGAACAGAAAGCAGAACCAGGCAAAGTTCTGAAAACATGTGTGTGTGCCTACAAATATGTCCTGCTGATTTTTATATTAATCTCTGGGAGTTATTTTAAATCTTCTGCATTTTKCTTGACATGAAATGGGTACATTTAGAAATAGAATTTGCACTWCATGGTGAGTTCTGGTCTTGTGTATTGACTTCTATTTATGCTTATCATAGGATCATGGAATAATTTCGATTGGAAAAGAYCTCTAAGACCATCAAGTCCAACTGTTWACACAGCACTGCTAAATCTGCYACTTAACCAAASCCACAAGCATCACATCTAGAAACATTTCAAATACCTTCATGGAAGGTGAGTAAACCACTTCCCTGAGCAGCCTGTTCCAATGCTTGACAGCCTTTAGGTGAACAAATTTGTCCTAATATCCAACTTCAGCCTCCCCTGGTGCAWATTTATGCCATYTCCTCTTATCCTGTCACTTGTTAGGTGGGARAAGAGACTGGCCCCCAAGTGGCTACAGCTTCCTTTCAGGGAGTTGAAGTGAGAAGGTCTCCCCTGAGCCTCCTTTTCTCCAGGCTGAACACCCTCAGCTCCCTCARCTGCTCCTCMTCAGATCTGTGCTCCTGACTCTTTCCCAACTCCATTGCCCTKCTCTGGAAATGTTCCAGCCCCTCAAYRTCTTTCTTGSAGTGAGGGACACAGAACTGGACCCAGGATTTGAATTGTGCCCTCACCAGTGCCCGCCACAGGGGGACAATCCCTGCCCTGGTCCTGCTGCCACACCATTGCTGACACAGACCAGGTACCATTGACCTTCTTGCCCACCTGGGCACACCCTGGCTCATGTTCAGCTGTTGTCACCAACACCCCCAGGTCCTTTTCCTCTGAGCACCTTTCCAGCCACTCTGCCCCCAGTTTGGAGCACTGCAGGGGTTGTTGTGACCCAAGGGCAGGACGTGGCTCTTGGCCTTGTTGAACCTCATACAATTCACCTCAGCCCATTGACCCAGCCTGTCCAGATCCTCTGCAGATCCCTCCCTTACCCTTTGGCAGATCAACACACCCACCCAACTTGGTTTCATCTGCAAAGTAACTGAATGCCCTTGAATCCCTCATCTAGCTTTATCTAGTGATAAAGAGATTAAATAGAACTGGCCCCAATACTGAGCCTTGGAGAACACCACTGATGACTGATCACCAGCTGGAGTTAACTCCACTCACCATCACACTCTGGGCCTGACTATCCAGCCAGATTTTTTTCCCAGTGTTCAGTGCACCTTTCCAAGACATGGGAAGCCAGTTTCTYCAGGAGAATRCTGTGGAAAATGGTATMAAAGGCTTTAATAAAGTCTAGGTAGACAACAGCCACAGCCTATCTACCTAGAGGGTCTCCTTGTCACAGAGGAGCTTTGTTTAGCTGTTATCATAATAAGACAAAACACTTCAAACATGTTTATATATTTCTACCATAATAAGTGAGATCAGCATTTGGGAAAAAAAACAAAAAAAAAAGTTTAGCTGTTATCATAATAAGACAAAACACTTCAAACATGTTTATATATTTCTACCATAATAAGTGAGATCAGCATTTGGGAAAAAAAACAAAAAAACAAAAAAAACAAACAAACAAAAAAAAAACCAAACAAAAAAAAACAACAACAACAAAAAAAAGAGTACTCTGAATATGACAAAGCAAACCCCTAAATCTTTAAATAAATAGAAATTTTCCATCTGGCTATTACTAGGCTTGAATAGGCAGTTTTTCATGAGGAACTTTCAGAACTGATAAGTCTGAAAGTTTAGAATTTCCATCTTGTTCTGAGCYAGCTTCTTTTTAAATTGACAGTGTCTGGCCTAGCTGTAGAAATAGAGCAACAAATCTGTTCTTCCTGGATTTCTAATTGCCACAGTCTTCTGAAAAGCTGTCTGGCAAGGGTACTGGATTTATCTTCAGGAGTGAAATTTAAGTAGTTTGGAGACAAAACAGTTGAACAAAGGCCTCATTTTTTCTTTTAATACAGGCAGCAAGAGGTTTCCCACCTACTTAAAAAGAAGGAAAGCTGGATCTCTGTAAATCTCTGSATGTTTCATCTAGGCTTAGAGACAAGTGTCCAGGCAGACAACTCATCWTTCCATGAAAAATCACCCAGTTTACTCTAAAATTAATGTGAAAAGAAGCCAAAGAGACAAAATATCAACTTCACCATCTGTCAAGATGATTCTTTTTTGTTGCCACAACCATACTGTGCCTTACCCAGTCATAATCCAGCTTCTGGTTCAMATCACTCATCTGGGATGCTCAGAATAATTTATAGACATTCATTTTATCTCTAAAAACCTGTATGTGGAGAGCATAAAATGAAAGACAGAGAAAATGAARGCAGAGAAATATTAAGTTCTCWAAGATGTTTGCCTTCTCWTCCCTTAAATCTGTGAAGGGRATGCTTGATCTGGGAYCCCAGATGTGCTTTCCAAATCATCWCCTTCTTYTGCCTGGGAAACACTTTCCTTCAGCTCACATGAATTGTGTTCAGCCCACTTTTTCCCAGCTAAATATCTCCTCAGGTTCTCAATCYTATCTCCCCCAGTCAGCAATTAAAGGGCAAGTCAAACAGTCCAGGAGGTTCTGGGKGAGGGACACTTTGGTCCTGCCTGGTCCCACAGGGTCGATGGACCATGTGACAGCTTGGGGGGATGAGTCAGCCCTTGGAGAAGGAGCTGAAGATTCATTTTAATATAAGAAAAATAAGTACAATGAAAATCCAACCCCCCCCCCCCCAAAAAAAAAAAAAAAACCTCCAACTTTTTATCTTTTTCTCCATAAAATATTTCCATGAAATGATACACCTGACTGAATACACCAAACAGCCAGTGCCATTTAAAGATCAACCAAAACCTTTAACATAATAATAATAATAATAATCATAATAATAATAATAATTATAATAATAACAATAATAACAATAATAATAATAGTACTGAACATCTAATGAGGAACTTTTTTGCTTTCCAGGTACTTTCATTACATCAACTCAATAATCCTCCTAACTGGCAACAAAGTGTTTTTGAAATGAGAAAACTCATTAATCACATCTGTTCAAAAGCCCAGTTTAAGGATCTAAAGTTCCTTTTAGCTTTTTCTAGAGAATATTGAACACTTGAGGTGTCATAGCAAAATGTGMAATTTTACCACAAATAAAAAACCTGTATATACAAGTGTGAATGTTCACTTGCAGTCTATGGAGAGAAGTGAGGAGRAACATAACAACATTTACCAATTTGTAAATGTCCTGCAGAGATGTGTAGGGCAGTGCTGCCTGCCTGGAGGCTGATTTGAAGGTGAGAGCTATAAGTCCTTGTTCTTTCTTCCTTGCTGCAAGCCAAACATAGAAACTGCTGTGAAATAGCAATAAAATGGGTATTAGCAGGTAGCAAGAAGATCTGCTTATAAAACCAACCTATAGTTTTAAAATAATTGTTGGCTCTGTTCCTCTACTGGGATTCATTTTCTACTAAATTTAAACCTGTCACGAGCAGTTTCATATGTTAAATCACAGTTTATTGTAAAAATCCCAGCGTCTCTTTCAAAATATGAAATATTGTCTCAACTGCTTCTGTTATGACCCATTATTTTGGCTGTCCATAAAGTTTTATGTGCTCATGATAAGCTGAGTCACAAAGTTCCAAGATGCTTTGCAATGCAGCATTAGGCCTGGATAATTTTTTCACATTCTTGTATTTCACCAAGCACTTTTGGGGGGGTTGTTACACTGCTTACCTAGAACTTCATTTTTTTCCCCTCCTCAAATATGAACTATTTTGGAGTTCTTCATTTTTCTTACTTTCCCTCTGAGCCAGGTTTTCTCTAACAACCAGATGGCTGCTAAAAAACAGGGAGGCCTTTAGGTGGTCTGTATGACTAATATTTTAGTAGAATGGTACAGCTGCTTACTAGATGGTCAAATAGAAATTCTCAGGATAGAGAAAACACACAACTAATAAACAGTGACTGGAAATATAACTGTATTTAAAAAACTTATTTTCATTTTGATTGGCTACTTATAGCAGGAGCAASAGCAAAAGATTTTATAATACATATATTTTTGAATCTTTATTTTGCKCATGGAGTATTGTCTTTTATAATTTCACTCAATAAACAGATTGAACCAAGCTGGCCTTCTGAAGCCATWTTTGTAAATTAATCAGAAATAACATGCTGTGAACCAGTTTGAGATGTGAGARGTACTGTGTTAATCCACTGACTGAAACAGCAAGAGAATGCTTATTTTACAAGTAGATATTCACAACTTCATGTGAAGGCTGCAAATCAGTTTAGTAACCTTCCCTGGCACAGGTAGTCCCTCACTGGTGCATCTAACAGCTGCCTAAATTAGATCTGTGGCCAGCTGGTCAGTCCCATAAGTAGGCAAAGTAACACAGAAAAACTAAAGTGCTACAAGGAGAGAAGTGTAAAATGAAACAGATGGGATATAGTCATTCCACCTCACTGGAAGATTCAAGACAAAAGCAAAACAATAAACTAAACCAAATTGCTCTTTGGAGCTCTAAATTAATCTTACTTTTCCAGATTGCTGAACACAAAGACYATACTCCTATAATATACCTTTTTAAAAACAAAAAACAAAGGTAAGGTTTCCAGAATTGGTAATAATAATCTGACTGRCTATGACTAATGGATATGTCATTTTTTATGCAAATCCCCATATTTTTAATTTGACATTCCAAATATATTTTTTAGAGTATTTACAAAGGTAATTTCAAGGAAAAATAAAAGCACAAATAATATTTGTGGTTGTGGTGGGTTGACTATGGCTGGACAGCAGGTGCCCACCAAAGATGCTCTKCTTCTCCCCTTCTGGGACAGGGGARAGAAAAGACAACAAAAAGCTCATGGGTCGAGAGCAGTTCCATTATGGACAAACAGACTTGATTTGGGGGAATTAGTTTGATTTATTACCAATCAAATTAGACCAGAATAATGAAAAATAAAACCAAGTTTTACAACATCTTCTCCCCACAACTGCGCTTCTTCCTGAGATCAACTTCATTCCCCATTTTCCCTCTCCGCCAGAGCCAGGGAATGGGGAATTGTGGCCTTGTTTGTTCTTCACACGTTGTCTCTGGTGCTTCTTCCTCTCAGGGACAGGACTCTGCACACTCTTCTGCTCCAGCATGGGATCCCTCCTGTGGGAGACAATCCTCCATGAATTCCTGCAACCCTGAGTCACTCACAAGGACTGCAGCTTTTCACACACTGCTCCAGTATGGGTCCTTCCATGGGGCACAGCCTTTAGGAAGAGCTGCTCCAGTGTGGTTCCTTCCATGGGGCACAGCCTTTAGGAACAGGCTGCTSCAGTGTGGTTCCTTCCATGGGGCACAGCCTTTAGGAACAGGCTGCTCCAGTGTGGKKCCTTCCATGGGGCACAGCCTTTAGGAACAGGYTGCTCCAGTGTGGGGCCTTCCATGGGGCACAGCCTTTAGGAACAGGYTGCTCCAGTGTGGGSCCTTCCATGGGGCACAGCCTTTAGGAACAGCTGCTCCAGTGTGGTTCTTTCCATGGGGCACAGCCTTTAGGAACAGGCTGCTCCAGTGTGGTTCTTTCCATGGGGCACAGCCTTTAGGAACAGGCCACTCCAGTGTGGGCCCCAAACAGGGTCACAAGTCCTGCCAGCAAACCTGCTCCAGTCTGGACTCCTCTCTCCACAGGGCCACAGATCCTGCCAGGACCCTGCTCCAGCATGGGCTTCCCACAGGGTCACAGCCTCCTGTGGGCACCCCCCTGCTCCTGTGTGGACCCTCCATGGGCTGCAGGTGGACTGGAGATCCCCCATGGGCTGCAGAAGAATAACCTGCCCCAACATGGTCTTCAACGTGGAGTGCAGGTAAATCCTGCTCTGGCTCCTGGAGCACCTGCCTCTGACCTGGGTGTCTTGTTTATCTCTGTTTTTGTCTCTCCTCTCTCTCAGCTGTTATGCAGTGGCTTTTCCCCTCTCACGTTTAATATGTGATCACAGAGCAGCTCCTGGCATTGCCCATGGGCTGGGTCTTGGGCAGCCCTGAGTCTCCCTTTCAGCCATTTGGAGCTGGCTCTCTCTGACATGGGAACAAACCCTTGGTCTCAACCCACAGGGGCCACCCCACAGTCTTCCACAGACCCCCTCATCCGCTGCCAAAGCTTTGCCATGTAATTCCAGTACACTGGGAACAGTCTGGAAACATCAGCTTTGACTGTCCTTCCACTGTCTTCTCGTGTACTGGAATGAAAAGCTGTCTATCGTGTGGCCTTTTGGGGTATCTCTCGGTTTTCCCTCTGGTCACATGCAGATGTGCTAGAACTGAGATTAGGGATGTTTCCTCAGGCGAGGCACATTCCTCAGGTGAGCTAGAACTGGTAGAAAGGGAAAAGGCAAGGGGCACTCCATGCAGCCTGAAAGATCTATATTTGGTGAGATGACTCCCCACATGAAATTTTGTCATGGATTTCCACTTGTTTTTCATAGATACATACACCCTTCTTTCCTTCTCTGAAAGAATAAATGTTGTGGCAAGRTATTGCTCGGCTCTGTCATTGCACTCTCATATGATTCAAATCCACAACAAGGCTGTTGGCTGAATGCAGGACTGTTTAAGCCCCAGAGAAGTTTAGGTGTTCTYAGGATACTGTGGGCTAGCAAACAAAGATTTAGATATATCCTTGAGCATACATGCAGAACTGCTCAGTCATTCCCAAATGATGAGAGTAGGAGGCAATTCCTTAACCATTTCTGAGGCAGCCACATGGAAACAGAACACTCCTCAGAATTATAAAATTACTGGTTTGCCACTAAGGTAGTTTGACAAAGCACCACCACACCAACCAGACCATGGCACATGTGCCACACCAAGTCAAAGGTACAAAGGAACAGTTACTTCCCTATTCCTGCTGCCCACATTATTCATGATACACAGGTGTCATTGACCCTCTTGGCCACCTGGGCACACCTGGTTCWTGTTCAGCCACTGTAGATCAACACCTGAGATCCTTTTCTGCTGAGCAACTTTCCAGYCACTCTTCCCACAGCCTGAAGAGGGTTGTTGTGACCCAAGGGCAGGACCTTGTACTTGGGCTCCTTGAAATTCATRCAATTGACCTTAAACCATGAATCCAGCCTGTCCAGATCTCACTGCTGAGCCTTCMTACCTTCCAGCAGATCAACRCTCTCAACCAATTTGGTGTCATCTACAAAAYTGACTATGGGCACCCTTGACCCCCTCATCCAGAYCATCAATAAAGATATTAAACTGAAYKTGCCTTGGTACTGAGCCCTGGAAAACACCCCTGTCTGCAAGCTGGATGTAGCTCCATTCATCATCCCTSTCTGRGCCCAGCCATCTAGCCAGTTTTWAACCCAGCCAAGAGTGCACCAGTCCAAGCCATGGGCTGCCAGCTTCTCCAGAAGAATGCCATRGGAAACAGTATTAAAGGATTTACTGGAGTCCAGGTAGACTACATCCACAGATTTTGTCTCACCTGCTTGGTGRGTCACCTGATCATAGAAGGAGACCAAGCAGGACTTGCTTTTTTTAAACCCATGTTTTTTGAGGCTGATTCTCTGGTTATCCTGTATGATGGCACTCAAGGTGGTCTGCTCCATAACCTTCCTGGGTACCAAGATCAGGCTGACAGAGCTGTGGTTCCCCAGATCCTCCTTCCACCTGTTCTTGTAGATGGATGTCACATTTGCTGACCTCCAGTCAGTTGGGACCTTTCCAGTGAGCCAGGACTGCTGGCAAATCATGGAGACCGTCTTGGTCAACCCCTCCACCAGCTGCCTCAGTGTACTTGGATGGATCCCATCTGGTCTCACAGACTTGTGAGTGTTTAAGTGGCTCAGCAGATCACTAACTACTTCCTCCTGGATTACAGGGGCTCTGCTCTGCTCCCTGCCCATCTCCCAGCTCAGTTGACTGCTTGTTCTGAGGATATCAGTCATACTGAGGAAAAGAATACATAAAGTCTTTCACCCTTTTCCTCCTCCTCAGTGACAATAAAGTATGGAGATTTTCCTTTGCCCTCCTTTTGTTGATGAAGTGTTTATAAAATGCTGTTTATTATCCTTAACAGCAGTGCTTAGACTGAGTTCTAACTGAGCTTTCGCCTTTCTAATTTTCTCTCTACATGACCTAGCAACATCTTTGTATTCTTTCTGAGTTGCTGACTCTACTGTAGGTGATAAACTCTCTTCCACACATTCCAGGAACCTCCTAGACTCTCTTCTTTTGGCTGTGTTGAGTTTCCAGCAGACATCTGGCAAACTAAAGTTTCCTACAGGAACAGGGACCCGTAATCATGAAATGTCAGCCTGCCACTTATAGAATACCTTGATTTCATGTTCGTTGGGATTAAATCTGGAGAATAAACTTAGAAACCAATACCCCACATTTCCTTTGATAGCTAGGTTATGGCATCAAGCTCAAGAAACACTGAATCCGAGCCCTGCAAGTGGCTCCTGTATGAGCTGGAAGTATCAATTGCATACGACAGCATGGATTTTAGTCTGAAACCTATTCATTTTTTTGAGCAATGACTGTTTCAGTTCAAATTTGCAAACCGTCAGCTTTCCTGGAGGAGTCCCATTCTTGGATGTTCTTTATCTTATCATTTTCTATGACATGTGTTGTACTGTAATAGTATAAATGTTATCTTGAGAACAGTGTTCCAGTGTTCTGTGGGTGCTCTCCTACAAAGTGAATTTTCCTCATACTCAGTTCTACTGTCACTTAGCAACCAAGAGGATAATCTGTGAAATTCTAAATGTTATCTTGTCAAGGAGATCAAAACACAAAGTACATAATTAAATTGTTGKRGAAAGTAACACCTTTKGTTTTGTTTGTTTTGTTTGGTTGGTTTATTGTTTGTCTTGTTTCAGCAAGTAGAAGATGTGCAAAAAATTGCTAGTCATAGTGAATTTATACTGCAGTCTAAAGATATGGAAGATACCTCCAGGAATGGATGCATTTTAATTCTCAACAAGTTAAAAATGGTCTAAAGAGACCTGAAGGTGGATCTGTTGGGGACAGAACAATGGCTCAGTGTATTATCAGTGGTAATATCCTTCTGATGTTGTGATGTATAAAATATTTTGTGCACGGAGATCGGTGCGACTTCACCTACTGGAAAGGTTATGTAGAAAACACTGAAGGATTAGGTCTGWGCAAGAATTTTAGAGGGTATAATAGTACATAGAGGGTTTGGACAAGGATTTGGAAGAACTGGGTCCCACTGTCTTAAGCCATCAGTATCGCCTTATGATTTGACTTCCTGGATCAATCAGGCCACAGATTATCACTCAGCAATTCTGTTTAATGYCCATGACTGTCTTAAAAATATATTTTCAGAAAGGCAAAGTGTCACAGAGGATACATTTAAAGGGAGATGGCTATTTAATTGGGTTGTAGAGAAAGGTTTTTGGTGCTTAATTATCCATTAAAACATGCTGTTTTATTTCCAGTCTGAATTTGCCTAGCTTTAAAAAAGACTGAATTCTGTCTTTTCTGTTACATTAAAYAATTTTTATAGTGCTTCTCTTTTCCTCATGGAAGCATTTATACTCTATCATCAAATTATCTTCTCTTGGTGATTTTTGTTAAGCTTCTCTATTGACCTTCTTTAGTCTTTGCCCTTAGTGCTRTCTCCAACCTCTCCATTCACTGTTCTGGAACCTTTTTTTCTTGGAAAATAAAGAAAAAGAAAAAGAATASTCCCCACAAACATTGCAGTTGGTGGCAGCCATTGTTCTGGAAATGCAGACCTTAGCACTGAGCTCAGTATCCTAGCCCTGASTTCCTCAGGCAGAGGTAATATTTTAGACCTTTCCCTGATTAGCATTTCCTTTCCAGTTGGGAATGGGGCTTGATCTCTTCAGWAATTTATTATAAAAAGAGTCAGTGTTCATCTGGTTACCCTCAGGGAACTCTGAGCTGCCTTTTTTAAAAACAGAGCTCTTTATTATGAAAGTGCAACTCAGTCACTGTGATAAACCTTATTGTAGCCTGTTAAACAACATATTGCATGAATTCAGGTTGCATATGTTCTAGATCACACTGCATAACTAATGTTTGCTTTGAGAAATTTGCCGGTTTGGGGTCACTCTACATCTTTATTCTTTACMATTCTATCRTTTCTCCTCGCTAATAATTAATGAACATARGCTATAAATATAGAATGRACTTCAGTAAGCCATCTAATCTATCCTGCTGAATACAGRTAATTATTAAGAAAAGCTCCAAGCRGGTGWGGTTCAGTGGCTGTTCTGACTGAAGACACCCCAGATGCACAGTTAACAGCACACRAGGGTGRGAGAAGTCTGACCAGCATTTCCATYTCYCCATCTTGAGTTCTGGGCACCGGTGATTTGCTTACACCTAGAGGTGGCTGCAGTGCCTGTCCCCAGCAAGGCCTCAACTCATGTTTTTGGAGCTGGAGACCTTTGGTCATCTAACAGTAGCACAGTTATCCCCTGGGACTCTTTTGGGATGGGTGACAGAATTTAAGACACAAGCAGCTCCCTCAAGATCCAGCTCCTGTGTCTCAGAAATCAGTGGCCCAAGCAGACAGAACCTTCCATGGGTGGAGGTTGTTAAAAAGCCAAGGACTGTGTTGATATCACAGCAGAGGGTTGTGCAGGGGCACTGCAGCCTTAGGACATGCAACTGAAATTGATCTTAATGTCTCCCACTGAATTCCATGTGGTAAAGCATAACTGGTTCTGATGGAGTTGTTTCATATTGAAGAGGGAGAAAATGAACAGGCAAAGCTATTTTGGAGCATATCTGTAGTTCAGAATACCATTAAATAAAGAAAAAGCAAAAGAAGTCTTTTCTCTCCATTTTCATTTCCATTAATAGCAGTTAAGCTGCCTTCAGAGGCCCTGAGGCCTCTGTGAAGAAAGTGTTGCTGTCTCCTTCCTGCAGGCTGGGATCCAAAAGGCACAGAGATAAGCTGACTTGGGGGGGCTTCACAGAATCCTCATTAAACATGTGAGCTGTGAAACGACCTGCAGGTGTCTGACTTTCATTTCTCTGCACTGCTTAATAGGTAATGCCTTCATTTATTCAGAAAATGCATAGAGTTGCTGTCACCAGCAAATGATTTATTTCATTTCCTATTTGTAGCCACACAAAGGATAAAATTAATCTGTATACAAGAACTCATGGGACAATGTCTCCTCAAGTGTAAGGTGATGTCATAGTGGAAAACAGGCTTCCAACATGTTCTCCTGATTATTTGCTGCTGAAGGCTTGGATGATCACTTATTCTCTTTGTGGTTTCTTGTTTTCTACTGTCTAACTTTGAGGTTCTTACACCACTAATCAGGAAAGAAGACTGTGCTGAAAAATTTCCAAGACCTCTGGCTGAAGTGTTGGTGGATTATCCTAAGCTAATGCAAACCTCATGCCAACCTGGGCTCTTCTTGGGATGCAGTTGGTATAAAAGAGACATACAGCATTAAGCAGTATTTGAAGCCTACCAATTGCACACCTCTTTGCTTTCATCCGATCTTCTCACTTTATTTTTTTATGCCATAAAAAGAAGCATAGGACCTATGCTGAACTCTCTTCCTTCTGTTTTGGAGTTTTTTTGTGTGATGGATTATTCCTGGCTGGACGGCACGTGCCCACCAAAGGAGCTCAGCCACTCCCCTCCTCGACTGGACAAGGGAGAGAAAAAGAAGGCAAAAAGCTTGTGGGTGCAGATAGAAGTAGGAAGAGACAATTCATTGTGAAGTTGTATCTCATTCTCTTTGTAACTTTTGGGAGCTCCTGGGAACTTCATAGGTCAACAGGTCCTGGAAGATCATGATTAGCCCTCACATACTAAATACTCATATTATCGCATAAAAAACAACTTAAATAATCTGTGTGCCCTCCTACTGATTGCCTAAATTGACTCCTAGAGTAAAACAAGAGAACAAAATTCTGTGGCTGTTGTCCTTTGCACAGCATGACAAATACACTGTGAAATAGCAACACAGGGGCAGAAATCAATATTACTGAGAAAGGGACACAGCAAGTGGTGCGGGGTCCGTGTGCAGGGGAGATCCTTATTCCTGTTTATATGGCAGCTGCACTTTCCCTAGGGTGGCCCATACTGCCTCCTACCAGTACTTCTGAAACATGCTGGGAGGTAAAAATTTCCCTCCTGAGATGATAATTTGAYAYGTTTTTCTTTCCTTTYAGTCCATCACCCTGTAGCRCTTGTGATGTKGAAAGCCAGGGTKGGAATTAAACGTTCTCTGTATGTGYAYTTATGAACTATAAAATAAATTAAAATTGTCATTTCTGTGCCATTGGCTGAGGCTCAAAAATTGCCTGAATGGTGTCCTTATTTTTAGCAACATCATTGAAAGGAACCAATATGAAAACTCATAAACTGTTTCCATCCCCTTTTGGTAGTGGCTGAACAACAAAGAACAACTGATGTTCTCATATTAAACATTTTGTTCAATATTTAAACATCAAGGCCTAAATTTTTAACATGGTGCAGAAARCTTCAGCTGTGTGCCTCCTGTGAAAAGTAATTGAGGAATGGAGATAAATCCCACCACACCACATTTAATATTTATCCCTRAAGGGTCCTTCTGCTGCTGGAGAGATTTGAGCACATTGCACTTGCTATGGCTTTTGGARGCATTCCAGTATCACCTAGCTGATTATGTGGTTTGCAAAGAGCATATTAACTTTATGCCTTGCAGTGCATAKGGAGGGGAGGGGGAAGAAGAATAGTTGTGCCAGCCTGCAGGCAACAAAAGCTATTTGTTAGATTTAGAAGAAAATCAGAGATTTTAGTTAATCAATCCAGTCTAAATAATTTAATATACTAATCTGACAGGGCTAGATAAAAGATAAAGGATCTAACAGAACCCATTTGTTTACCATCCCATATTTTTAGATCTTGGCTGCAAAACATGTTTCTATTTATGCTATCTTTAATTTAAGCTTCTCCTTGTGCTTATGCAACCTCAGTCCTCAGGCTTTCATCAAACCTCTGAAGAGACAATGGCACACACTTGTTCCRTGACAGAATGTTTGAGTCAGATGCAAACAAGCTCCCTGATTCCCTGTCTTTTCTGGGGAAAGCTGTGCTGGTTTTGTATCCAACAGAGTGTGCTTTCCCCTCTGCACTTCCTGAACCATGCAATTCACTTGGGGGAGGAAAATCTACCCCCATTTGCAGTCCCCCAAACTGCTGGGATACAGAGAAAGCAGATTGGTGCCCTCCATGATGGCTCTGCACTCTGTGGTGCAGCATTGGGGATGGAGCAGTGGTTTGAGGATGCAGGAGAGAGCAGAGTGAGGGGCAGAATTGCCTCAGTGGCCTTAGGATGAGGTGGGAGCTCAGGTGAGTCAGGTTGCTCTTGTACCACAATGTAGGCTGGGGGTTCTCCCACTTTTTTGTTTTCCTTATGGGCACACTGTCTGAGAAGTGTATCTATTACTGTTTCTACCACAAWGTTCCCATTCTGTGCTTTCCCTCTCCAAACTGCTGAGTGAATAACYTTTGTAGTGGTGGGATATTTCCCTGGACACACCTCAGCTGTGAGCTCACAGTATGGACTGTTTACAAGTCTGGAGTTAAAGCTGCCTTCAGCAAAGCAGGCATAGCCCATTGCCTTACATCGGAAAGATCCCAGGGGAGCCCTTACCCAGCTTTTCTCTCCTTGGCAATAACCTTGTTTCAAATAATTCTTGCCCTGTGATGCTGAGACAAGACCCAGAAGGAATCAGATGATACTTGCAGATTTGTGAAGAAAACTTTACAGGGCTACAGATTAATGAGATGTATTAATTAAAACTGTATATGGACTATTATCTACTAACTAGCTGCGCTAGTGATTTATCAGTTAAGAGATTCAGAAATTAAAAATTTCCATAATCTGATTAGCGTTATCTGTGGATTGTTAAGTGATGATGAATGGAAACTCTGAGACAGGCTTTATCTTTATGATGAGTTTTCAATATAATAATATAAAAATAACAAACATTAAGGCACGTGGTAGATTGGGAGAGGGCATTTAGTGGATCTACTTACCACAGAGTATCTAATCAGAATATTTTAGGGTATAGATACATTATCATTATGCTTATAATATTTTAAGATATGTGAGGTAATCAATATATGATTCTTATGTGACCCTCAAAATGAGAAATTTTGAATGAAACTAGAAGTTTTTCAAGAATGAATACACAGAATAAATCCTGTTGCAGTGTCCAACTCTGATGCCAGGGAAGAACTACAATTGCAATGTCAGATACTGGGTGATTTTCCCATACACAGTTGTCTCCTCAGTACAGGAAGGTCACATGAGGCTAAGGTGGCAAGGGGAGGGCTGATCCCACATTCAGGTTCCAGAAGTCTTCCTTCCTCCYSACTTCATCTCTCCATAGGACAGCTRTGCCTCCAAGCCAGGTCAGCCTCTTCATCTTTAGGTGGAGCCAAGAGACTACTGAGACATATCACCCATMTTTCAGTCTCACTCAATTATGTACAGAATCTGATAAAATAATATTATCATTATCTTCAGGGGCAATACTTGCAGCAATGAATCAAAAAGAGTATGAGCTGTAGACAGCTGCTATAGCAGAGGCTTGATATGGGATCTGTCAAATAATGAATAAAAAGTGGTGGGAATCAGATTTCTGCAGCTGCAATTTTTTAATTGCTGCTCATAACTGTGTGACACACTTTATTTCATTTTGTCTGTAGTGTTCCTTATATGCCCCTCATAGCAACTGGCAATAGGAATAGGATAGAATCCTATATATCCTACTGTGTTAGAGCTTTACTGAAATTTTGAGGTACATTTGTGATTTGTGAGAGCATCACTTTGCTTTGGGGCAACATGATGAACAGCACCCCTGCAAAACTCTACAAAAATCTGCATGAAAGCAGCAAAGGTTGTGCTGGCTGCTGGAGGATGGGCTGTCTGAAGTTCGAATGCTTTTATGGATGATATTGCCAAACTTTCTTTTTTTCTGCTGATGTCTCCCTGCAATGACCAAAGACTGAGGAATAATAATGGAGTGAAAGAAAAAATAAACAACGCAAAGGCTGCCTCTGAAAAAAAAAAAAAAAATRCATGTGTGAAACTGGAGAGCAAAATCCCCCATTAAGCCCTCTACTGAATTATTTATCTGAATTTTAATTGTTGTGTTTGGATGGAGACWTTTGGCTCAGCCATATGAGCTGAAGGCTTTTCTCTGAATGCCTCAAAAGCACTCTGAAGAAGTGGTAATGATACATTGCAAATCCTCCTTTGCTCCTGTCTTGTTCTGCACAGGAAATAAGTTTCTTCATTCCTTTCTGGCATGTGGCATTTCATAGGGTTGGGTGGAACATTACTGCAAAGTGGAAAACTGTTCTTTTTGATCCCGCACGTGGCTAAAGTGGCCTTGCAAAATGAGGTTCCTTCTGGTCTCATGAAGTCAGAATTGAAAGCAATTTTAAMAGATCTATAATTAGCTTTTGTTACTTTCCTCTAAAATCAACCACATAACCAAGCTGTTGAGAATAATGCTGTAATTTCCTCTGCAAGTCAAAAAGGAGTGACCTATCTGAGGAAGTGCCCAGAAAGAGAGCCAGCAGAAACTGAAAGAATTGCAGAAATTCAGATAGATGGTTACTCTCAAGCCACATYTTCATGCATTAGGGGGTTTCTCTGCAAAGGAGATATGATAGTCTTGGCAGACATGTAGGCCATCAAACACAGGGGAGGAAGCAGCCCTGACATATGACAAAGGCCTGTTAACCAAAAGTAAGAGATGGCAGCAAAAATTAGGAAAACCTGTATTTGTAATATCTTCTCTTAGGGTTGTTGGTTGGAGATGTAGAAAATTATGTCAGGGAGGCAATGAATAACTCAACCCTGAAGGAACAAGGAAACTACAAATTTAAAAGTTAATTTGGTCACAGCCCTAGTGAAAGCTTGCTCCTTGGGCTCTGCAACTAATAAAATTTAGTGTCCATTTTAAACCAAATGCATTTCTTTTGATTTGTTTTACATGGGCTTTTAACAATAAATCATCATAATTTTCATGTAAAATAATAAAAGCAGCACTCTTGCAATCACCCGCTGGAATTGCCCTCCAATTTTAATTTCTTAATTTGTTAAATGTGTTTACATTGACTGCAACAACTTGTTAYTTCCACCAAGTGTAAATACTTTAGGGTACTTGTCTCCCTCTATGTCACTGGATAAAAATCATAAAAATATTTAGCTGTAAAGACCTTGATACTAAAATAGGAACAAATGAACCCAGACCATCCTTGGCAAGCAGTACCATAAGAGCAAACACAGAATGTGATCAAAGCAGTGATGGATATAATGACAGAAAACAAGATGCTGCTCTAGTGAGGGGTTAAACTTTAACCAGCTCATGGGAAACACATTTTTATATCTATAGAGCTGGCAAAAGAGTAAGTTCTTTGCTAACTCCAGCACTTACCCCCTTCCAGTTGATTGCAATGAGCATCTGGCAGATTCATTTCCCATGAAAATGCAAGAACTTTTTCTTGAAATGTTTTATTTCTCATTGTTTCTCAGCTTGTGTAAGATGATTTAGCTCAGTAATTATATTTGCATGCATTTTTATTGCATTTGAGGCATCATTAGCCAAGTTGTGGTAGTGAGTTGAAGTGCTTGTTACCAAAATTTAAGATCCTGAATTTCACTTTGCATAAAATATGAATTTACATTAGGTTATCAAGGCGTGCAATTTCTGAATAAAACTATCATTCCTTCATAATAAAGTACATGAGTGCACTCCCTGTGTGTGATGYGTGAGGAGAGTTTCTGTGATGCTGCATAAAGCWTTGCCTTCATRARATAGTGAGGGGAAAACTGGCTCTGYTCTTTCRGARGATRTAGCARTGTCAATCACCGTTATCTTGATTAGATGGCAAGAACTATAATTGCTGTTCAAGTGCAATGTCTTCACTGATTGCTGACTAYGTAAATTCGAGGGGTTGATAAAACACCCTGGCAGCACGGTCATTAACTCTCTGAAGTTTTTTCTGGAATTTTAAAGAGTGTGTATGTGATGGTTAATAAACAATGGTATTGAAACAAGTTATTCACTTGTCATGATACATTTCTAGCACCTTATACAAGGCAACCAAAACATCATTAAAAGACAGGTTTTTAAATCCCACCCTGTGGGGGTTAAGAGAACAACCYGCACCCATTGATTTGTAAGGATTGAATCCCAGATATTTCTTCTTGCAGAGGTCGAAAGTGACGTTGTAGAAGGTCACAGGGAGCTGTCCAAGGGCCAGAGCTGTAGAATGTGTATTAGAGGCTGGCCCTGTGAGTGAGGCAACAAACAAACACCTCARGCATCAGGTGTCTCGTGACCTTTGCAAATCCTCTGTGACTTTTCTCAAATGAGGCTTTTCATACTTTAACACTCCTAAAATAATAAAGATATACCAGTAGTCTTCTGTTTACGTTAAAACTGATGCATGGCCTCAGAAGGACAAAAGTTAAAGGTGATTACATTTTATTTGGGGGTTCATATCCTACTGTTAATGAAGAACTGCCCTCCTTGGCTTTACAGGCTGAAGTCTCAAGTCTCCCTTTAACATACCTGCACAAATTATTTCCCTTTGTTGAGGGTTTGACAGRTGTCACAAAGTAAAAATCCTCCCATGCCTGGGCATGACCTGATTAACTTTAGTTTGAAGTTATTTTTACACAGCTTGTCAGTGGTGACAATCCATTATGATAATGAAGGTTAATAGAGAGGAACTTTTTTCCATCAGCCATGAGACATCGTCTTTAATTTTCTGTATAGAACCCTTATAAAAAATTTGCATTTTCCTTGAATGGAAATATTAATAACATCATATTAATAACAACTATAAAAAGGGAGTTCCTGAAGAGAAGTACATTATCATCAGCTTCAATATTAGCCAGAGAATTAAACAAACAATTGCTTGGGGAAAAGCAAAGCAGGAAGATGATGAATGGTTCTGCCTTGAAAAATAAAAGCARGGTAGGATTTTATCAGTACCTTTTACAGGGGACATTAAAGAATAAGAGAAAGTATAATGAATTTGGAAGGTCTTGTCCATGGA
Organism: Malurus melanocephalus; assembly: GCF_030028575.1. NCBI lineage: Eukaryota > Metazoa > Chordata > Aves > Passeriformes > Maluridae > Malurus > Malurus melanocephalus. Next base: position 8,357,630 of record NW_026623235.1, read on the forward strand.
CACTTAGTACTGAAATGYCTACCCAGCTCTCAGCAAAGGATGGAACCAGACCTTCCACCCTGCAATTATCCTTGCACAGAAAAAATGTAACTGGTGAAAATTGTGAGAAGTTACTGTTTAGTAGTTTGGAAGTACCTCCTGGATGTAACATTTAGGTGTCCTCAACTTTTTAATTTGGCCAGTGGTTCATTCTTCCAGTAAACCTATGTCTCAAGGCAGTGATTTCAATGTTAATTACACTTCTCTTAATTAAAACAGGTGACTGAATTAGGGGTCTATTACACAGATCATTTCCTGTTCTAAGAGTAGTAGATGTATAATTGTGCTGATGTTCTTCAGGCATCTCACCACAGGTTTGGGATATTTTTTCCCACTCACAGAACTGGGCAAGGATTTGTGCAGYCTCCTATTCCTGTGAATAAATAGTTTCTCTGCTATCTGAAAATCKAAATCTCTCACAGCCATATCTAAATTTCTCACAGCCTAAATTTCCTTAAGCATAAAGCCAATTAAAGCATAGAAGAATATCTCCCAAAACTAATTAGGCCTTCTTAGCCAAGCTTTTAAACCCTCCAGTTTGGAGCTGGCAGGAGATCTTGAGGCAGAGGCATCTGCAGCTCTGTGAAGGTGTTAAAGTGCAGCCCTGTGGCCCAGGTGATGCAGACATAGTTGGAAAGCAATAGCCTGGAATTCATACCCACTTTTCCATAATGGGCTGACCCTGAGCTGTCCTGGCTTGATGGAACAGAGAGTGAAGGTCTGGAGAGAACCCAATCCCAGAGGCACCTGAGGCCAGTGAGCAGCTTGGGTGAGTGCTGAGATRTGAGCACTCARGTCCTCAGGTGTGCACCCTTCTGARAGCTGGGGGTCACCTGTCACCCACCTCAAGGTTAAGGARTCTTGAAGAGCTTCTCAGCAGCAGAAAAGGAGCCATTGTGCATTTTGTTGCCTGGTGTCTCTCAGAGTCATGGCTTTCTTTGGTTCCAATGAGCTCAAATGTCCAGTGCAGAGTCCACTGCCTCATCAGGTTTTGTGAAAGAGGCTTTTTTCTTCTCACTTCCCTAGAGCTGAGACGTGTAAAAATAACAAAGAAATACATTCATTTAGGTGAATAACACCATCACTTGAAAAGCATCAGGCAGATGGGGTAGCTCCGAGAATCCATAAAATAGTGCTCAGAAGATGAAAGGAAAATGACCCTGGCTATTGCTGTCCCTTAAACTGCAAATAAAGTGACAGGGCTGCTTTTAAATGAAGAAAATACTGTGTGCAGAAAAGCACGGGACATGTTTTGAAAACTTGACTTTTGACAGAATTACACTGCAAAGGTTTGTCCTCTGAAGCTCTCCTTAAAGCCAAAATGTGGATTTGAAGGAGATAATAATGAATGGTGTGTGAATTCCTACCCAGAACATTAATTCAAAATGTCTTTGCAGGCAAGTTGGCTAAAAACCACTGAAATTACTGCATTTTTGAAGTCATGGGTTATGGTTACAGTTAGAGTTGATCTTGTTTAGCATTCATGTTAATGGTCTAAGAAGGCTGAGAATGCTGATTGCTAATGGAGTCCTTAGACCATTAAATTGAAGGGAAATGAGAACACCAGTAGCAATCATAAAAGGACAAAATTTGCTAGYAAATAAAAAATTAGGTTTGGTTTAGAGGAAAATAAACAAAATGATCCAGTGAAAATGGATTTTTGTCTAAACATTAAGTAGAGTAATATTAAAAATTATGGTGTTGAGTAAAATGTAGAAACAGAAATATATCTGTAGGAAGGTTATGCATAGAGGTGACAGGGTTTGGATCAGAAGGATGGCCCAGAKGTTTTCTTCCTTTCYATCCTGTTTTCTAGGACTYTGCAACTTTYCAACAAGCTATTACTGAAACATTTGGTCAGCATAAACAAACTGGGCAAAGCAATTTGGCTCAGCAGTGTCAGTCTCTGTGCATCCTGAGCATCACTGCACACAGGACCATACAGTCAAGAGAGTGAAAATTCAAAGAAAGAAAATTGAGACATTTAGGAAAGCGGAGGTATTATATATGCATATAAAAGAGGAAAATATTATATGCCAAATGTATATAGCTAAATAAGGTGTTGTAAGCAGGGCTGGATGGAAATTCAGAGCAGAGAGACGCTCAACCGTGGCATTTCAGACATGACAGTTCACAGTTGTGCAGGGCTCCCAAACAGGGGGAGCAGCACAGAGGCTGGGAGGGGGCCCTRCATCTTTCATGARCARCAGCTGGTGCCAAGAAAGCCAATGYCATCCTGGCTCTTATCAGTCAYARAGTGACAGCWGGAATGTGCTCAGCTCTGGTGAGGCCACAACTCAAATTCTGTGTCCRGTTCTGGGTCCCCCATGAAAGGAARGATAAGGAGGTTCTGAAAYATGTCCAGAGCAGGACAATGGTGCTGGGRAAGGATCTGGGGCACARRTCTGATGAGGAGYAGCTGAGGGAGCTGGGGRTGTTTAGCCTGGASAAAAGAAGGCTCAGGGGAAATGTTACCACTCTCTCCAAMTCCCTGAAAGGAGGTTGTAGCCAGGTGGAGGTCAATATCCCAGAAAAATAAAGTGGTAGATTCACAAAGTGTGAATAAACAGGGCTGTCAGTAGAGTTTGGCAATCAGAAATTGATGCAGAACTGAATGTGCTGCTCATTACTGGAAATCAATARGTGAGATACTAATAGATATCACTTCCTTCTCTCATAATTTATGTTGTGTGTTTTGGGTGTTAAATATTATTGCAGGTCCAATGAGTGGAAAACTGCGATTCAACATTGTGTTTACCCATTTTGCCACATTTTGTATGAGSACATAAGAAAAATTATTGCAAAAAATTAGGACCTGAAGGTGTTAGTTTGTTTTTAATGCTCTGAGCACAAGGTTGCTTAAATTGCTGTTGCTTAAATTAAACACAAGGAAAAGGATACCTTATGGGCTAGAATTTCTGCAGGTGTTAATTAATGTAACATCAGTCAATCCAACAGAGCTATACCCTTTGCACCAATCAGTGATTCACAGAAATTTGCATTGGCTTGGAACAACATCCTGATTTCCCTTGCACACTTTCCCCACATGTCAAAGCAATAAGTATTTTTGCTCTTCATGTTTGGACTGTTTGTTAATGAGATACGTGACAGGCAGTTTGTGAGCTTGTAAGTGTCACTGATTTAAACAAAACAGTAGTTACTGTGGCAAATTACTGATGATAGCTCCTGCCTGGTTCCATCATACGATAACGGTAACTGTCTTTTGCTGTCGGTTGTTATGTGGTCAGAGGAGACAAAGAGAGCTTGGATTCATATGGATGGAGAGCATCAGTGAATTGCCAGACTATTTTGCACACTGGATAGCATTCTTCAGCCTTAGAGAGGCCCTCACAGTTAGTTATGTCAGGCATTACATGAACAAATAGAGCATTTTTAGCCTGAGAGAATGCAAACATTATGCAGTTTGGTCAAGTGGGCAGAGGACCAATCTCCAATTCAAAGAATGGAATTTGCTTGCCTGCTGTATGACCTTGAATAAATTGATTTGCCTCTTGGTGCTTTAGTTATCTCATCTGTAGAATTGTGGGCTGTGTTGCTGATCTCCACTGAAAAATATTTTGGGATAATTTGCTAGAAAAAAAAAAAATCCCAGTGATGTCTACTTCATTTTCTCTAGGAGAACCTAGTGAGAGCACTTTTAAATTTCAGTGTCAAGCTCTTAATGGATGAATCCCTTCCATTACAATGATTCACCCTCTTGAACTGAGGCTCTGGCTCACAACACTTACCACTTTTGACAAGCTATTTTCTATTGCTTCCTGAAAAATTAATGGSGAAGTAGCTGTTCTACATTGTTCCAGCATCATGAATGAGTTGCTTACTAACTAACTTTCCCACTCCATCTACTACATGTCCTCTTCTAGGATTTGTGGTCTCCTCCTTTAAACATTTTTAAAGCGATTCACTGAATTTATGCAAAGAATRTTATTTGTTTCTCCAGATGATCACAGAGCCATTAACACAAAGCATTTGTAGTCGTTCTGTATTTGGGAAGTCAAATATACTAAAACCAGATTCAGCACAATCTAGCAGGAAGATCCATAGTGATACTCTTCTCTGAAAACAGGAGGGTGTTGATGGGGATCTTTGAAAACACCCTCTCAGGTGAGCTCACTGTTTCAGAATAGCAGGGTTTTATATAGAAGTCTAATGTTTGGTCTTCAGAAGTAGCTGTGAAGTACCCCGAAGAACGCACTGATTTGAATGAATAGATCGAATTGGTGGAGGGGGAATTGGCATAATCTCCCAAATCCATATCTTTTAGGGCTTGCATTTAGTTCCCAAAGCACCCTCTAACAACTAACTTGGCTGACTTGTACAGCCAGCATCACCCTAAGTGACATCTGAAKTGGGTTGTGGTGGATTTACAGGAGAGTGCTCCTTCCTCTCCTTCAGTTAATGCTGGCTTTAAAGCTTTGGTTTGGTTTTGTGCCAGGCTATTGACAGGCCCAGGGAAAGAGAGACCTGGTGCATCTTGAAAGCTCGTGGGAAGAATTTATGGTGGTATAAACTGYCAGGGTTTGGGAGTGTCAGCCACTTCTTAAGGATGTGAACATCTGCCTGCTGTTTATAGAATTCAACATCAACGAAAGGGATAATTTTTAAGGGAGAGGAAAAAAGAGACAGAAATAATCTCAAGGTAACAAATTCAAGTGTCTGAGCTGCTGCTGTTTTCGATGCCTTAGTGAGAGCCCATGTTTAATTGCAAAGCAGTGCTACAGAGCCCTGCAGTCCCACAGGCTTTCACAGCACAGTTTCACTGGGATGGCAGAAAAACCTTCAGGCCTCTCAGGTTTATATCACACAGTCTGTGGATATTTTCTCTGACAGTGGAGCAAGCTGGAGGCAGCCTTGGATGCAGCTCATCTAGAGATGATTGCATTATCTGCTCTAGGCCACCCTGTATTGGATAATAACATTTGGCTACTCATAAATAAACATCACGTGGYACCATTAGTCACAAATTAAAGATGTTAATAAACTGGTTCTGTGAAAGGGAACCTACTATAGCTATAAAATACCCAGGTCAATTGTTATGATTTACCATCTTAAAGTTACACTTTATGTTCATGATGCCACAGGGACAAGACATCCTTAAATTGTCTGTGAGTTTTGTCATTCCTMTGGATTTGTGCAATCAGTACAGCATCTAACACACAATTATTCAGAGGGGTTTTTTTGAGTATTTTCTCTTCTTCCCTATTTTGTATAAAAAGACTGTCCACATGGAGGAGTGTAGTTTCTATTGTTTAGATAATATCTGTTCAAATACAAAAAGTATTTACTTGATAATAAACAARRGCTTGCATAATCTTCATCATTCATSAGCTCAAGTTCCATAAACATATAAACCTCAAAATGGCCTTTCTTCAGCTTCATTTCAGAGTTAAATCTGCATTACCCTGAAGAACAGATCTCTTCTTGGAAAATCTTGGATTATGATGTACTTGCAAAGGTGAAAGTCATCTATAATGTGAGATGAATGCAGAGTGCAAATGCCAATGAGGCCCTCAGAACTGAGGTCAGAAGTCCAGTTCTCTTATAGACTCTTTCAGGTACTCCAAGGAGCTGCAAGTTTTCCCTGGAGCCATCTCTTCTCCAGGCTGAACAACCCCTCTCWTAGGAGAGGTGCTCCTGCCCTTGGAGCAGCTTCATGGGTGTCCTCTGGACTTGCTCCCACAGCTCCATGTCCTCCCTGTGYTGGGGACCCCAGAGCTGGATGAAGTGCTCCAGAATGAAGTCCTCAGAGCAGGACAGAGGGACAGAATCACCTTCTGCCTATGTTTATTTTCATGCAGCCCAGGCCACATTTGGCTTTCTGGGCTGSAAGTGYACATTGCTGAGTCATAATAAGCTTTTTCACCCGAAAATTAACTTCCCCCCAGTGCTGATCTTGATCCACTCTCTGTCCATCCTGTACTTTTGTTTAAATGTATATTTATATAATACCTGTGTATGCAGTACATATAGATATATACGGTATGAATGCATATATGTATATTTTGCCCCAGTTCATTAAAGGAAAAGCTCTTTTCATGCTCTTTTCACCTATCCTGGATGATGCTGTTTTACCACACAGATATTTGACATTGAGCTGTTTTACCATACAGAGACTGTCACTCACAGAAAACCTCCTCCCGTGAAGAAAGTGCATGAAAGAAAACARGCTTCTTTCACAGAGGTCTATCTCCAGTCTAGGCGAATTTAGGTCAGGATATATTTTGGTGAATGAAGCCTTTTATTTTTGTACTGAATGRGCATGGTTTTTGCTCTTCTCCCACAAGAGGGCAGCAAAGGAAAATGGTTGCCAAAACCCGAGACAAAAACATTCAAGGACGTTTAAGCATTTAAGTTTCCTACCGTGTTTAATAAGATGCTGAAAATACCATTGTGTGGGAACTAGGCAGGCTTGTAGAAAGCCACCTGGTGAGAGAAAGAGATTGTTATTTTTTTTTCAAAAGCTCTCCAAGCTTCCCAATCTATTGATAACTTAATGAAGTTATTTGCTATTGCATTCAAATATGCCCCCCGATCATGTGATAACTGCTCACCAGCTGAGCAAAGTCTCCTGGGCTTCAGCATCCTCATCTCTACTGTTAATTGCTCTATTATCTCAGAATTTAAATGCTTTTCCTGAAATCCCTCTCTCCCGTTCTAAATCAGTCTTCGCCTGCGGAAGCGCWGGCACAAATGGGAAGGGCTGCACTCAGAGAACAACCTGGTGGCGACAAAACCCGCTCTGGGATATTTTATCCCAAAATCCAGCCTAGGTAATAAAGGAATAATGATTGGGGGTGTGGGGGTTTGGGGCGTGTTGTTTGGCAGCTTTCCCCAGAGCTATTCAAGCAGGAGTCAGGGTGTTAGAGCCGGTTCCAGTTGCTGGGGAGTGTCTGTGAGCCACGGTGGCTGTGCTGAATGCAAATAGAGGTTTAATCAAAGTGCTTCTGTGCAGCAACTGCATTTTCATTCACGTGTTCTGCAGCCCTTGCAGGCAACCGGGGCACCAGCATGTTAATTTCCTTTAAAAWAGACAGGAGATTTTTTCCCCATTTAAAATGTTTTGCCTTCTAAATAAATGACAAACAGAATGTAGAGGAAAAAAAAGTCCCACCAAAAAATTAGCATAAGAAAGTGAAGGCATCTTTCCAAGGGCTGTGTTAGAGCTTGGATACGGACCCAAATCTCCGTGGCTTTGCAGCCTCAGGGCTGCGGTGTTTTCTGCCACCACCACTGCCACATTGTACCTAACAGCAAGTGTGCTCTGGGTGACACCAGAACACAAATGAGAGGGACAGGGACACCAGAACAGGATTGTTCATTCCAAGTAGGATCTCATGTCGTGCTGGTGTCTTCCAGTGAATGCAGAAAAATGAGAGGTGAACTGCAGCAAGCCACAAGTGTAGCCAAACCCATTACAGCTAACATTAAAGGTTAGCTGAGACTGAGGATGCAGARAAACTGGCCCTTTTAAAGTGATGACCAAGGGCTACTGGGTCTGGGTGCAAGACCTGATCATCCTTTCAACATGTGCTTGGTTGCCAGAAAACAAACCATGAGCATCTGCCCCAAGGGAAGCATCAATGTTCTCCAGCCTCCCTTCCAAGGGGGAGAATTGGATCGTCCCTCCTTCCATCTCAAGTGGACATGGCTACTGTCTTAACTGGGACAACCTTGGCTGCCTGGAAGGTTGCTCTAAAAAAGGTTGCTACCTCTGTGTGCCTCTGTCACTCCCTTTATTTTATTATTTTTTTTTTTTACTGCAAACTGACCTATTTCTTTTTTCCTAGTGAAGCTGTCATTTTCAGATTCAAACTAGAAGTGATAACTAAGCACTCAAACCAAAAGTGATAACTGAGCACTGAGCCCTGTCTGCTGCTGCTCATAGACTGACACAGCCCAGCATTCACTGCAGAGCATCTCACTTTGTGCACCCCTGAGAGCAGCAGGCTGGCTCTGTTCTGGGACCTGCCTGCAGCTTCTTTAGCACGTCTGCCTACAACCAGGGCACCATCTCTCTTTGTGGTCTGTGGGTCATGYTTCTGCTATGGCTTTTTAGGGTGGGGAGCATGGTTCCATCCCTTCAGGGCTGCAAAAATCAACCCTAGATCTATTCCAGGGCAGGAAAGGCTCTGGCTCAGCCCTGGTTGAGACCAAAAATAAAACACACATGGGATACAACTAYGAACACAGTGTAACACTTTAAAGCAAGGGAAAATGAAATCTTTTCTGTGTTAGACTGAACATCTAAAATAGTAAGTACCATTCAGCTCTCCAGAGCTCTGACAGATGGATGAACTGGGAGTGTTTTTTTAAGCCAATGTGCATCTCTCCAAGTAAAATGCCACTCTCCATTATTCTGAGTTGGAAGAATAATGAAAGAATCAATCAAATCCTCTAACAGTGACAGAAAACAGACAAAAATCCATGAGTCTCTTTGGAGGCTCTAAGAGGATTAAACTCCTCAGGCAGGAACTCTTCTATAAGGGTTTGTTTGTGGTGAGAAAGAAAAGTTTGATAGATGTGTATGGTCAGTTCAAAACAGCAGCTTTAAAAACCGTGGATGTTGGAAGAGAAACAACCCTGTCCTTGAGATCCGTGTTAGGATCAACAACCCAAAATGCAATTTTGACTCTGGTACAAACAAACTGAGAAGAATCAGACAAATCCCTTTGGTACTCTTCACTTCCAAATTCAGCCCATTTGTTTCTTTAGTAGCAAACTCCTCAAGGCTGGCATKATAAACACACTTACAGAAGTAGCTGAGGAGTGATTAATGTGACCTGAGACCACTCAGGGAGCCTTGCACRGTCCCACCATGCCAGATCTCTGTGCAGAGATGGAGTTGAGGAGAACCCAGGAGGCTTCCCTTCCTTCAGTGATGCCAGCACCCTACATGAGCCTTAAGCAGTGAAAAAGCGCTGCTGAATTCTTCCCCTCATCCACAGTGCAACTGCACCTGGACTTGCACCTGAAACATTTGCAGGGGTAGTGAAGAGATAAAGAGCTCCTTTTGCACAGTCTGGAGAGAGGTTCCCTCTGGCTGGGGAGTATTACAAATCAAGAGGCATCTGGTGTGATATAAAAGYAAGTGTGGCATGAATGAGCCATTTCCTTGCATTTTGTTCATGTAATGTAATAAAAGGCACARGGTAGAATTTTCAGAATTCTCCTGGGCTTGGACTCAGGCTATGTTCCCTTGATCAGACACAACAGAAATCCCTGAACTTCACGGGTTGCCAAATATCAATGTTTTAAGCATTGTGAGGAGCAATGATKTGTCCATAGTGTTGACATCTGAAGCATCTTGTGTGACATCGACAGGGATACACAGACTGGAGAGCTGTACTGCTATAAAGTTCAGGGCTTGCTGAGATCCACCAGGGGCATGTCCTGGCTGTTGTTCTCACTGTTTCTTCCATTCAGGTATTTCTGGCATATCTGGCTGCAGTATAGGACAAAGATAACAAAAAAATCTTTGACCTGGGCTAAAGGGAAACACAGGAACCACTGGGGATTGCCTGAAGTGATCAGATTAGAAAAGTTAACCTGTTTTCTGCCAACCACACTTTCTGTCACCATCTCATTTTAATTTCTATCTCGTTCAAAACATTGAGTCATGGGTTGGTTTAGGTTGGGAGGGACCCTTATAGATCACCTCATCCAACCTCACTACCAAAACTCAAGGTGAGTTTGAATCCTACAGCTGATCTGAAAACCTCAGTTGTTATGTGTCCTTCTGGGAAACTGATGTGATCTTTGAGTAAAGTCAGATGATTTCCATGTACTTTTATTTGCATTCTAAATATTTGGCTCAACTATGAATACAACAGCACTGTATTTTTGGATATATCTGCATTCCTTGTTCAAGGTAGAGGGTATTGAACATGARCAGAGCATCTGATAGTTGTTTATTAGAGACCCACATGAGTTGAGAGCTTCTTTTAAAAATGATGCATTGTAGAGGAATGAAAACAGCAGATCTTTCTGCACATTAGCATTCTGTGCTGCTAAAATGCTGAGTACTATTTAAGGGTGTCACAGGAAAACAAGAAAGAGGGAAAGTTGTTCATAGCTACTTAAACAATGATTCCACAGTAAATGGATCCCTCAGAAAATCCTGGAATGATTTCTAATGCTTGTGGTTTTCCTCTGCATTCAGCATGACAGATTTGCAGATGAATTAGACTGCAGCAGTCAGCAGATGTGATTGTTTTCCAGAATCAGTTTTTAAGGCAGCACTACTGAATTCCTCTGATTTTTTCAAGCACCCTACCTCCCAAAGGAGCTTATATTGTTTTTCTTTTCTGCCCACCACCCTTGGCATGTTACAGCTTTTGGTGTTTATTGACTTATAAATGAAGCAAGACACAGAAGCACCTCGGTCTCATGGCAGCTTGTTTCAGATAAGCAGATCTGAGCCTGTGTTTACCCATGGATATGTTCTGCATGCAGTTTTTCATCGTTTCTGTACCTGTGACTCTAAAACTTCCATCATTTTCACCACAGAATTATAGAATATGCTGMGTTGGAAAGTCARCAKCAAAGGCCAGATTAGGAAGAGGATTCACAGGAATGTCTGACATACCAGTGGCCACTTCATGCTGTTTGTCTGGGGAGCTCGTTGGTGTTCCAGTAAAACTCTAGGCTCATTCATTCCCCCAATTCACATGTCTGTGGATGAGATTTGCATCAGGACAGTGGAGACCTGAAGTGATTAAAGAGTCTCCAGACACAGCTGGAAGGAGTCAGATTTCCATGAATGCTTGAAGAAATGCAATGTATGTACCCCTGAGGAAAGTATTARCTGTCACCAGGCAGGGAGAGAAATTGCAGGACTTGCCAGACTGACARGGTACAGGTCACAGATGAAAATCAAATGAGGTCAGAAAGAAATGCTAATTTTTGGTTGGATCATAAAGCTAATTTATGTATGTTATCCAGCTCTAGATGTTTTCAGTACAAGACAATAAAAAAGGGGCTTAATGTGCAGAAGGTCTGTACCCACAGCCAATGGCCACAGCTCTGAATACAGGACCTCTGCATTTTCTCTTGATGACATTGTGAACTGGGTACCTACAAAAGCAGCTTTTGGCTGGATTTATCCTGAGCCAGGCTCCTCACTGCTATGGGAGTCAAAATTAGTAACTTGGTCAGCTGTGTGTTCTTCATCTTTTTCCATCCCTCGGGCCAATAATTTCATCTTGCCTGCAGGTGCAAAAAGGAATTGCTGTGTCATTTATACTTGTTTCAAATTTTAAGCACTTCTGCAAAGGAAAAAAATAAAGTGAGCTTCTGCTGCAGAAATGRCGTTTTACAGTTTCTAGGCAAATCAATCTAAAAAACAGATTCATGATTCCCCTACACCTTGAATCTTTTCACCTATCAAAGACAGAGAGGGTAGGAAAGTTTGTAAATAAAGATGTTTCTGAAGAAAGAACCTTTTACRTAGTTCAAGAGCAACCATAGAAAGGTGCAACAGAGACAACTTACTCTAGCATGCTGCAGCTCAAACTTCAAACGTTTTAGAAAATAAGGTCATTATATTTCAGAATATTTATGCAGACACAGCTAAACCATGACTCACAAACACCTAAGTTGTGCTTGCTGGAGCTTCCCACGAGTTATAAGGATTCCAGGAGACACATGACAGGTACCCAACAAAGTACTTTCCTRTTGTCTTGAAGAAGCTGCTTCTCTGCCTCAAAAACACCATTCAAGATGGTGTAAAATGTATTAGAAAAAGACCAAATATCTGAACCTGTGAGATAAATTGCATAAAGATAACCAATAGAAAGGAATCGTGGTACATGACATTTCAGATGCAGTTGTCAATCAATTGCCTATGTAATTAAAAAAAATATACTATTTTTAACAGCATCTAAGGGGTTTGAGGGCACTAAACTGTTCTGCCTCCACAGATGCAATTGAAAATGTCTTCCCAAAATAGCCCATGTGAAATCCTCATTTCATGCCCCTGAACAGGATGATATGTCTTTAAAAGTCTGCCCTGCCCTGACACTATCCCTGGTGTGATATAGCTGTGCAGGCTCAAAGCAAGGTTAAAAGGTTTGAATCTGCTGGAAACTGTGCTCCCTTCTCCCGAGGCTCCGGCAGGAGAGCAGTGTGACTGGGCTGTGCTCTGAGGTGAGGCGCTATTAATAATTCACAGCAGCACAGACTTTGATTCTGCCTTGACATTGTGATTTTCAGTACAAATCTTTCACCTCTGTCACTCAGTAGGAAGTGCTAATCCAAGTGAAATAATAGGAGTTRTTCTCATCTTGGTGTCAGAATTAGKTAACAGTGCATTTTGGGGAGGGAATGGGAAAAATTCTTCTTGTCAGCCTTTGTGRGAAGTTTGAGAAATACACCATGAATTGAAGATTGGAAATAGGTAATTAGGTTATTTGGAAGGTATTTTCTGAGCATTTAATGTGCCTCTTCCCTTCACACATGTTCAGAGAAAACTTTTCCTTTCAATCTTCTTTTACTGCATTCTGTGTTTTCTAATCACAAGAGGCTTTTCTGGATGTGGAATAAAAAACTTCAGAAGCCTTGTCAGGCTGGGTATCTTACATATGGAATATCATGTGTTTATGCAAAAATGACAAGGACACATCATTAAAAAAACCCTACTTTTGTAGAAAACCCTTCATTCATTTAAGACAAGACCACGTTTCTAGTTAAAGGGAAAGTATGAACACCCTCATTTAGACAGGGTCACACAATTCAACYACCATAAACAGTTCCTGATTTACTGAACCCTGTGTGAAGAAACTCTTGTTAAGAAACAAATGCTCTTCCCCAGTGGGTCTTACAGCCTTACTTGGAACAGCTGCAATGGGGACTGATTCCTCTGAGCACTGGGGAAAGGAAGGAAAAATGGTAGATTGAGAGGTGGTRGGGTGGGAATGGTGGAATGCAATTGTGGGAGTAATTCCATTTCTTTCTCGATACTTGAGTACAGAGTTTTTTTGGTAAAACCAATGAAGCAGTTATGTAAGTGATTGGGAAGCCAAAGAACTTGGTGGAGTTTCTGCCAGTGAGCTGAGCCACTGGTTTGCAACGCCTCCAGTGCATTCACAAAGGGACACATATAACAAATTACATTTTTTCCAAGCTCTGAATCAATGCATGCATTTGAAAAGCTTTGCCTTCCTCATYTTCAGTCAGTACTTCATCTTCAATACTAGCAAGAACTGTGTAAATTCTCAGGGCTGAAGATTTTGCTATTTTCTGTTTTGTTTGTTTATCTCAGTGGTGAAGAGATAATGCCAAATTCATGGATTTAGGAAAAAGAAAGCTTGAAATACCCAACCTGTCTGTTGGGATTTCACAGATTGTACAAAACACATTGTTTTKTGGACTCAGGCACTTTTATTTGAATAAAGCATAATTTCCACAAAGGTCTCCATATTCTTGTTTTGAACTCTCCAGGAGATAACAGATCCATTGTTTTTCATTGTGTCCTGTTCCAATGGTTAGGCATGTTAACTGTCAGATGAATATGCTTTATTTATWATTTGATCTTGTTTAACTTCCCTTCATAATTTTTGTTCTGCTTTTCTTTGCTGGATTAAAGAGGTCTCAAGAAACTACCATTTTTGGTGCATGAAATTATTCATACATTAGAATTAAATCAATTAACTCCAGTGATGCCTTCATTTCCATGAGCTACACTGCTTGACTCAGTTTTGGCACTGACCTACAACAGAATTTTTATGAAAATATTTTTTCAGTCTTAGGGATCACAARATCATGGAATCATTTAGGCAAAGAATCATTTAGGAAAAGACCTTTAAGATCAACAAGTACAACAATTAACCTACCACTGCTGACTCCACCATGGTAAWATATCCTAAGTTCCATGGCTACACATCTTTTAGATATGCCCAGGGATGATGACTGGCACTTCCCTGGACAGCTTGTTCCAATGCCTGACAACACTTTAGGTGAAGAACTTTTTTCTCAATATCTAATCTTAACCTTTCCTAGAGCACATTGAGGTAATTTCCTCTTGTCCTGTCTCTTTTTACCTGGAGAAGAGACCGACCCCCACCTGGCTACAGCCTCCTTTCAGGGAATTGTAGAGAGTGAGAAGATCTCTGAGCCTCCTTTTCTCCAGCTCCCTCAGCTGCTCCTCATGTTACTTGTKCTCCWGACCCTTGCYCAGCTCCATTACCCTTCTCTGGAAACTCTCCAGCCCCTCAATGTCTTTCTTGCTGTGAAGGACCCAGAACTGGACACAGGGTTTGAAGKGTGGGCTCACCAGTGCTGAGTACAGAGGGAATAATCACTGACCCTGGTCCTGCTGGCCTGCTGGAGTAGCAAAGACTGTTACAAAACTGTGAGCCAGGACAGATTAGGAGAGTTTTTGTTTGTTTTATTGGTAATTTATTAAACTTTGGAACATGGAACAAAACCAACTTCTTCCTTATGTATTGATGCGAAGATGCAATACTTTCTGACATCCACAAGACATATTCCAGCATGGGTTTAAAAAAAGAGGTGGATAGTAGATTTGAGCTATAAGAATTGTTTTTGGACTCTTAAMCAAAGAATACAGAGTAGGGTATGGCTAAGTGTCTAAAAGTGGAAGTCCACATTGTAACTTTTACTATCAAAGTTTTCTTTTTGGTATTTTTGCTGAGAAATGCTCCACAAGAGAGAATCCGAAGGCAAGGGTCACTGTGCCTCACCGAGACTGGTTAATGTCAGTATGCTGTGCATGGGAATACAGACTAGATATGGAGGCAGCATCAAATGTGAGCATAAAACCTGTGAAACTGTACTAGGAGCAATGGGTGATATTGGTGTTTGTGCTTACTGTGAGATTAAAGCTGAAAACAAAATATTGACTTTTATCCATAAAGCTAGAAATAGCTTGGAAGATTATGCGTGGAGTTTCTTTTTTCTTTCTTTTTTTTTTTTTTTTTTTTTTTTTTTTTTTTTTTTTTTTTTTTTTTTTTTTTTTTTTTTTTTTTTCATGGTCATTGAGGCCCTTCTGCTCCAGTCCTCTAGCTGTGAAATTGATGTGAGCAGGAAGATGGGGTAAATTGGTACCTTAGATCACCTTGCAAACATGCTGTATAGGAATCTTTCAGTTGTTAGAGCTGAAGGGTAGCTTAGCTCTGGTAGGGAAGTATGGTGGAGATCCATAAGATGCAATGGGCACATGACATTCTTTGTCTGAGAGAGTAAGAGGAGGAAATGTTGTTGCTTAAGTCAATTTTTAAATATTGGACACAGGTGTGTTTTTTGTTTCTGAATGAATCCTGAGTGGATAAATAAAATGTTAACCAAGAGTACTTGGATTTCTGTTTGTTCTGCAGGAAGCAATAAAAAACACAACAAACCAATAGACAAACAAAACCAGCAGCAGAAAAGCATATTTTTAGAGATTGTTCTATGAAAACTTGCCTGCTAGCATCCATATGGTGGTTTTTGAGTGGTAATGGGTCCTGCTAAGTTAGTTACCAGGAAAAGGGGAGTTCCACGGGGCAGCAGGTGACTGCACAGTGCAGTGYCAGCTGTGGCACATGGGATGTATTCCCTGTGCCCTCACGACCCTGTGAGCAGGTCTGGGATAGACAAGCTGGCAAGTTTAATAATTAGCAGATTATTAGGCTGTTCATGAAGAATGAGCTATAAAGACAGAGTGTTGATTCACTTTGTGGGATAGATCCTGCTAAGATCTTCTTCTCACCATCATTCAGATGGGAAAWGTGCTAAAGAACAGCTCCCAGTTTGTTCAAGCCTCTGGTGTTGCCTTTCTGGGGAACAGGGACACAGGGAATGAGTTGATGCCACTGCCATACAAAATGTGCTGACCCCAAGACAGGGATGGAACTCCTGACTCCTGGATGGAGCTTTAAAGCATCAAACTGGGGACATCCAAAAGATGTAATCACTCCTCTGAGACAAAATTACTTGGTGATTTATAGAAACTTTCAAAACTGAGAGTCTGTCAAAATAGTCTCTGTGAGGAATGATAAATAAGAAGAGACTGTTGTATTTTTTATTATTTTAAGTAATTGATGATTTAATTAATATTATGCTTAATATCCTGTAGCTGTAATAATATCCCTTGGTGTACCCAGTGTCACTGCTGCTAGGAGTGGGTTTTGCGATCAAAAGTCATTCAATGTATCATTGGTTTAGAATCTTAGATTTGCAGCAAACCAGCTGAGATTGTTTCTTCTTTGTCTCCATGTGGAACATTGATGCTTTTTTTTTTTTTTTTTTTAAATAATATTGCAAAGCTGAAGGAGGCACTGATTTTTTTTTTTTTTTTTTTTTTAAATAATATTGCAAAGCTGAAGGAGGCACTGATTTCAGGGCCCTCAAAAGGGACATGGACTGTGAAATAGAGAGATATATACATTATATTAATATTAACATAATATCCTTTGATTCTGTGATCTGGAAATATTTCTCAACCAGAAAAAAAAACACCTTGAGCTGAGGGAGATCTGGGTCAAGAGAAATAGCATGAGGTGGCATTTTATAGGAGATGCTGTTTAACCAGCCCTGCACATAGCTGTTGTTTTCACATGAAAGAGCTGAATGAATCAGTCTCTGGGTGGCTCTGTAATTCTGATAGCTACCATATATAAAACAGCTTAGGGGGAAATGGAAAAAAAAAAAAAATGGGCCTTATCTGCTGAAGTTATGTAAACAAAGAAAATGTTTTGTTCTTCTGGAAGAGCTAATGAGAGCATTCCTTAAAAACTGSAGTGAGCCTCAAGTGCCTGGAGATATCCATATTGAGTTTTTACCCCTTCCCTCCCATCTGCCAACTGCTCTGCTGTCATATTTTTTCCCCTCCTCCAGCAAAACGCAGAGCTGGGGAAACCACAAACCSTGAATTGTGTCACTGAGCAGAAGAAGATTGATGGCGAGGTTAATAAGTTGGCTGTGCAATTATAACGCTCACCATGTACCACCGACGATGGTTAATGCGGTTATTTCCTGCTCCCTGGATTATTTTGCTGCCTGTTTGTCAAGTCAGCTGTGGAGCCAGGYTCTGCTCCCCGTGGGCAGCCCCAGGACTCTTGGCTATCAGGCACTTTGCTGTGCTGGGTGTTTGTATAAACTCCTTGACTCCCATTGCACTTAGGAAAAGCGAATGAAGTTCTGCTAATGAGAAAAGGATTAGATGAGGTTTTTATTTTATTTTTATTGCCGTGCTTTTCAAAATGTGAAAACAACTGTGAAATAATCAGGAATGGATTAAAGTTGAGGACAGTGAGTGATTTTTTTTCCCGTGTTTAAAAGCTATTTTTGAATGGCTTTTTTTTTCTTAGCACTCAGTTCTAAATGGTATCACATCTATCACATTGTTCTCAGTAGAGTTAAACTCAGTGGTTTGAGTCTTAATGTGAGCCAAGAGTACAGATACCTTGACTGGTATCTGTATCTAAATGTGAATTTCTGAATGGATATTATAAAAATTGGTCAATGGCATAAATTAATCAACACAAAAACTCCTTCACTGACCTTCAAGCAAACACTCTTGCTACAGGTATATGTTTTTTGCAAGAATATAGTGSCTGCAAAAATGCACTTGTAGCCTTATAGAGTAATGATTTTGGTACAGAACTGCTGTCCAGATTGTCAATATTCCATCTGTTTTAATGATTGAGTACTTCAAAGCATAAGCTGCCCTTGATGCAGTTGATTGTATGTTGCTTTTCAGAGAAGAAAGCTGARAGTTTCAGGCTGTTTGTTTAAAAATAATTTAAGAGCTTATGACATGGAGCTTGTTGGAGGAACTGAAGTACAAATTTCTGAGGAAGCAGCTGACTGCTGTTTGTTTCTGTAGAGCACATGTGTAAAAAGAAATAAGGTGACATCAAAGGGTATAGTCAAATTTTGCCAAGGCTCTCTTCTCCTCATGGGGAAAATCCATGAAAGCTCTCAATATTTGCTGGCTGGTTTGGCTGAAGACTCATGTTATCAAAGCAATTTGCTTTTATTAACCCAGACATGCCTGTTTTGAGGGATAATTACAAGGTGTTTGGCTTTATAGGTCCTTTTTGTATCAGCACTTCTACCCTTTATGAACAAGAAACCCTGAAGATGGTTGTGAGGGAAAGCTGAATACTTTAATGGTTCCATRAAGTCATGGAGTACAACCAGCAGACTGAGAGCGTAAATAATGGCTGTGCTCCACAGAAAACAGATGCTACGAGGAGAAATAACATTGCTGCACCTATAAGGTTGCCACACTGTAAAAGGAACAAACAGTGCAATTGCTAGGGTGACAAATAGCCAGCAAGTTAGAAAAATAGTTTCACACAGGGAAGCACCAGCAGCAGTAACAGGTGAAATTCCTCACTCAAGGATTGCTCATAGGAATGAGCTGATTTAGCAGCAGAGGTGATTTAGCAAACACTATCTGGTCAGCATAGACTCAGGCTTCACTTGCYAGCAATTTTTCTTGGGAACACAGTTATGCTAATGGGGAGTTTCAGGGGATAACAGAGAAAGCCATCCTGTCTAGGGTAAGAAGCCAGGAAATTATCTCAGATTTGGGCCTGTGCTAAGGAGCAGTGAAGTTGCCCTCTTAGCTTGTCTCCTGTCCTGTTACCCAGTTAACACCTTCCATTCACTGCTAATTGTCATTACAGTGGTGGTGAGAAATAGAAAATCAGTTCAGCTGGGCTATTAGCAAGAATTAAATATTTAGAGTAGCAGGAGAAGTGAACCCATTCAGCACAGAAATAAGCTGTTAAGCAGAGGACAGCTGCTAATAAGCTGTTTAAACCAACCAAAGCTTCCCTATTTAGTGCCTGAAATATCCCTGTAAACATGAAATGAATTTAAATACTTCAGATCTTATCAATTCCATGTCTTCCTCTCCTACAGAATCAGCACAGGCCTAGGGGAGCTGAGGGTCTTGGCTTTCCAAGCATGGCACAAAAGTGATGTTTGTGGGATCAATACATAAAGGAGCAATACATTTGGAATGAGAGCTCTGTTACAGGCAGAAACACCACTGGGTGTAACACATCAAACTGTTTTCTCCTTTCTCTGTTCAGAGCCACTGTTCAGTGATGTAACTTTTTGTGGCATTTGCTTGTTTATTTTTATTGTTTTCTATTTCAGAATATGGCATTTTACTGATAAAACATTGCTGACAGACCCATTCATTGGGGCACTTTACAATGAAGAGTATTATTTTTCATCGCATTACAATTAAGCAGTTTAATGTTTTGGTACCCCTTTTGTTTAGTAAACAATAGTGTCTTCTAAAATATATTAGAGTGTCCTAGACAAATTTGCCATCTTCTAAAAATTAGGCTAATCCTGTGGCAGTGCCCCAGTTTTCATTAAGGGCCAGGTAACAACAGCAAGTCTTTGTACCTACAAGAATCTCTATGTTGCACTGTTGCACTGTGAGTCTGGTTCATCTGGAGATTGCTGTGTGATTATAGTTCTCTTCTGTCTATGATTTACTTTAAAGTTAATATTTACTGAGACAAAGCCAGCTCCTTTGAGCATACAGGCTTGATGAGAGGTTCATTCGTGCAATTCACAGCCCGGTATGAATCATGGCACCAGTACATATTTGAACCTTTGTTATGTATTTACTCTTTCCAAGGTGAAATTGGTTAGCCAGTCCCCAAAAAGTGAAMTTCCTTTTGATGCAGGGCTGAAATCACTGAGGTGTGCCCCTGTAGCATCTCTCTGGGACTGTGTGTGCTGGAACACAAATAATTCAGGATATTCTCAGTCTTGGCTTCTCCTCCTCTCGGGGCAATTGAGTGGGAACTTAGCAGTGAGCTTTGTCTCCTGCTGTTCTTCATCATGTACACATTTTATGGCTTCAGAAAACMCTTATTTTGGTGACAATTCAGACTGGTGACAGGGTTAAGTTCTAAGCTCTGGAAAGCAGCTCCAGAGAACCTGATTAGTTTCTTGGCTATACAATTGATTCAGCTGTAGACACATGCCAATCAAGGCATGACTCTGTTGTCTGTTCCTGAGTGTCYTGTGCCAGTCAAGACACCAAGCTGTGTTTGAGGCCAAGTGACTTTCAGAAATGACACAGTGCCCACAGGAGAGCCGTGACCTCCTGCCTTGGGTGCACGAGGTTGGGTGSACACCAATACACAATTTATCTACAGTGCAGTCACCCACGTGTGAGGAGGACACCTYAGTCTATTTTATAAGTGGGCTCAGTGCAATCAGTTGGTTTAGGAAAAGGTTCCTCTCTTCTGTCTTCCAGATCCTCCCTCCTGGACAGATGACACACTTTAAAACATTTTGGCTGTATTGTCTAGATTTTCCCTGTTTTTATGGGGACCAGGAAATTATCTCAGATTGTATAAATCTACTTGAAGGTAATTAAAGGTGAGATTAATCTAYTCAACCTCCTTTTGTTTTGCTTTCATCTGAAAAATGTGGACAGTACTCCTTCCTTTTGCCATCATTAACTCCCTACACAATTTGTGTTCTAAATCCCTCCCCACAGGAATTTATTCTTGCCCCTTTCTGCAGGGGGATGCCACTGTGTCTGGACATTCAGAGGTTAACCACAGCTGGTTGGGGTGAGATGCTGKCACCCTTTGCTTCAGTGTAGGAATTTGTCTCTCATTGAAATATCACACCAGTAAAAAAAACCCRAAAAAATAAAAAAAAMCAAACTTCTTCTAAAAAAAATTAAACCCTTTTTATTTGTATATTTATTTTTATATATAAAAGAAATACAAAAAACAACCCCACAAACAATGCTGATTATGGCAATTCAGTTTTGTCAGCCCCCTCTGCCTGGGCTGATGCCTCAGATCCACCGGGAGTGAGCAAAGTCCTCCGGTTGTAATGTCCTTTTATGATTCCAGAGTTATTGTTCTCATTAAGAATTTGTTTCTGTTTTTGCCTGTTAAGAGACTGTACAAGTCCTAATACAACAGCTGCTAATGAATACTGTCCAGTCAGTTTTCTTGGTTGTAAGATCAGAGGATTTGGTTGAACTCTTCCTAGAAGAAAATATGTTTTGATTTTTCCTTCCTGTTCACTGATACCTTTGACATAAATCTCTCCCCGGTAGTCGAAGGCAAATCCCCGTTCYTTCAGGATCAGATACGTTTCTTCAGGCACTTGTATTCTGTCACTGACACCTGTGCTGTCCATTCGACTTGCTAAATTCACTGTTTTGCCCCAAATGTCGTATTGGGGTTTCTTAGCACCGATAACTCCCGCTACAACAGAGCCGTGGCTAATCCCTAATGGGAGGGGAAAAAAAAGAAAAAAAAAAAAAAGAAGAAAAAAAAATGATAAAGTGTTACATACACAACGACTAAAATGCATATTTGTACTTAAGAACCAGATGGTTCAGATACATTCTGTGCTTAAGAGGTGCATATATAAAGAAATCAACAAACAAAAAAAAAACTGGAAAAGCTAGAAAACTTGAAAATTATATTCAACAGGCTTATGTAATGGGACATCCAAGTCAGTGTAATCACAATATTTATGTGTCATTTGTATTCTGCATATTATTGCTAAAGTCTCTGAAAACTTCTTCTCAGATAGGAGGAAACATTTCTGGAACTACACTTGGTGAAGGCAACCTTGTTAGTGCTATACAGTCAAGAAATTGCATTCTTATGTTCCATTAAGTGAAAATATTAAAGCACTCTGTGAAGTTATTGAAAGACTGTGTTTTGTAAGATTGTTGCATAAAAAGACAAGCAATAGCTATTTTTTTTCCCTGTAGTGACGATTTAGGAATACAGTTAGTGGAGTGTAAGATACATTTTGGAAAAGGATTTTAGTTTTTTAGCTTTTTTTCTTTAAAAAAACCTCAAACTTTTAAAAATGGTGAAAGAAAGATTATCAAATACTCTTGCATTCAGACTCTATGAAATCTTTGCATGTGATCCACTCTTACTAAGTGTGGATGCCTGTTCTTTGAGAAATCTTGGGAATTAAGAGTTTTGCATTCAAAGCTGTTAGGAAGTGCAGATCAGACAGTGATTCTGTGACCCTTCATGCTGTGACTGATGAATATTCTTCAGCTTTTCTATGGCAGGGTTATTTATAAAAGCCATGTTTCTTCCAGGTGTTTTTTTCTATTTTTTGTTTTGGCCAGTGATCCAGTCAACATGACAAGTCATCACATTTACTCCTGCTTTGTGCCATACACTCAGGCCATTTTTTTCATGCCCCATCCCACTATCCATACAGGATATTCCATCCAGAATAATAGCTTACCCATCACAGCATTTCAGAGCTGGAATTCAACTTTTGTGTATWACTGAAGTACTAGTCACTGGGTTTAGGAGAAACTACCTTTTCCACTTTACTGAAGAAAAATCTTATACAGGGGGGTTAATTAGCTGTGTGAGTATCAGTCTTTGGGTTAGATCTAGGCTGTCCAGTTAACCTTCCATGCTGTATCTATGGGTTTTTAGTACCAGACTTGCTAAAGACAGTAATTAATTAGGCTCCCCATTTGCAATTCACTGAAACTTTGAACTCTTGCAGTCCCCAAATCAGGGCCTATGTTCTGCAAATGGAATATTTAATATTTCTGACTTTGCCTGGGATGAAGTCAATTTGGAAACAGAGGATACAGTATTTGGACTCCCCTAAATGTCCTTGCCACATTGCTGGGTTACACTTGGTGCAGTTAGATCCTTGCAGACAAACCCCCATTTTAACTCTGGTTTTTGACCCATGCTTACCAATACGGAGTTCAAAGTTGTTGAACGAGTGCTTGTTGATCTCCTGTATGCTTTCATTCAGAGCTATGGAGAAGTCAGCCAGGGCACACAAATGCCCCCATTTGTCTTCACATTGCTGAGGAAAAAGTTGTACACCAATTTATTAACAAAGTTTTACATTTTCCTGGTTGCCACCCATCCCTACCAAGTTCTGAGCATTTGAATTTGGAATCTATAAGAACATTCTAGATGCAAGAGAGGTACATTGCTATTAATGGTTATACTTCCCATTATGTTACATTTRTATAACTGGTTATAGAATAGCTTAGTGTAAAGTGACAGAGAAAGTAACTTTCTGTCAATAATCTGACAGGAAATGATGAGAATTAATGAGGCTTTGAAACATGTCTAAGGCTGAGAAAGGAAGTATTAGAGAGGATTGAGATTGCTCAGACACAAGGGTCACAATCYAGTGAGAGCAACGGATGACCCACGTAAGCAAGAAGTAGAGTGAAGGAAGTGAAGGATGTGTAATTTTCCTCTGCTGAAACTGTCACCCAGGAAAAGCACCAATTCAAGTGCTCTYAGGGATGTAATGATGACAGGAACAACAGGGCAAGCCAGGCAATCTGGGACTGGTTAAGGGAGAGAGAAAAAGCTCTTCTGTAGCTCATTAAGTGCCTTTGCTTAGGGTGGTCAAGTCACTTCCTGCTCCTTCCSTTACATTTTCATTCCTACAAAGCAGTTGATGTACAGATGAGGACCAGTAGTAGATTTTAGTTTTCCCAGAACACCAACAAATGATGGGGCAGGGATTCTCAAGGGAGGCAGTGAAGTAGGGASCAGCTGTGAGTTTAGCTCAGTACTTGAATGACTCATCTGCTCTGAAGCAAGGTAATTCTTTCTTCAAATTTCCAGTTCACAGTACCAAGAATTGTAAATCCCTCCCTGGGTCATGCAGTCCAGACCTTTGCAATTTTCATCATTCTGTGTATTTAATGCTGAACATAAGCAGCTCCTTGGCATCACTGTTCTGTTCACACCATGCTTGGTCCTTGTCCTTAACTTGTTCTGTTCACAGCATGCCAACCTCCCTCAGCAGCCTGCACCTCTTAGGTGCTGACAAGGTGATAGACATATGYATGAAGACAAGTATATTTAAAACATACATTAAAATTCCATTAAGCTATTATAGTTCAAGAAGAGAGATGAGTGAATCAATCTTGGAAAGGCACTGAAGCTTTTCTCCCTTTGAAATTCTAGCCCCATCAAGAGTCAAAGGAAGTGCTGAGGAGCTGTATAACCATCCCTGGTGTTCAATCTTTCTTTGCTCATCTCTCCACAGAAGCATTTTGACAATCAAAAATCCCATGCATGTCTAGTTTTATGGATTTCTAGCTGTCAGCATCACTTGTTACTCTGTAGGCGGGAGCTGCTCAGCTAGTTACACTCCATGTGTTTTATAATGTATTCCAAACAAAAAATGGGAATTTTCTAGTTTATAAAGCTCACAATAATCTGGCTTCTGCTTTTCAGGAGTTGTGATCAATGTGGGCAAATCGGATTCCCAGCCTGTGACCATTGGGGGCAGCACACCCTTTTGTGCTGCTCTTCCTGGAGACAGGCACCAGTTACCAAAAAAACAGATTTCAGCAACAGATAACTTCTTGTTGGACATGTTTAAGAGACTCATCTAAGTCCTTTAGAGATGCTGTTTCCAGGAAAATTCTTGGGTGAAATTCTCAACTGCCTTATSTGAAGTTTATGGCTGTGACTGTGCATGTGTCCTTTGTGACAGTTTATCCCCTCAGCTTGTTTCTTTTGATTTTCAGTGGAACTGATGCTGTGCTTTTTTTTCGATGTGTACTTATTGTGCTGTCTGTAGATATGCTGTATCAAAAAGAGTATAAATGCAGAATTGCACTTGCACAGGTACGCTGTCAGTTAATAGATYCTCTCTCTCTTTCTCTCTCTTTCATTGATTACTGGAGGTTGTTAGTCATGTTCCAGTCTGAGTTACTGTGGTGACTTAGAGTATATCTCAAGATATAGATAGATTCAAATTGATCTCGATTCACACTGGTGTGATTGAAAATTATTTTTTTCTCCTATAAACCTAAATTTGAGGAAAGAATCCATATGGTTCTTGTTCCAAGCACAAGATGGCATTTCAATTTATCAAGCCTGCAACTGCTGTCTGCCAGAAGCCCCAAATGTCTATTTTATTTTACCAAAACCAGTTTTATGAATAACTGTCATAAAGATAACACTAWTATTTTCTAATATGAATGGTCAGAATAATCACAAGCTTTGTTTCTTAAAGAAAATTGTGCTCTTACCTGTTTTTCAGGTGATAATCCTGACACGGCCATATATGTACTGCCAATTGTTTTAATTTTTTCAATATCTTGAAATCTCTCTTCACCTAGTAACTAATACAAATGTAAAAAGAAAAATACTGTTACTTCTGCAATTCCTAATGCAAAATGCTTCCACAGATGTGAGAATATATCTTTACACTTGCAATATTTTGCAGTCAGTCATGGCACACAGTTTATTCTGGTTTCTGGGGAACACTGGCCTGGAACTCTGGAACATCATCTACTCACTGACWGTAYCCAAGCTAAACTGTGCTGTTTGGTMAATGTCACAATGGATAAAACAGGACATTCCAGCCTAACATAAATTCACCTGAGCCCTGCATTTCCTGAGGTATGATCACGGAGTATTAGTGAGGGCAAACTCTGTTTATGCATGAGTGAATAGAATACTTGATCACTTAAATGTGTTCCTAAAATTCTATGGGAAGAACTCAGTTTGCAAATTAAGTGCTGCTACAACAATTCAGGTGATGAGACCAGCATTCAAGACTGGTCTGGTTGGGGCTCTGWGYAACCTGGTGCAGTGGAAGGTGTCCCTGTCCATGGCAGGGGGTTTGGAACGAGATGATCTTTCAACCCCAACCATTCTATAATTCTGTGATCTTACACAGTCAATGGGTGGAGATAGATGTTTCCAAAAAAATTCTATAAGAGATCAAGTCGTCCTGAATCCCCTGCTTCCATCTGCTTATTGTCAGAATGAACACCAGTGTGTCCATGGAGTAATTTTCAATACATTTGTTACGTGTTTTCACCTTTTACCAAAAAATTCCAAGAACACCTGGGAAGTGGCAAATTCCTGTATCTATTTGGGATAGCTATGGGTGTTAAGTAGGCATAAAGAACTTGTCAGATTGAGAATCTGGAAAATGAAGAATAAATTTAGTCTAGTGACTAAAGCATTGAATGAAGTGGGAGTGACAGTTTGGTCCCTATTCCAAATTGATATTCATGGTTTAACTTAGGACTTTCCATGAAACAGAAACCAGAGCCTTACATTCCTGGAAAGACCTAAGCAGAGTTCAGRATGTGGATTCTATCAGTGACAACAGAGTGTGGGATATGGGCATTAATGGCCTCATCAAGGTTTTTAAAATATTTGCTGCTGGTGTTAATGCCAAATACCCTGTGAAACTTTGTGATGAGCTGTATGGTATCTAATAAATTTAGAGATCAATAAGGTTAGGAAGTTATGGGATAAAAAAGGTACTTCACCAAGAAAAAGAATTTCAAACTTTCAATTCAAAAGGTTCAATTTAGTTGGGRTTTAAATGGAAAAAAGTCTTTCTGTGATCAGGCAAAAGTATAATGAAATATTTTCTACACCCTTGTGCATTCTTTTTCCATCTTGTGGGTTGGAATTTCCTGTCCACTAAAGGGATTATTTCATTCAGGGGAGAAGCAGACTGAAGGCATGACATGAAACATCCCCTGAAGGAGCCCCAGCGCACGTCGGCCACGGTGCTGGGGTGTTGGACACTCAGCTGTTGGTGTGCAGAGATGGCACCATCTGGCTCTGAGGGGGGAATGCACAGCCCTGCACACAGGGAATACAAAGCCATATGGTTAATGGCCCCTGGCCAAATCAGGGAAGTCCAAAGACTTGACCTGCTTCTCACTTTTCTTCAAACTGCCACAACAGTCCATTGTGTACCTTTCCCTCTCACAAGGGCGGCTCTTCCAAGTGCTGTCTCAAAGAAAAAGATCATTTCTTGCAGCTCTGCCTCTGTGAGCAGTCTGAGAGTGCCMTGTGTGTGGGCAAGGGGAGAAAATGCTCTTGCTTGTAAACAGTCCGTATTTTCATTTCCAGATGGTTGCTGGAAGCAACAGCAAACARCACACTAATTAAAAATTTATAATAAATATCTAAAATTACTGTTTTTAGGAAAGAAAGAAACCATTGGCAATTGAGAAAAAATTGCAATTTAGAAAAAAATGATCCCAAGTGATGGATTTTTTTCTCATTCATTATTGTTTCCAAATCTCCTGTTTGTTTCCTTTTTTTTTTCCCTGCTTTATCTGGCCTGTTCAATAACGTCTTTCGTTCTTCAAATAATAGTCTATTTACTAATTACTTTCTTCACAGTATGACAGGATGATGGATTTTGGTATTGGGGAAAGATATTCCAACTCAGACCTAAATCAGCTGTTATTTGCTAAAAAAATTTAAATAGGCTACTAATTTAACATGAGAGTCCAGGGAACATTTTCAAACACTAGAATGTGGTTTGTATCCAAAAAGCAACTAATGGTTGGATGCTGCAATTCATGCACAGTCAAGGTTGTATGGAGGTCAGATCCTGGGATCACATGTACAAAATAGTACAGAAAATAATATTTCAGGACATGGCAGACAACTGCAAAATAATCAAAGAAATTTGAAAGCAGGATCCAGTGTTCTGTTGGAACCCCTGCATGTGGCAGCATGGGATATTAATATCTGTTGTGATATACACTATGTAAATCACTGCAGGATGAAGAAAATGAAAGAAAATAAAAGAATCTGTGAACAAGAAAGYTCTTATTAAAACACAAATCCCAACTGTAACATTAAGGTACATAAATGATAGATTAAAAAGGCTAGAAGGAATATCACATTAAAAAAAAATTCCTTCAAGACTCATAATATCAGCAGAAATGTTTTAATRTTAGTTTTTTTGGTATAATGTCTCTAAGAATGGGAGTTTAGCCCTGTACGTGTCTTAGAACTACAAATATAAAAGGTAGGAAATTATAGAAGTAGATTTTGAATGTTCATGGTTTTTTTTTTTTTTTTCATTTTGTCAGTCCAGAAACAGACACCTTCCATTCTGCCTCAGCTGGCAGGAAGACTGGATAATTAGGAAGTAAAAAATTTGTGAACCATGAGAAAAAAAGAACAATTGAGTGAAGATTGTATTTTGACAATGGTCAGCAACCTATTCTGCAAAATTGACTTTTGGACCACATTCTCCCTGGTCCCTAAGAAAGACCCASTCAGAATCTGACTCCTCTGTGGGCAGTTATCCCATACAGTGGTCAGGTTCTGTTCCAAAATTCACTATTTWWTTTTTTTTTCCACTGGCTTTKTCTCTCTAACATARATCTATTAGGTGGAAAGCAAAGTAGAAGATCCAGTCKGTAACCTTGCTGTTTTGCATTAACAAGGAAAACCCGCTAAAAAAAAAAAGAGAAAGGAATAACTCAGATTTCCTTCTTGAGAACCTATCAGATTTTCCAAACCAGGTCAATTTGTATTTTTACCATAACTTCCATTCAGAAACATCACTTTGGCCCTGTGGACAGCTCATCCCTAATACTATTATCTCTGTRAAGAAAAGAGGAAATTCAAGGTGTAGAATCTGATTTGAGCTCAAGAACTCAATGCAGCTGCCTAAACATCTATGTCCAGTGTGATCTAGAGGACTCTTCCCTTGAAAATCTCCACTGCCTTGCTCCAGAACAGCATGAATTTTCTGACAGTGCAGTATGGGAGCTGGCAATCCCATGTGGRTGTCCCAAATCASCCCGGATATGTCAAATGGCATCAGRTGCCTGYGTCTTATTCTCCWGTGCTAAGATTTCTGTRTTAGGGCATCTCTCCAGAGGTGTTCACCTAGTGCTGAGAAGCAGAGTTTCCCCTGGATAACAGAGCTGTTCTGCTCTCAAACTGCACATCTGCGCTTTGCTCCCGGGGCTGTGCTGGARCAGCAGGAAATCTTGGCAAGGAGCAGAGTGAAAAAAAGGCACCGTGACATTGTATAGTGTCAGTCAATAGTTACATGGAAACATTGCTAGCCCTGAAACACTGCACCTGGAATGATTTCTTGTTCCTTTTCCACGGATAAGATTGCTCCTTTCAGTTGTTCTGTCTGGCATATCACCTTTCAGATCGCTCAGAGTAAACTAATGACATGATCATGCTGCAAGTAGGTTAGCAGTCAGCAGGGGATCACGTAATTTCATTTGCTACCTGTACCAAAAACATATCTATTCTTCAACTRAACATGTCTGGGACATAGTACAGTCCCTAATTAGGTCCTTTATTAATTACAGAGCAGGTGTTAGGGGCCTGAAAGTAATATTGTGTTAGGGTTTTGATTAAAACCTTGCCTTCGGTAATTGCCACAGCAGCAAAGGAATTTTGTTGTGAAGATTACATGAATGTGCATGACAAAATATCTTAATGCAAAGTCTATTGCTACGAATTAATTTAGGCTTGAGTGGTAATCATTTTAATCAGATCTGGAAATAAAAACAAAACTATTAATCMAGAAGCATGCTGACAGCTGTGCTAGATCTCAGAGGTAAGAAGCAGGCATTTAAACCCATGGGGAAAGCGGTGTAAGAACCTGGCAGGTGACAGAGTTGTTCTTGTGAGGGAGTAATTTTGTTCTCTATTCAAATGCACAGGAAAGCATTCCCTGTGAATTCCTCTATTTCTCACTCATGGTTTTSGTATCTCATCAATTATATGGATAAATTCTCAATGTCAGTGTCAGTAATCTTAGTTTTGGTCCAGWCTCTATGAGCAGCCATTCATATCCCATGCAGGTGTCCAGGATGGAGGTCACAGAGCAATGGTACCTCATTTTCCCCTTCCTTTTTCTATCCAGACCAGCCCAGTCTGGTTCACAGATCCAATCTCATTYATAAGTAGAGATGGTTCCAGTTCGATTTCTACCACTGAGGGAGCTCAGGAGGGCTACACACTTCTGAAAACTGCCTGCAATTTATAGGTTGAAATTCTCTCTGCTAGGGAATTTTGGCAGTACTTTTTCATCCTTCCTGGTTTTGAAGTTTTTTTAAAGCTCTTTATTGGCCTATACTTTGTTTGCTACTCTCTATGCTTCTTAATTCCTCTTGGACTCATTGCAGGACRTGATTCCACCAGTCTAACTTTTCTTACAAACTTAGCAGAGCATGCAAATTTCACCTGACTTCCTCTTCACTTACCAGGTTTTCTTTGCTTCCATCTATCAATAGCTACATTGGGGATCTGACTTTTCTTCTCCTTTTTCTCTTGTCCCCTTCTCAGCTCCTTTTCAGAAATTGACTGTATCTAAATAAATCCTTTTTCCTTCCTGTGTCCTTTCCAGTCTAAAAAAAAATTCCTTCACCTCTGAATKCCTAGGTGCAAAAAGCAGCTTAACTTCTTTTATCTGTTCTCCAGAAGTGCTGCAGGTATGTTCATAATTCTTCTACAGAACGAAAACGTTTTCTACTTCCAGATACATTGGAGCAGATTTGTGTTTTTATTTATGTGTGTTTATACTTGAGCATTRCTTTCAGTCTCTCTCTCATTAGATCATTCAGACCAATGTTTGGCAAGATGAAGGGCAAAAAAGCAAGTCAGACGATTGTAATATGAGAAAAAAAATCGGAGAACTATTGGAAGCAAAACAATTACTGAATTTGATAATATAGGATGATATATTTGTGATTTGGGAACTCATATATTAAGTACTATCATGTTTTCTCTGGTAGCTGGTATTACCTCATCGAAGTCTGCAATTATTTCATTCAGCAAGCGCAGACATTCYACTCCTTGGTTGTTCATCTCAGTCTGGGAGTAAAAATCAGCAAATCCAGGAATAGAAGCAAACATCACACCAACAGCATCATAGGACTGAGAGTATAATTCCTGAAAGATAAATCAAGAAAAATTATTTAAGTGGTAAGTTATAGGGGAGAAAATGTAATTGGCTGCAATTAAAATAGTTTTCTTACTTTTCCCATAAATAATGCCTTAATATTTGATGCTGGCATTAGTATATTAAGTGTTAGCCAGGTTCAACAGGAGGATGCTGACAACTCTTAATGTTTTTATTGCAGATTATATGCAGGGTTTTCCCTTTCTTTGAAAGCCTGGTCTTTCTTCTTCTCAGAGCAAGAAGTGAAACAGCAAAAGTGAAATAGAAATTTTCCTTTTGGTTTATATGGCGAATGACTTGAAGAAATGAAAGATTCATTGCCAAGCATGAATACCAGTTATCACATTTTCTGGTGGATAATTTGTGCTTCACACTACTGCAGCTCTTTGCAAGTTTGTTTATTCACAAGTTTTCAGAAAACCCTTACTCTCTGGTGAGCTCTGGTTCTCCCAGGACTCTTTGATTGCCTGGCTCTGGGAGATGTTCCTGCTCTTAGGGTTTGAAAGGAGGGAGAAAAAGAGGTGGGGATGCCAATAGAGTTACTGGGGAGGACAGAAAGAAGCYTATAAGGGATCAGCCACAGGAGGTTATTAGGATAAAGTGTGCCCTGGAATAAGCTCCCATAACATTATTCAAATAATTGACTCTGGTACTGAATGACAGATTTATTGATGGAGAGACTTGTGCCATGCATGAAAATGTGGATAATTCTCTGAAGTAAAGGTAATTTTTAGGAACAAAATTAATTTCAACTTTGAAAATTCCAAGGGCAGAGCTCTACCACAACTCTTGTTATACTTTTCTTTTGGCTAATATCCCCCCATAACATACATTTTCCTTTGACTTTTTTTTTCTTAGCTTCAACTTCTGTAGTTTTACCTAATAGTGGATAGTTCCATGTCAGTATATGAACCTTTCTTATGTCATTACGATCTGAAGAACTTTTTTTCTTGTGAGTGGCTCTAAGAAATTTGGTTTCATGATAAAAAGATTTACTGCTGGTTGCCATACACTTGACATGAACAATTCAGGCCCTCCTTTCTTCATCCTACTTCTTCCTTAAAAAGCATCCTTCTACCTGATGTTAATGCTTCTACTTATCCAGGCTCTTTAGCAATGTATCCTAYAGCAAAAGTAGGGAAATTCTTCTAGTTTTCAAAATCACTGCATAGCTTTGGTTGGGAAAACAGCGTTGATTCCCTTCCTGCCTTTTTCACTGAAGAACATCTTCAGGGTCATGGAAACCATACTCTAAGAACATTTTTATTCCCTTTTGTGGATATAGCAAAAGGTACTACACACATTAGTTTGTGGATGCTTGTGAAAGATTTGACAATGTGTGTTAAGAGAAGCATGAACACACTCAACCATACTCTTTCCTTGGGTCATGAATATAGAAAAAAACTGACTAAGCCTTCAGTTGCTCCATTTTTCTATTTTTGGTAAGAAGCATCAGGACAGAAATAATACATCCATGTGAAAAGGCTACAGTACATTTGGGAATTCATTTTATGAGAGCAGAGAAATTAACTTAATGGCCAGACATGAACTGCAGGATTGATTGCACTGAAATCTGGTAGATCTTACTGTCTGCCAGCTCATGCATAAATCATCCCCAAGTATAGTTACTCTGGAAATTGCCTTACAAAAAGCAGGGGTGGTGGAATTTAATTCAGTGGCAAATTATTGAAGCATCAGCAGTGATCCATGGGGCATCTGCTTGCTTCTGAAGATTATTATGCATGTGACTGTATGTGAGTGAAAGCGTAAGATGGGAAACTTATTCCCTGAAAATCCATAATACAGATATGCCAGAACACACACTTGGCTGGTATTGAGCTCTGCTCCATTTGCAATGAAACATTTTAACCTGGTTGCTTTCACACTCACATTTTCTCATGTGCATAGCAGGGTTTCTATGGCACTTTCATACCCGCAGAGTGTAAAATTTCTCAGGAGTGATTTCTAAAGTGCCTTTTCTTGTAGTTTCTCACTGTGTCATTCTTCCCTAGGTGACACTTGAAATCAGAACACAATGATTCCTCATTGTGCCATCTAATTCGTCTGGCTACATCTATTTCCAAAATGTACAACAGAAAATTGTAGCCTTAATTCCCTTTTGCTACACAATGAATAGATATGTCAGTGCTGGCAATGTGAATCTTGCAACATTCCTTCCCATTATAAGAGAAAATTCCAACATTACATGAGAAAATTCCAATTTCACCATACAGTATCCTTCTATGCACATAATATTATAATTCAATAACAAATTCTGGACTCTATCTATCTTCAAACTTCATTTTAGGAATATTCAGAGACTCTATTATCATGYTTTTCTTTGTGTACTGCAAACAATTTTTAGGAACATAGCCACAAACTATGCTTCTGAAATGAATGTTTTGTTATCTGTCACAAACAGGCAATTCAGGGGCAATATGAAATGGCAAAAATGTTTTCTTGTGACTGAAGATATTCTCATATCTATGAGCCTCAGGTCTGTTGCAGACTGTTCCTCTCATAGTCACTGTCAGGGCTCTAATAATACCTCTGCAACACTGGGCTATCTTGCACAGACATTCTGTTAAATTCACATATCCTTTTTATGAATAGTGGATTGTCATAGACTCAGAGGTTAGACCAGACCTCTGAATGTAATTTAATACATTTGCTTTCAAAGCAGGACCAATCAGATCAAATCTTTCACAGCCTTTTTCAGCTGCTGCTGACCCTGCTCTGCATTTACAGAATCACAGAACCACAGAACCACAGAACCATAAAACCACAGAACCACAGAATTGCTGGGGTTGGGAGGGACAATCTGGAGGTCATCCAAGCCAACCATCCTGCCAAGACAGGGTAATCTAGAGCAAATTACACAGGAATGTCTCCAGGTGGCTTTGGAATGCCTCCAGAGAGGGAGATTCCATGATCTCCCTGGGCAGCTGTTCCAGGGCTCTGCTACCCTCAATGTGAAGAAGTTCATCCTCATATTGAGGTGGAATTTCTTGTGTTTTCATTTATGGCCATTGCCCCTTGTCCTGTCCCTGTGCACCACTGAAAAGAGCCTGGCACCACCCTCTTTGTATCTGCCCTGATATTTATTTGCATTAACAAGATCCCTTCTCAGTTTTCTTTCCCCAAGAATAAACAGGTTCCTGCAGTCTCTCCTTGTAAAAGAGATGCTCCAGGCCCCAATCATGTCTTCTTTATAAATGCTCAGGTAGCTGAAGACAACAAAGAGATCCTCTTTCAGCCTTTTGTTCTCAAAGTTGTAGGATTCCAGGTCTCTCAGCCTCTTCTCACACATTATCTACCCCAATCCCCCAGTCATCTTGGTGATTTCTGCTAGACTTGCTCTGTGCATGGGCCTTGTGTGTCCTACTGGTGAGCCTGAACATGGGAACATCACTCCAGATGTGGCCCTAGAACCTTTACTTTAAAACATGATTTTTTTTTCAATGTTGATCAGATACAAAATCTTTGCAGTGTTTGTGCAAGGAATCCTATCAAGAAGTTTCAACAATTTCCCAACAGATGTACTTTTCTTTTACTAATTAGACAAAAAATATCAGAAACCTGGCACATACTTCATTATCCCGATCCTTCTCCAGGAAGTGACGGGCAACGTGACTGGGTAAAATATTCCGTAGCATGTTTTCATTGTGCTCCCTTAGCTCCTTCATTTCATTGATTTCTTCTTTTGCTTGAACACGCCACAGAAAATCCAGCCTTGCTGTGTATTCAAGCTGTAATTTTAGAAAGAAAAAAGAGGCAAAAATAAAACCTGACAAGATAAGCCTGCCATCCTAGCAGGCTGCTTCTGCCATATAATCACCTTCAGTGCTGCTGAAGATCTCTGAAACAATTTGATTTTCTTGCCAGTAAAAGAGATTATTTTTTTTGCCTTATATACAGTGAGACTCTCAGAGTAATCTTGGGCAAAATAATGTTTGTCATATTACTGCTATGGTCAGTGGATATAAACTGTCACRAAATTATTTTCCCTTTAAACACCTCTTTATTAGGTAGTTAATGGAGTCAGACAGGAGATAAGGCATTGGCAGGTGATGATATGAAATAAAGATGTTCCCCTTTTCATAAGTATTTTCAAATAAAATGAGAAAATAGCACAAGGGTAACTCAAAACTCTTGGGAAGGATGTCCTTCTCAAGGATGAGCATCTTTCAGCAAAACTCTGTTTAACAGCCCAACATACTCCCAGAGGACTTCCAGATCTGGGGCACCAAATGRTATAGTTATACTGTTGGGACATGCAGTTATTTGCAACTTTAGTATTTGTAAAAATAGTGGGAAACATGCTATTGGTCAACCCCTCGAGTATTTTGTCCCTGTATTTTAGGATCAGAGTCTACAATCTCAGTTTAGTACACGCAAAGCCTYAGTACCCTCAGCTAAAGACTGAATTTAATGATTTTCAGCGCAGTGTGTGTGCAGAGCAAAAGCTGTGCACAGGAGAGCTTATCCATGCATGTATATAAATGCATTGTTTACATACATAAATGCATATTCATTTMAATAAGAATGGCAGCTGCCTGTATCTGCAGCAGGGAACATGCTGAAGTACCATATCTGTGTCTGCACATGGAGAAGCCCAACACTGCCAGAGATTTTGTGTGCATTACACTGAAGTAGAGTTTTAAGCAGATTTTAAGGCAGCTGATTCTGTAGCTTACTGTGATTTATTAAGCTACAGGCTTATTGAAAATGATGGAAATATATATATCGTCAGTAAAATGAAGGAGAAAATATATTTGTGAGGTTAGAGATGCTTCAACCAGATATAATGACACCCAGCAGAGAAAGGTATTACAYCAGCAAATAGATGAATTTTACAGTTTTGAGAGACATCAAATGGTTTACCAAGAGGTGCTGGGATTAAGGAGTTTTTTTGAAATATAATTCATATACCAAACTGAAATAAAGGAGCAGCCTGCAGTGGGTGGGAATGACTAAGAGGGGTTCAGGCATTGTTTGGTGACTCATMTTGGTCACAGTTTTAGTCAGTAGCAGTCATGAATGGCAAACTCTTTTGAAGAAAATAAGCAAAGACCTTGCAAAGGACCTTATAGGTTGGCTGCACTCTAGGGAGCTTTCCTTCCTAAAAGTTAAAAGTGACGATGGTTTGATATAAACTTCCAAAGCCTGTCTGCAACTTGGCAGTGATTTACTTGCCCTCTGGGTGCTGYTGCCATCTTTATAAACAATCTCTTTTCTACTAATACATTGATCTTCTATCTTGTGACCATTAATTTCCTGAATCAATGGCACCAAAAAAACCCSAAAACCTGTCAGGGAAAGTGTTTTTATACATTTTTTCCCACATTTATTCRGTTTCCTTTGCCCTTCCTTTTGTGCTAGAAGACAGAGCCTATACCAGATAACTGACTTTTATTTCKGCTAGCTAACTGAGATGAAAACATTTCTATAAATTCTCAAGGAATTTTAAAGGTATTTTACAGTTTCACTTGAAACAGGAGCTGCTCCTGGATTTTGAGTTATTTGATGCTTCAAGATATCTAATCCTACTAAAATAAAAGCTTTGCAGAAAAACYGTGGTAGTTTTTCACCGCTGATTTTTTATGCTGCTCTACAGGGAAATGTCACTTCTCTGAGCTGCTGCTCAGAATAGCAGCAGCTAATCTTTACATTTTAGATAACGTCATTCTGGTTATTTGTGATCACATTTCAACATGAAATACTTTTCTCTCATCATCAGTGGACTACCAAGATGACACTGTCAGYTCAGAAATAAAGAAGTGCTACATATGACGTTCGAAAATATAAAATATTAAGAAGATGCTTTGCTAAATTCTCGTATTTACTAAAACTAACAAAATTGCACMGTTGAGTTTTAGGTTTGTTGTTTGATTTTCTGAAGAAATATTTCTGGGAAAAATGGTGCAAACCAAAATAACAGCAACAGAACTCTCAAATGTCCACGTTTTGCTGCCCTGGTATGTAACTTTAGGAAATACCTCTAATTCCAAGAGTCAGTGAAGAAAAGAGAGATGTATCACACAGAAAGCCTAACAGTGTCCTCTACATGGTGCACAACCCACCCACTCTGCAGACAACTGCCACATGCAATTAAATGGAACTTAATAAGATGGTACCATACACCTTTTTCTCAAATTTATTTTTAAATTTTGGGTGCAAAATTTGGGATTAACTTTAAATCACAATGAATAAAGAACAATAGTTACTAATTTAGAAACTGAAAGTCTGTACATTTAATCTTACAAAAATAATCTTTTTCAGTGAACCCACCTGGAATAAGGTAAGTTTTAAGTCGTTCTATTTCAGAATATTTTTGCAGCTTGTGAGATGGGAAGATGTGCTGGAAGACAGCTTTATTGGACTTAATGTGCTCCTCAGTTCACACTTTTGAAGAGTTTAATTTTTTAATGTGCTCTGAATGAGTTTATATATATATATAAATGTATATACGCATAAAGTTGGCAACTATTTATAATAAGAAATTAAACGATACAATGAAATGTTCCTGGACACTGCCATTAGATGCTTTTAAATTGATAGAGTGGCTTGATGAATAATTTGGGGGAACATGCAGGAGTTAGCACATCTCAGGGACCACTTCCAAGGGCACTTTTAGTGCAGCCACACTGTTTTATGGAACAGAAAAAGGTAATAGAGTGGAATATAATCTGTGCTCTGTTTACAGGCCTCTGGCCTGGAAAATACTCCTAAATGTCCCAGATAAGGCTTTTGTAGACAGACATTTACACTCAGAACTGGCATTTCCTGGCTTCTGTCTAATTCTTGCTCCACATAAACYCTTCTGGTATCGTTTCTCTTAGTACCTTGGCCAATTCCCAATCCTGAGATTTGAATCTTGACATATGTTACTAATTATTGGGAATACTATAAGGTTTATCACAAATTTGGGTTGTTCAGTTCTTATTTATTCCATGTTTTTCCTAAGTGGACTTCATGTCTTGATAAAGATATGTCACAGTGCATTGCTTTCTGTCAAATTTAAACCTGCACCTTGTGCGAAACACATTTCATCCCTTACTTCCCCTACTCACTCATTCCTCATTCTSTCAAAAAGAAGAGAAAGAGTAGGAAAATTAATAAGATATTTAGGTGTTGGCTTCTTTTTGTTTTCCTAGGGAAGGAATGGAGGACATAACTTCTGGGACAGCTTAAGGAAGTTATTGTAATAAAATTTAAAATATTGTCTTATTCATCACAGCACCATTCCTCTATTACTACCTCACTCCAGGAGGATTGAGAAATGCCAATGTTTATCASCCTGATGGTCTTGAGGGGAAAATCTTTAGGCAAGTCATCAATGTCTAAAATGATTGGTGTTTGCTTTAATATATTGCCCCCCTTGCTTTTTGTGAACAGAAACTGCCTCAACTCAGCAGGTTTGACACCCAGAGCCTGAGATCCAGAAATGCTGTGGAGAAAACATCCTRCTTTTAGTTTTTATTCAATACATTTGTTATTTTAAAGCTAAAGTTGTCATCATTCTCCCCCTGTGCACTGTGTATGGATTCCTGAAATACCCAGTTTCTCAATTCCTCTGTAATGATATCAGTCCTGAAACACTGAGGCCTCTGAATCCTCATGATCTGGGTCCATGTGAAAGGATTCCTGTAAATGGTCCATGGTACAAAGAAATAAGTTTTGGTGCTTAATCCAAACTTTCTTCATTTCCACAAGTCTGTTTTTCCTTTATAAGCATAATGAGCTATTTCACAATAGTTTCATTATTTATGTTTTTTATTCCTTCTCTGTATTTCTGCTTTATGTCTACTCAAGTGCACTGAAGCTGTCAGGTGCCTCCAGAACTGCTCATGTGTCTAAAATAATGCCAAACATCCTGTTTGTTCCTTCAATTAGAAAATGCAATCTGAGTATTGCTGAATAGRATGTTGCACACCTTCTTTAAGAATGCTAGGCAGTGTCAGATGTGGGCTTTCTTTAATCAGATTCTGCATATGGTTATTGAATTGAGAAAGGTCATATGTTCCTAGAGGATAAAAAGGCAGTTGGTATTTAAAATAATTGTTGTCACATCTTGTAATTGCAAGGGACAAAGGGAAATGTTGAAGGAAATGTTTGCATTACCTGTTGACCGTGATAAAATACAGCTAAAAGGAACATTGCCATCAGTAGTAAAGAAGCCTCCTTTGTACCCAGGAAGTCTGTGCTGGAAAAAAAAAACCAAAAAACAAAACAAAGTAAAATACAATTATTGATTTTTCAGGGTTTTAATTGTTCTGAAGTTTCATTTTATAACTGGTAATTTTTGTTATTCTTTAAAAAAAAATCTCCTGTATTTGAAAATTTAATTTAGCAGTAATTAGCTCAAGAGAACAGGAGTGTAATTGGAGTGCTCCCTGTTTGCAGACACATCTTGAGTAACTAAATTGTAGCCTACAGGAGGTACACAGGAGGTGATGAGCTTTTGCTTTCAAACCTGATATTCAAGCTGTGTGTCAGTCAGTCTCGTCCTGGGAGATGGGAAACAGCCCCTGTGGAGCGCAGGAGGCATCATCCTGGGGGGGAAAGGTTGAGGTGGGGCTGACAAAGGGAAGATTTCAGGCTATGAAAGAAAAAGCCCAGTGAATGAGGCTAGAGAGAAAAGACTAACTCCAAGCAGAAGCTGAAATTAAACATCCCAGTATTGTGGGAAGGGCTTGGAGGTGACAAGAAAGGAAGAGTGGATTAAAAGAGGATCAAAAAGCTAACAAATGGTAGCTAGGACCAGTTTTACAGAGCTGAAAAGTGGAGAGCAGAGAAGCCTGTGAAGGGAGGTAAAGGAAACCCTTGTAGAACATAGGCAAGAAAAGAAGATRAKCSAAGMAGGTACTGGMTGCATGAAATCACTGAGGTGCTGTRTATGKARMACAAAAAAAAAGTGTAAAATAAGGTGAAATGGGTTAAAAGCAGTAACAGGGGGTTTCAAGTATGAAGAGAAATTACAGTTATGTGGAAAGATTAATAAAAACTGATGAAAGTATCTCTGTGTGCCAGGGTTAAAACAAACAAACAAACAAACAAACAAACAACCACACCATGTTTCCCAAGGACCGTACAAAAGTGGTTGGGGAACTGGTAGAGCCAAACTTATAGTAAAACAAAAGGGAGAAAAAGTTAAATTTGGAGATGTATTGAACAGGGATACTTGGCAATTATTCTSTTGAAGGGAGATGAGAAAAGGAAGTTGTTAAGTGGTGGTAAAACCTTGAAATTGTGAAAAAAAATTAATAAAGAGTAAGTGAGGACTGAAGTTGGAACAGACTGGGAAAATCTTTAGTCTACCTTGAGGTCTAAGAACAAAGCAAAGTTCAGACACCGGATGTGTTTTCCATAGCAATTTAAAAACAAGTATTGGATGATATTTGTCAGAGAGGGAYTACTCTGACAGAGAAAGGAGAGAGAGAAGGAGCAGAACTTGTTGGAGATTAAACCAAAAGGAAGCTTTTTTTGTGAGAGATAACTGACTTTTTGGTCCTAATGAATTTACTGTGCTGGGAATGTGCTGCTATGAGATGAGTCATCAATACAGAGCAAAAGCAAGCAGGAAGCATCTTTGTCATCTGCAAATGCACTGGAATTCAAATGTTTCCTGTTTTGAAGTTGCCTGAAATACAAACTCCAARAGAATTAATTCCAAAAAGAACACCTTGTACACTGGGTAAAGGCAAGAGCCATAAAGGTCTTAGTTAGAAACTCATCTGTTATTGCATATTGTGCTGCTGTTGAGTTTTGTAGGGCATTTCAAAATGCTGCATGAGTTTTGTAGGGCATTTCAAACCTTTTTATTTAACTGATTTATATAGTTTAAATATGAAAAATAATTCAGAGCACAGTCTTGAACCTCATTCTCTCTAATATTGGAGCCTAAGTTCATATCCTCATTGTAAGAGTGGAACATCTCAGCTGATTTCTCTATGTCCTTGGCTATTCCAGAGAATATTCCTGTCTCTTTCTCACTCTTCTGGGGTAACAGTCACTAGAGAGTTTCATTGACACAGGGAATAGAGACTACTCTGAATTCTGCAAGATTTTCACACAGAAGAGAATCTTTCTTTGCCATGCCTGGTTAGTGACAATTTTCATGATTTT
The DNA here is from genome assembly GCF_030028575.1 of Malurus melanocephalus. Lineage (NCBI taxonomy): Eukaryota > Metazoa > Chordata > Aves > Passeriformes > Maluridae > Malurus > Malurus melanocephalus. The sequence continues at coordinate 8,398,505 of NW_026623235.1, forward strand.
TGCTTGTAGGTACTTAGCCAAAGCATTGCTTACTGCCCTTTGTCAGATTTGCTGTGGGCTGCTCTGGATGTATGATATGTCTGTAGTAGGGTAACCAGCATTTGAAACAGGAATTGCACCCCAAATCTCTGGTGCTGTGCTACTTTGGGAAGTGAGTAAGGACAGATATGTCTGGAGGTCCTCTCTATGTGTAAGGATGTTGCTTTGTGAGAATTAATTGTACTGCAAATCCATGCCTTTCCCTCACTCTGAGCATCTTCATCTGGCACACACAAGCCCAAGCAACTGGAATATTGCATTGGTCATGTATCAAAGACTGAAGAAGAGTTTTCCTGAATGAGCTAATTACTGCTGCTCTAGATTCAGTTATTTAAACATTACTTGCATCTCTGACTTTGCAAATTATTGTGGTTCTGCTGTTCTCTTCAGTTCCTCTTGCTGGGAAGGAAGCCTGTGAGGAGGAGCATGTCCTTCAGACACTCTCCTAAAAAACAGCATCATCTCTGTGTTCCTGATATCTTTACAACTGTACATTATTTGTTTGGATTTTATTCTAAAAATAAATTGTTCACTCTTGTTTTCTTAAACTGGGGAGAGATTTTCCTTCGGTATCTCTGGAGCTTTCAAGAATAGAAACAACCGAGGTATGTGCATTGCAATGCATATTTTTAGTCAACACTGAAAGGCTATAGGAGACATACAAAACAAACCCTGGTCAATATTTAAATGTCCTCATGAAATGAACATTTTAATATAAAAAACTTGAGAAAGAAACACATTATAAATAATTTTGAATTAGTCATTGCCTGTTGCAACCATCTCTCCATATTTAACAAYGCTGCTATCCCATACACTCACACTCTGGCAAGGCTTGAACCACCACCTTACAAACAAGCAGTTCCTAAAGGGGCTGTGAACACTTACTCTCCATTGTGGTGAAAGTTGTCATATTGCAGAAAAAGGGAAGCATAAATGGTCTCAGTCAGCAGAGAGTAGATGGCAATCATGATSAGAAGTACTGCCAGCTTCAGGACAGAGTTGAGACGAAGAAAGACTGCACAAGTCACCATTGCCAGCACACCAGTGAAGACAAAATACTGAACAGAAAACAGCACTGGTTACTTTTGGTGATTATAGATAAGCACCTACGTAAATAATCAAGTTACCAGAAATACAGAAAGATTGCTTTGGATTTCAGTGCTTTGGATTTAAGTCTTCTTAGGGTCCAGGGTTTTTTTTTCTAAAATACGATGTGAAAGTACAAATTCTCTATTTTTCATGGCACCTCCATGTCAGCAGAGATCCTTCTGTGTGCCTTTATTGCATTTTCATTGCATTGTAAGGGAAATGGTATCCTCTATAATTAAAAGAGGAAAGGGAGACATGCTGCATGCAGTRGTTTGCTAATGAAAAGTCAACTGGGAGAAAACAATTTATACTCCTTTGGATTCTGAATTTCCACAAGATCCACATTAATCAGGATGGGAGAATCATACTTCTGCTTTAATTTTTCCATGCTATTGAAAAGAGGATACTGTCACAGGTTTAGGCATTTTTTATTTTACTTTTTTTTTTAATTTTTAATATTGCTGATCTTGTTTGGTTACACTCCCAAAATGTGATGCATGGAAGTTTTATTCATATCTCATTTTCTAATCTCTTCATTGTCTCATTTTTCTCAATGATTAGTCATCTGCCAAATGCAATCCATGCAGCTGATACTGGATAGAGAGAGACAATCATGGTCATGAGTGTTCAGATTTAAAATAGAAACCCCAACACCCACAGTCCAAATGTAGTTTAAATTAACTCCAATCACACAGCTTTAGGAGGGATCGTTTGCATTTTTCTGAGTATGGTTTTTCTTTACAACAGTTTGTCTGTGGGGAAGTCTGCATCCCTGCTGCTTAGAGCATACTGCTGGCAGAATCATGACACTGCCATATGACTTTCTCAGCAACATACTTCTCTTATCTACACATGACCAACACATTGATTTTGTTGCCTGCTTGCTCATCTTTGAGAGGATTTCTTTCTTTCATTTTTTTTTTCCCTCCAAAAGCAAACTTAAAACAACCACAGCAGTCTAACTGCTGGTTTTGCCATGTAAGAAGTTTTGCTCTCCATTAGATTCATACATATTAGGTGGTGTGCTTTATTGCACTAGGTTCATTGAATCATTGCTGGAAGTTTTTCCAGCATAAAGGTTCAACATAAATCTGCAAGCAAAGGTTGAATCTTGGTTGTAATGCCCCATTAGATCATAAGGTTAATTCCTTCTCTAACCAGTCYCTGCTTTTTCTATCAACCTATGGTTGGATGGAAATGTTTCCTTCTTCACAGTGTTGAGCCCCTGACTCCACCACCAGGTAGTGGTTGCCATAAAACCTTTGTGGATCCACACCCCAGGTTCAAAAACACCTTCACCAATACCTCAGGACAGGAACAGATGTCCGTGAAGGAAGCAGAGGAATTGAAGGTCTGGTTCTTCAGGGCTATTGGTTTGTCAAAATCACACCATAGCTGTGAAGAAATAAARYAAAATCAGGGCTCTSTTGTGCACTGGTGACTGATTGCTTGTCTGGCTGGCTGRGTTTAGGGGTGGCACTGGCTGACCTGCTGCTCTCTGKGCCAGCTCCTCAGATGGCACCAAGGACTGAATAAATGGACAGTAAGAACACAAACTGTAGAGATGAAATGGAAAAGGGGGAGCTATTTGTGCCRCAGACATTCAGCATCTGAAGAACCTCCCTATGCACCCTTGTCAGAGCATAAAGATGAGCTGCTCTGGGATTTTCAGAGGGCTGATTCTAGACTCTTAAGAATTATGTCTCAAAATGCTTAGATTTTGGTACAAAATATAAAGAAAATTATTTAATTGGGACCATTAAGTCAGATTGAATGTGTGCCCTTTCTGCAAGCAATTTTCGTCTGCTATGGATAGCGTTATCCTTCTGGATATGGGACATCCATCCTTCATTTCCATGGCATCGTGCAGAACTGGTGGTACCAAAACATAATATGATTCCAGAACAGCAACTATGATCCTTAGAATGGCAGGGAATGAAAATTCATTCATGAAACAATGGTTCTGATAATGTGATATTGCCTTTTGGTGTTATTTCCAACCAAGTGTATTACATATAAAAAAACCCAGCAACATCAAATTGTAATACATTATGGTCTTAGACTGCAATAAAAATCATTATTTGTTTCATGTTTTGACAGTTAAAGCAGATGGAGTCTCCTGTTATATATTTGAATTTAATCTGGGTGTTTATTATAGGTCATTTYATCAATGCAGTGTGTACAAGCTAGTTACAGGTCTTTTTTTCCCAGCAGTTAGAGAATTCATTTAATGCGGCCCAATTTCTTAAAATTAAATTCTAATTAATGTTGAACTTGTGACTCTTTTGTTTGTTCTTTCAGCAATTCAGCCATCTCTGCAGTGCAGTAGTATTACCTGTCTGGCTGTGCAACCTTCTGTGACAGAAAATTAATGGCACCTTCTGAAAGTTTATGAGGTGTAGAACACYTCTCTGCAGGGCAGAATGTCACCAGAACAAGTACAGGTGCATTTTAAAAAGACTTTCAGGATAAAAAAAAAGTTTTAATCTTAGAACAATAAGAATGCTCTTAAGACTCATTAAAATAATTTTCCCCCTAGTGAAACCAAAGCTTTATGGGTCTTCTTAGTAAGCATCTGAGTATTAGATCCCTCCAACTGGCTGCATGTGAACTCAATGAACAYATAAAACAGGAAGGCTGAGATGCAKTACCTATTCCTAAATCATGCRGTCCTTCCTGAAMAAACTGCTTTTATAGAAGAATTTTAACATAYGAGTAATCAGATTATATCAATGCTGTGATTTCCTGTAGAGGTCAGGGCTCAGTGACTCAAATAATTGTTCATTTAAATATATGACAATACATAAAATTGTTTATTGCTTTGCAGAAAAAAAAACCCAACAGTGGCGTGACAGTAAAAAGTAATATTTTTCTTTTGTCTGTTTTTAGATTAGTTAATGCAAAAGGTTGCAGAGGACACTATGTTAAAAAATAATGCACAAGTCAGAGTAAATAACAAGCCAGGGCATGGATAGTGTGTTAGAGATCTCCTTTTTTCAAGATCAAGATTCTAGCAAAATCTTTACTGAAAGGTATTTGTTAGACATGAACTAAATTCTACAACACTGCTTAGTGATTTATATTGTAATGCACCACTGTCCTTGTCTTCAGGAAATTTTCAGCCCAATTGAACTTCCTGACTTTACTGCATTTATATTTTTTCTTTAATGATAGAAATGAGTGGCTGCATTCTCTTTTCTATGACTTACTTTCCTATCAGTAATATTTAAAATTTATCAYTGAGATATTCACCAAAGTCTTGGCTCAGACTTCAGCATCTATCAGGTTGTCTGACATAATTTGCCCAACTTATGCAAAGTTCTTTCATATTGCTGAATACATCAAGATAATAGGGCTCTACTGCAGTTTTTTTAAATGCTATTTTAGTAATGATTTTATTTTTTTTTAGTAATCTAAATAATAGCAGAACTGTAAGATGATCTGAGAACTTACAAGAGGAGTAATTTAATATGCATAAGCATTATCTGGGTTGACTTTAAGAAAGTCTTTATGAAAGTATATCAGTGTCAGAAAATTACAAATGGTCCTCAAAGGGTTGAACAGAAAACAGAAAAAAAAGGTTTCAAAAATAGATGATACTCATGAGGGAGAAATAATTAGATATTTCAGAAATACATGGATCAAGCAATGGATTGAATTTCCTGAAGCTGTGATACTTTGCCTTTTTTATATGATATGAATCATAGCTGGCTTATAGACACGGTTAGCAAGCTTAAAAATTCATAAATCATCTTTTCTTATGTAATATTCCTTGGTTCCCTATGAGCTTACAATATTGATGATGGCTCCAAGGAAATTAATCAGAATGGATGCAAATATAATGACATTCCTTGCCAGGTATGTCTCATTAATCCAGCAGCAAGTTTTCCGGAGCATTAAGGGTAAACATTTGTAATCCTCAGCCGTAGTGATCARCACAAGAGCGGAGTGCAGCATAATCAGAATAGAAAACTGAATCACCATTGGTATCACTCTGGGGAAAAGAAAAAAAAAAAAGAGAGAATCCAGCATTAAACCTCCACACAATGCCACTGCTAATGAAAATAAATGTATAAACAGGTACGACTAGGAAAAATTGGTTGTCATCAAGGTGAGACAATTAGTCTCAGAAAAAAAGCCCAGAGAGGGCAGTTTTGCCCCATCCCATCGGTCTGGCATTGCCTCTCGTGGTTCCTTGCTGAGAAACTGCTGCAATGTCTATGTAGCTTGAATTGCAGGAATGTCTTTTCTTTTGTGCCTCAGTTGTCCCTTAAGGTTTTTTCAGAGCAATTCTATTGAGCCTGTAGGGTCCTGATGCTATGTGTGTATGGACTGGTTCCCACTCAGACTGGTTTKTGGACATTATTTTGTGTACCTCCCATCACAGGTGTCAAACTCATACCACACTGAGGCTCACAGACTCTAAAGCGAGTACAGTAATGCAGCYCATTTCATGGAGTAAGTCAGGATATAATAACTACAGAAATGCAAGATTCCCCTCATTTTAATTATTAGTTGAACAAMTGCATGGTTGTTCCTAAACTGCATGGTTGTTTCTAATTGGTTTCTAAAAAAGCAAAAGAAATGATCCACTTTTCATGGAAGCCTTTTAAAATAGAGCATATGGAAAAGTGTTCCGTAATCCAGATGTTTAAATAAAACATTGTTTGGCGTACCCCATAAACTTTGTTCTTGCAAATGTGATYTTTAGTCAAATAATGATAAATGCATACACAGAATAGGTAGTGCAATTTCTTTGATTATACCATTAAACCCCATAATTTCTTTTAGCATAATTTTGATATKATATTGTTTAAATTTATTCCTTTTTCTTGCTTAAATTTGGGACCAAAGTCAATCAAGTAACCTATGTGGTCAGAAAATGCAGCAAATTGTTTAATTTCGCTGAGGAGAAAACACTCAGCACCAGTCAAGTTTTTTGGGTCCCCATTGGTGCCAGTCTTTGCTTTTGTTTGTCTCTTTTCCTAAAGGCCATCCCCATGCAAAATAAAAGTAACTCCACTGCTTTGGCAACCCTCTCCCTTCCTCACTGCACTTTCCCTTGTATTTTTACTATAAGGATAATGATTAAACTTGAAGGTTTGAATKAAGTAATTAAAATTTCTAGTAACCCCACTCTTTAAGGCCTCACCATAAAGTAAGTAGTACGCATGCAGCCAAGGAGAAAAGGGAACCACACTGATATAAGGCAGGAGGGGATACATGGACATAGCAGGACAACCTTGAGAATAAGTCTGCTCTGGAGCTGCTATTTCTCAGCTCTGGCCATGTTTGCAGCTAATGAACAGATAAAATCCAAAATATTTGCATTAAGGAGACACCAAAGATACATTGGGTATTTTATGTGAAAACTGTGAGTGCATCTTCCTCACAATCTTGATGTTCATAAGCAATTACCTTGAGAAAATGGGATAAACCAAACAGTTTATATTCAAAAGGAACAGTTAGGGTTTTCTTAAAGTAGGCAAAAGTCAGGGTATCTGTGGGGAAATGTTGGTCATGTTGGGGGAAAAATCATAAAAACAAAGGGGGCACGTGTCAAAAAAGTTTAGGTGCAGAACTGCACTCCTGTATGCTTTAGTCTGCCTAATTTTAAAAATTGTCTTCACAAAAATGTTTTGATTTTTAATGACCTAATTCAGATGGTACTATAGAGATTCTTATACATTAAATGTTGCTTGAAAAATGTTCATTAAAAATACAATACTTGCTTGAAAAATGTTCATTAAAAATGATCATCCAAATACACAATAATTCTAATGTAACAGGACAGAATAATAAGTAATTTTCTTCAAACTTTCTTCTCTATCACGTGCTAAAATGTATCAAGCTAACCCAGAAATATGATCGAGGTGTAAGATATTTAGAACAAAATGCAAACACCTCTGAATAATTTGTATTTATGCAGTTGTGGCTTATATGTGTAGCTACTACTCTCAGAACCTAAAAAAAAATGAGATTTGCAATGAAGGAACCCAGAAAAAACTTGGATTAAAAAGATAGCAAACAGAAAGCAAGTCTATCTCTAACAGAAAGTTTTACTGTGGAACATGCTTGAATTCCTATAATATATATACACATATTTTTTTTTTTTTTCATAGCATCAAACTATATTTTAAAATGCATTGAAATGAAATGTGAAAACATCAAAGTGGAAGTTGTCTTCCCCAAAAGCTGAAAAAAGAACAATTACACATTAATTTCCATTGAAAGCTTCTGTGTAGTAATAGTTTTGACACTGTTCTGATGATATAACATTAGTATGAAAGTTATATTCTCTTGGTTCAGCAATTCACTCCAACAAGGTTTGTCAGAGTTTTGTATATGAGTTGAAAACAAGACACTCTGGATCTTCCCCAAAAAGGCCCCATGCTCTCCAGCAGCTTACCCACAAGTAAAGCTTGTTTTTGAAAGAAGGAACAACGCAGCTGGTAAAAACAAACTGCATTATGAGGGGAAGAATGACTAATAAAGAAACAGAGTTKGGAGCAGGAGAAACAGATTTCATCCAGTGTGCCTAAAGTTTTGTAAAATTTTGTGGGAAGAGTCTCAGGACTTGCTGGAAGTCCCAAGGTTATCAGGAAGAGAAAGACTCAGTAATGACTTGAGAGTATCTTCTGACCATGAAAACACACAGGAATCATAGGATGGYTTGAGTTGRAMGATGCCTTAAAGGTYRCTCAGTTCTYCCCACCATRTGCAGGGAYATCTTTGAACAGACCACATTGCTCAAAGCCTCATCAAACCCRGTCTGGAATATTTCCAGGGATGGGGMACCCTCRGCCTCCCCGGGARATCTGTTCCAGTGSTTCACCACCATTACAGTAAATAATTTATTCCTAATATCTAATCTCAGCCTCCTGCSTTTCAGTTTGAAGCCATTCCCCCTTTTTCTGTGACTACAAGCCCTTGTAAAATGTCCCTCTCCACCTGTCTTGTAGGTATTGGAGGTCCTATAAAGAATCTACTTTGGGCTGATCCCCAAATGTCTCAGCCTGTCTTCACAGGAGACGTGCTTCAGCCCTCTGAAAGATGAGGGAGAGACAGTCAATAAATCAAGGGAAAAGCTGGACAATGTGTTCATGGAGAACCAGTCAAGGGAGTCAGGAGGGCTCATCCAGAGTTCTGTGTAGTTTTGGATACGATTCATCTCACTACATTAGATTTATGCAGACAGGAGGCACCTTGAGATTCACTGTWTGACAGTGTTCTGCAGTGGTTGTACTCCAGTCCTGGATGGTGGGCACTGAGAGAGTCATGTAAGATAAATCCCTTCCCTTTCCCACAGTACARCAGCATTCTGCAGCAGCCTTCTTGYTTTGCAAAGCTGAGTGGCTGTGATCCGATTTGGAACCGATAGTTTCTAACTATATCTCAGATATATATAGGCAGTCTCCATGTGCAGATGTAGCCTACCATCTCTCTGACCTAGCCTGACCCAGCCCTGAACAAAACCAAATTAAGGCCTTCAGAAAGATTAGGATCACGATTCAAGAGGTCATGTCTGAGGACACTAAATATTAGTTCTTGTTTTGGACTGCCAAACTCAACTTGTAAGACCAGTACTGTTGAATTAAGGTACTATCAAGGGAGCATCTACAGACCTGAGTCAGGGATATAAAACCAAAATGTAGTGTCATGTCACCGGCTTAGATGCCTGAGAAACTGAGACCTTGTATTTGTCTATAATAAATTGATAGGCAACAAAAATTCTTCCACTGTAGCTGCTCAGTTGAAGATTGATGTGTTCGTCTCTTGCCTGAGCCTGCTTGATTTAAACACAAAACTGAAGTTGTCACAGTGTGACCTCTTGGATGAACAATCCAGTATCTGTGCTGAGATTTTGAGAAGAGTATGCTGATAGGATCAAGTACAGTAAAATACACTGAAAAGATTAGAGGAATAGGAACAAAAAGCCCATAATAATTTTTATTCCATTAACTTCTCCCAAAAATAGACATCTGGCTTGGATCAACTCTTCATTCAAGAAGAGATTCAAGACCAACAGATTTTCTTTTTAGAGGTTCCCTTACTGCCAAGATCAAATGAAGTTTAAAAAGAGCTTTTCCCTTCCCTCTTCCTCATGTACAGTCCCAAATCTACTGACTTGAGCCAAAAGGAAAACTTATCTAAAACAGAAGATGCAGGTGTTTAAATTAACAACAATTTGAAATCTGCTTTTTCCCCCCACAAGAATAACACAGTGGAAAATGGGCAGAAATAAGAGTAGTTCAGCAGCCTGTTCTAGTGTGATCTATTGACCATGTGAACACACAAAAAGTTCATTGCAGGGAATAAATGAAAATCCCAGCCTCTCAGATAGAGAAGATGAATCACTGCAAGGCTAGCAATGGAATATAATGGTTTCATAGAGGATAATTGTGATAAAAATATGGCATTAATTTATCTCACTTAGAGTAATTTCCCCAACTCAATATTTCAAAGAATGAACACTATTGCAAAGATTTTTACATTCAGTGATGTCTCTGCCCTGTCAGGAAAAAAAAAAAAAAATTATGGATCGATCAAATATTTATCCCTAGGGAGATAGATATAAACTGAGATTAAATTCTGGAACTTCCATACTCAGGAGATTTGAAATATAACTCCCTTCTTTAACACACAGACTAAGATGAGCTTTCTGGGAAACCCCCTGAAAAAACTTAGTAAGATATATTCTATGACAATTTAAATAGTATTTACACCAAATTTTCAGAAATCATCAAAAGACTCAGCTCAAAAAAATATTCACACATCTTCTTAGGCAAATGCAAAATTTCGTCCTTGTTCAACAGAAATTTGAAGCATTCACTGAAAAAGTCTTATATGTGTTTTTAAGAAATGGGCAAATTACCATGAGGACTGAATTATATTTTGTGAGTAGTTTTATGGAAATTATTTCCATGTTTTTATGCTTTRGTGATAGGGAAGAGAACACTAGTATTTTACTTCTCTAATATTTGCCAGAAGTATAACAAATGAACATACCGTCATCTCAAAGATTGTCTGAATATAAATCCTTTACTTTGTAATAGTTGGTTCAATTACTCATGCCTTGAATTGCTTTTAGAACTGGAACTTAGAAAATTTGAACTTCCAGATTATTTTGTCATTCAATATGCTTAAGCATATTGAAACCTTCTCACTCAAAACCTCTATCCTGTTATTTTAGGGTTGCTCATCTGTTGACAGACATACTTTTTTAAAAAACTGAAACACATTTTTTGAAGCAGAATATCAGCACTTGTAAAAAGAAGACCAAAATTTGTCTCSTTAATCCTTGACAGTGATCTTCAGCTCCTGACAGAACATAAGAACTGCCATAAAACAGCCATGTGTCTCCAAAACTTCTCTAATAAAAGAGGTAGTAGTAAATATCCTTTCCCTAAATCTCTTTGCAGGTTCCAGCAATCAACTTTTAAAGGCCTTCTTAAAACCAAGGACATATTTAAAAACAAACAAACAAACAAACAAACCCTGATGAACTTTTCTTGTAAAATTTATCTAATCTTAATTTAGACCTATTTGTATTTACAGACTCTTTAACATTCAGTGACAAAAAGTTCCTCAGGGAAAACACAAGACTACTGGCAAGWTGAGAAACTAGGAGGTGAGGTAGCTGCAGGCAGTGTGTTTGTGTGACTCCTTCCCCCTCATTCCAATGGCACTAGACACCCTCACAAGAATTAACAGAGATGAATCTGTGGAGACAGAACAAAATGCTTTTTTTTTTTTTTTTTTTTTTTTTTTTTTTTTTTTTTTTTTTTTTTTGACTGGTATGGCAGTGATTGATATAGCAGCATAAATCTTTTTTGGAAAACATGTTCTGTTAATAAGATCCATATATCTTCTTGTACATGTGGAGGAAAAAATAACAACAAATAAAGAAAAACCTCTACCAGAAGTGAAGAACTTTGAATGTGTTTTGGGAGAAGAGCTTTTAAAAAGCAAGCAAACTTGCTGGGGGCAATATAGCACATAAGGAACAACAGAAGGTCATGTAATATTCTGGTTACTTTCTCAGCTGAGAATTACAAAACAAATGAGACACCACTGCCACAGAATGTAGTTGCCTGCCTGCACCTAACCACCACCTTGGTGTTCTTAGACATCAGCCTGGTGACTCACATCTTCCAGACATGATCCAAGAAATCTTGCTGCACTACTGTAGCAGCATAAATGTCCTATTTCGTGTACAGGTAATGTATTTTCAAAGTTACTCTGCAGTCAGTTGCAAATTAAAGTTCATCTGCATGTTAGAAATGACCTGAGAATCATGCTCATCTGGDCTTTTCTCTGTCAAAGACCAAATGGGACCAGAGGGTTTTTACAGTGGCAGTCCTGTTCTAGAAAACTGACCTTAGTCCTTGCTCACACTCTTGTGATCTCATTATTAAATGTCAGATAAGAATGTCAGTTGATAGATTTGACTCCATGAAATGTRGATACTGAAGTCTCATCTATGTCACATTTTCATCACCTTGATWGGAATATATTGCTTGGTCCGCCCCAAACAAGAGCAGAAGTGAAATCAGAGCTACTGGATCAACTCCATGCTTATTAATGGCCTGAGACTGCTTTTTCCCAGGCAAATTGCATCAGCAGCAGCAAAGCAAACAGTACAATTCTCATGCATAACATTTATTAAAGAAAAGTGAGAGAATCACTGATACCAAAGGTGATCACTTGTGGCAATGGCACTGTTACAGGTCTGGATCACATTTCACCAAGACATGCCGTGTCAAACTTTTGTAACACAAAATTTTCACTTATCTCAGTGACAGTTCCACTTGAAAACACTACAGTATAACAGTAGATACTTCTGACTCACTTGAAAACATGAAGCTGCAGATGATCTGATAAAAAACTAGTTAATATTGCAAAAAAGTGAACAAGTATTTCCAAACACTTCTGGGGAGCCAGCAGATTTTATTGGTTCATTGCACATCAGTCCTAGAAATGTTATTCCACCGTGTCCCCAAGAGTGCCTTCAGATATATAGAGAGAGATTTCTGTATTTACCTGGAAGAAGGGAGCAAGCTTTGGATAGCCGTGATAAATACAAGAACAATAAATGCACACACCAAGTTTGATTTGAATACTTCATCCCGCATTTGAGAATACTAGAATAAAACACACAGAAARGTAAATTAGCTGTTAACGCATGCAGTATTTTCATAAAAACTGATGCATACAGGAGACTTTGGGAAAATTAGTATGAAGCACTAGTAAATCAATAAACCTGAATTTGTGGTTTAAAATTAAACATAACAAATAAATTATTAATAACCTGGCAAGATGTTTTAACCAAGAGAGTAAAACTCTGCAATTTGCWATACAAAGTTGTTCTAGTTGGTTCAAAATTACTTGCTCTAAAAATCCTCAGGTAGATGCTAAGAGCTTGTGCTGCTGAGTAGAATATTAAATGCTTAATTGCTTAATAAAATACTTAATAACCAGAGGAACATGGTTTCCTCCTATGAAGAAAAGCACTGGAGTCATCTGTGACACTGCATGCATGATGGCACAGAGGTGTTTCCATGATAGCCAAATTGAGGCCACTTGGTCACTTTTGTACTTTTCTTTTTTTTAGAAAAATACATACTTTGAATGTTCTCTGACTATTTGGGATGTTGGCCATGAACTCTGGATCCTAAGTTTTTCAGTGGCTGTGTGCAAACTTGGCGATATGGGCACTCTCCAAATGTAAAAGACTATTTGACRTGCATTATTATAAGGATTTATTGAAAAAATATTTTTCTCCTGCATATCAAACCATTGAGAATACTGTCAGTTTTCCTTGTTACTGGAATTACCAAGGAAAGGAGTAACAGATACATCAGCGAACCACAGTAGATCAGTTAAAGTGGAAACATTAATCAAGTCTTGGGCTGGTATTTAGCATTGCTAATTCAATTAAACTGAAGTTGTTTACAGCAGATAAAGATTAGTCCATAGGAATATTTTTATAATTSTCTATATTTTATATGGATGCCACCAAATTTTCTTTGTCTTACAAGAAATCCTGCAGTCATTTTTCCTCCTCTGAACAATAACTTCATTTTTTCTAGACCTTTACAGTTTTAAAGGGGCTGAATGAAAGCATATCAGTGTCAAAAGTGGTATCAGATACCATAATCTCTCTCCAGAAATTAGGAAATGGGGCAAACTGCTATGATAAATGCCTAGAAAGCATTATAACTGAGGAAAAAAAAAGATTAAGAAATATGTCAAGAACATACCTGAAATAGTTCAGCTGTGAACTGGATTTCGTCACTAATTTGCTCTTGAAGGGAGATCTTATCTAGACTTAGACTATATTCCTTCCTTGGACCTTTGGTCAGGACATCATCTAAGCTATAAACAACTTGTCAAAACAATCTCAAACTCCTGAGAYGGAAAAAAGGATTCTCACTTCCCTGCTCCCATTTTTTATGAATAAGAGATGGGGTTTTTTTTGGTGTTCCTCATTTTGAGTCTTCCTCTCTTGTGATTATACCTTGTGTCTGCTGTTGGCAGTATCACTTTGGCACGACTTTTGATGGTGCTCACAGGCAATTCCACTTCATTTTGCTGCTGGAAGCACAGAGGGACTGACCCTGATTTCATGTGCAAGGAAAAAGAACAGTCTGCATAAAAAATGGACCAGGGCTTTTTCCAAAAAGGGAAAAAGAAAGGTATGTTTCTTAAAATATAGCATGAAATCCCAACTGATCCATAGGGAAATTAAGGCAAACTAGATGAATGAAACACAAACAYAGAATGGCCTGCTGGGTTGAGCATTATGTCAGAAGGATGGATGATGTGCTCTAATCAGTAACAATATTGCGAAGAGGAATTGTTGGCATCCCTCGGCAGCACTGACACAAATGATAAACGTAGAAGTTCTGTAGCAGCCTGCCCCTTAATGACTTGGAGAAGTAATTGAAGGGCTGACTAAGCCTCAAGGCYCTTCAAAAAGCATTGGGGAAGGATGCAGCCAACCAGAGCTGTGTAGGAAGAATTGTGAGGTGACCTTGTCTGCAGTGAAACCTTCACTGCAGCATCCCACAAACCCACCTGCATTGGCATGGTTTGCTCATGGAGTGAAGGCTCCCATGGGGTTTGGGCCATTCTCCTGCAYTGTTGGGAGGGAACTGTTCATCCACAGTTTATCCACGTGCTTGCCCAGCCTGMTGGCTGAAACTAAGACAGGCCAGGTTTCTTCTGTTGGGCAGTGCTGCTCCTTCCTGACCTTTCTTTTCYGAGGCTTCTTTGAAAGGGGAGCACCAGTATTAAAACAGGCTTGACATGTTCACCTAAAGAAAATGTGCTCTAGGAAGGAAGATTTTTGGTGTTATCCTCACTGATCTTTGACTCAGATAGGACCTCGTGGATGAAAAGGGAGACCAGGGTTTATTTTCTTCAAAGTAATGGTGGAAAAGCTTCTGCAATACAGGAGGGGGACAGAAGATGTATCAAGTGGTCCAAGGCAGGAGAGGAAATTAACTCCTGAGTAGACCAAAGAGTAGACACAGATCCATTTGCTGAACAATGATAGAAAAATTGCTAAACAGGCACAGAGTTTGCCCAGAGTTTGCAGACCTCCTTGCAACTGGAAGTTTCTGGATTGAAGGAAGGAGGTGATGCCTGTGTCTRCTGGGATCCAGAATGCAGGAAGAACAAAATTGTTTTCCTACTCATTTAAATTCWATTTATCTTACCTGTCAGAAATTCTGAAACAGAGAAACTCAGATATTTAGGTCTAATATTTGAACTAGGAAAGCCTGTACTTTGAAATTCAAAGCTCTTTTGATGTTTCCAGGGTGCTTACCTCACAGAAAATTTGTAAACGCTTCATTTCTAAGCCCAGCCTGATTTCTAATCCAAGTACAAATATACAAGAAGACTTTGAATATCCTTATATAAATCTTTACATTAGAAACTTTCTTTAATAAAACCCTACCAGCATGTAAAATTCCCTGTCCTGTACCTATGTTTTATTAGGTATGAAAGTAAATGATATAGACATTTTTAAGTTGCTGATATTTAGGCAGATCACCATGAAGATATCATTTAATTATTGGAATAATCAGATTTTCCTATGAGCTACTATATATTTGGAAATTTTAGTATTTTTCCATGCTRCCATCAGAAGTACTTTACTGTGAGGAGTTGCTCTGCCTATAAGTTATTTGTGAAAAGAACCTTTAGCAAAATTGAGGGTGAATTGTCTCTAAATGACTTAACAAATGATAATGAATGAAATACAGGCTAGTAATGACTAGTCCATTTGGGTAAAGAGTCTAAAAAATGTACCAGGTGGGGACCCTGCCCAAATCTCATGAAAAATGAAGTATTGCAGAATTCAAATGGAGATAGCACCTCAGGGAGATAACCCATTCTCTAATTTATTCTATCACCACAGAAGRGCAATGAGACAAGAGAGGAGTTGGAAGATGTGCCAGTGGCTTAAACTGCAGTGATAGAGCAGTCATTTAAATCAGTGTAAACCAGCATCTGCTCTAGCTCCATGGTAGTTTTGTGCATGTTGATTCCAGTATTGTTTCATTTTTTTCCCCAACATTTGGAAATCTTAAAGGAAGCAAAGCAGAAATTTCATTATTAGTGTAAAACTGATGTCTAGAATTGTTTYATAGCAAGAAAATCCAACCCAGACTGTTCAAACAGAAGTCCAGGATGACATATCAGATCCATTCAGRTCACCTCATGAACCCACATTATGGTAGTCCTGTTACTAATGCAGGAGGAAGAAATTCAGTTTATTGTACATGTGATTGCTCACTTCTCTGTCGTTTGAGGTGCAGAACATTGACACATTCCCATTGAACAGGGACAAGGTAAGAGCTCTTGGCCAGGGTCTCAGCTATGGGTGCTGTTTTTTTGCCTCCTGTAAACGGCAAAGTTTGGGGTGAGAGGCACTGACAGATTACAGAAATGTGTATTTAGCAGATGCCAGTGCTGTCTGAAAGTGTGATGGGTAAATGAGAGGGCACAAGACTTTGCATGGGGAATGTTACTTTCCTTCAGGGGTCCCTGTGGCTTGAAGCTGTCACTGTGCTGAGCAGAAGGTGAGTGGCAGCCAAGGGAGCAGCTGTGGAGTGGGACAGTGACGCTCTCATCAGCCACACCACGGGGAGCAGCTCAAGGGGTCGGTGTAGAAGGTCATGCAAGCAGTTGCAAAATGTTAATGGCTAGAAGAAATCCCATAATTCCAGCCTGAAAGGTTAGGGATGGGGGAGCAGAGGGAGAAGGCTGCTGATAGAGCTTTATGATACTCCAATTTAAACACGAATTTGGTTTGTTTCCTAAATGGAGAAGAAGGTAGAAAGTGGCAGTGACATAAGATAACATGGAGGAAATCGTTACTTTCTGTAGGATAATGATTCAAATATGGCTTTTTTCATGACTTCCTGTAGCCTATGGTTAAACACAAAGGTTATAAGGACAAACCTGTAACTACCGTGCAGGGAGGCAGGAGGGAAGGGACACTCTGTCCCACAAGACAATTGCTCCTGTCTASAATGAAGAGGACACTATGATTCATCTTCCCTTAATCCACATCATTCCTTGGTATCCTGGTACATTCTCCATCATTATCTGAGCACACTGGTGATGTCCCAGCACCCTGAACAAAAGCAATGAGRTTGCTGACCAGAGGCTTTCCAGCTCTTGGAGGCGGATGTATCAGAACAAATAAAACTGTGGTGATATTTTAAAAAACTTTACTTCTACATAATATGAGATACCAGACTAACTAATGGAATAGAAAGAAAATTCAGTCAGCTTTACTGAAAGTATTTTGTGTTTCTATTGCCTGTGCCTACTGATTTGGACTGACACCTAAGAAAATATTGAATGAAAGCATAATTTTCCAAACACTGCAGCCCYGTTCGTCATTGGAAATGTCCTACTGGGAAGAAAATGTATCAAACCTGCTAAAAATGTCAACTCTTAAATAGAGTATTTTTCATCCAGATGCAATTAAAAACTATTAATATTTTAAATCTGACCTATGTAATGGGATGGATTAGAGTATGGTTATTTTTTTAATTCCCTAAATTGCATTTAAATTGAATTCTGCACTTCCCTATTGTTTTTCTTTATGCCTGACAATCGTGAAATCTAAAATAATAATGAAGTTTGTATTCTGGAGATGGGATCTGATTCTAAACAATGTCCCTTTACACCAGCCCATGCTCGGGGTTTCGTATGATTAAATTGCAATGTCAGGTGAGGTGAGCCACTGACAAGTTTGTTAATTCATCAAGTTGTTTCTGACCAAGCTGTTTCCTCCTTTGCACAAAAAAAACTCAGGTATACCATCCTCACTCAGGAGGCTATATGCTATTTTGTCCAGACTCTTTCACCTTATTTTTTTTCATCTTGTGCCCTGTAAAGATTAACGATTACTTTTGATTTTTGGGACTTCAGGTAGTAATTCACATGATATTTGAGATCYTGGATTTCACTTCCTCTGAGTCCCTTTCAGTTTTTAATGATGACTGCACTGAAAGAAATATCTCCATATCYTCTGTTTCAGCAGGTAATTATTTGTAGATAATTTGGCCTTGGAGGTTCYGCTGACCTTGTGCCTCAGTGGAAATGTCCTTATGGGGAAATGCAATCTTGTATTCTTGTTTTAACAAATATTTTTGTTTCTTCTACATAATTACTTGTGCAATAAAGGCTTAGATATATTTCAAACATTTTTATTTTACAGTTGTCTTGTTAAAACTCTTTACCAATGAGCATTGCTGAGGACTAGTCTCCCATAAATCAAGTAAAAAAAAAAAAATCTGTTTTCCAGTGGGAATTAAACTGATTATGCAGAAATGAGCCTCCATGCTTCCAATTCCTGATTCTTTTTATTTCCTTTCAGTCAAGTGCACATAGTATTCCAGACCTGCTGTTGTTGCACTGTAGTAGCATATGAAATTATCAATGAAAGTCAATGAAATTATTTGAGATCTGTGCAACCTCCYCCCGTGCCATCAGTTTTCAAGGAGTGTTCTCCCATTACTTTATCTTTTAAAACTTATAACTTACAGCTGGATGYAGACTGAAATAAAAGTTAATGAGATCATATTACCCTTGAAAAGCAGCAAAGACACAAATAATATTTATCTCTTAGATTTTTTAAGAAGGATGTTTMAAACAAAGATTTGAAAAATTGGTATTGACTTGAAATAAAAATTGCAGCAGCATAGAGGACATGAGAGGGTTTCTATGAGTACATGAAAGGAATATTGTACTTTTTRATGGAAATGTCAGTTCATTAATATGCTCAATAATCATGAGTTCCAAAGTAACATCTCATCTGATGAAAACTGCTCATACTTGATACCATGTTGAACCCCGCCAACAGTCGTTATTTTCAGGAACAGAGTTTTCTCAGTGTAGGTATTTTCCAGCAATGAAATGCAATTATTTCAKCATTATAACACCTGCATTATGTTACTGTGTATTATGAATTCTAGCTCAGCCCCGCCTTCTGAAAACCAAAACAAAATGAAAAAGGAAAACAAAGCAAGGAAAAAAACAACACAAGCAAAACCCTACAGCTTCTCTACTTCAGTGAACATTTATTACAATTTGAGTTGTGAATAATGCAGCTACCAAGCCCCAGCTACCTTATGCTCCAGGCTGGAGTCTTTAAACATCAGTGAAAAAGGCTTGATATGCTCTCTTCTCAATTTATCGCCACTCCGTAAGTCGATGGTGTGCTCTATTCGCTTGTTAATTTCCTCAGGCCCAGACTGGACATGCAAAGCTTGTGCAAGATGGTTTGGAAGCAGATTTATTGAATTTCTTGTTAGGGCAGCCAGAGTCTAGGGGAAAGCACATGCAAACAGAATAAACCTGCTGGTCCCCTTGGGTTAAAAATGCAATGTTTTAGTTCATGTTGCATTGCAAACCATTACAGCATTCCATGCAATTCATTCAATGAAATCTATAGAAGTGTAAAATAGTAAGTCTGTTCCACTAAACACATACAGTCCATTAAGGGGGCACTTTAATGCCTTCATTTTTATAGACTAGGTTTGTTGCTGCACTGAACATTAGGACTATATTCCCCTTTCCAAATCTGATATTTACTTATTAAAGCATGCATGAGGGGAGTACACACACCAAAACCACTGCTGGGTATCTGACTCAATGGTGTGTTTTAATAAATAAGAATGGAAGCCATATAAAACAAAACACAAAAAACACGAGTAATTAAGTTTTTCTTATCTTAAAGTTACTGTATGTGTGTAGTTAAGGAACAGATCAGTTAGTCAGGAGTGAAGAAGRTGACATTTCTGATTACTTCAGCATGGGTTTTAAGATAATATATTCTTCTTCACTACTGGTATATTTCAGCTAATCTAGATTACAGTTAGGCTCTATGCATTAGTTTAACTGTAATTTGTATTATTATTTAAAATATCATCTCAAATGCATTATTCCTTTGGTATTTCTTTGACTAATCAAAGGAAAAAAAAAAACAAAAAAACTTTTGCTTCACAAAGGAATTCCAGCAGAGATAGTATGAAGGGTGTTTCATCTTCAGCAAAGTGTTAGAGTTTGCTTTCATAAAGAGAAAAACTCATTCCCATTTCATGGCGTCATTTCATGACACAAACCACAGTGAAGCAGCTCTTTCCCAATTGAATGGGGAAAAAAAAACTTTACTACCATGATAATGTCAAGGGTTAAGAAATGTTAATGAATGGAAAGGAGGTAAAACTTCATACATCATAGCATGAGACATTTCAGCATTATTGTGGGCGGGAAATACAATTCTGCCTCAGGAAAGTTATTACATAGATTCTTCCTGAAAAGACCTTCAGCTAGGTCTCCTATTGGACATTGCTGAAGCAGGAGTTTAGGATGTATTGTCCCCAGATACCCCTGGAAAGTCAATCGTTTGTATCATGGGATTACATACAGCAAATGCTATAGGGAGGTTTCCCTTGYTTATATTTGAACTATTGCAACCAAACATATTCTAAAGAACCTTGGACAGCACATGAAAACACAGGAAGGGTCTCAGGTACCCACTGCCAAAACCCAAGTGACAACTTTTCTTACARTCCTAAAATCAAGCCCATGGACTCTGTAGTCACAGAGTTATCTCATATTTTATTTATTACTGCAAACTTAAGTTCTAAAAAAAAATATATCAGGATTGAAATCTTCTCTCTGTTCAACTGAAAAGCAGTTTCCCTGTTTTTTTTAGTAGAAAAAGAACTTCAGTAGAGAAGGTTTGGGAAGACACTACTAAGTTACCACCTTTTTCTGTCTAGAAAATCAGTATCATCAACATTTGGAGGAAAAAAATAAACAGCATCAAAAAAAAACCTTTTCACACACTAAACTTTCAAATATGTCTGAATTTATATCTTGGTTTYGGAGAAAACAATCAAGTCAAGTGGTTAAATGCTATATTATTATACATTGTGACACTACTGAAGTTTAAGTATTCCTATCTCTTTTAAACTGATCTGTGAAGAAAAGTTCTCATCAATATTTGGTGACTGGAAGGGCTTAAGTGGGTATGAAGTTCCTGTTAAAGGATGAGATCACATCAGATGCTGGTGTGTAAATTTATTTCTCAGAATTAGATTATATTTCTACTTCTCCACTGGAAGTGAGGGTGGAGAATGTCCCTTATGTTTTTACTGGGCATTATGTTTTATTTACATGAGAAAAATAATCTCAGTTCATCCTAGTAAGCAATTACATTATGGTTAAAATTCTGTTTTAAGCTGTGATTCATATGAAGATTTTTCTTCTTGCTGAATGTATGAAGTGTTTTACAACTGATGGTAGATGAACATGACATAATATCACCACTATGGCCATGGTGTCTGTAGWAGTGATGCAAAAACAGACTCTGAACTTGTGTTTATATTCAGAATATAACAAGRAAATTCATATTTGTGTTTCATAGAGTTTTCTCTCCTTCACATACATACACATACTTAAGTAAACTGCTACCCTGTCATTAGAAATAGCAATGAAAAAATACAACACAAATTATTGTCTCAAGAATATATTCTAACTACATTTTGTCTCTTATCCCCCTCTTTGCTCTGCATCTTATAAGACTTCTTTGTGCAAACATAAATAAATATTGATTCTTTCTATTATCTCTCCTACACTTTTGTGAGCAGCTCCATGGAAAACAGAGTAGTGAATTCTACRATAGGATTTTGAAGTTTCCTGATATTGACAATAACCATTCATCATACAGGAACAAACACAAAGTTCTGGGGGGCGGGGGGAACCCAACAAAAAAACCAWCCCAAACAAAAATCTACCCAAACTTTCATCTGTAATAATTTATAGAGACTTTAAAATGTAGCTTAGATTAGATTTTACTTTCTTGCTGCAAAGTTTTCTTGCAGCAMGTCCAAGCATCCCATTCTCAACAAGAAGTGAAATTTTAATGAGTGCCATTTAGAAAACCCTAGGAAAGTTCAAAAATTTTTTTTTTTTCATATTGCAAGCACCAGGGTTTGGAAGAAATAGGAAAATACAAGGCCACATGCTTAAAAAGACAGATTGCAGACAGGATTTAGTTCAAGAGGGAGACACCTAAGTGGMGGTGTCCACATGTTTGGTGTCCATATGCTCGGTGTCTAAAACTCTTACTGCCAACACACACTCCAGATGTTTTCAGTTGCCCAGTTGTGTGCAGCTGTGGTCAGGTGAGATACCCGGGGGAACTGGACAAGAGTCAGGAGCCAGGAGGTGTGACACAAGACACAGGGACACCGTGTGCCACTGGTGAGTGGTGAGGACCAGCTGGGGTGAGCTGGGGTGCCTCAAGCTGCAACAGGACAGTGCCTGGRCTTTGAATTGGATTCCACCCATGTTTAGACATCTTGGCTGTCTTTTAGTATGATTGTTGTGTTCATTGTTAAAGCTCACTGCAACCACTACTAAGATATGCCTATAGAAGACAGAGATTTTAATATGCTGTTTTTCCTAATTCACATCCTGACAGGCCCCTCAGGTGCCTCCAGCAGCACACACAGTGTGTTTCAGCTACTCCTTTGTAAGGCACATGGAAGGAATCCAACTTTATCAGCTATTAACTCATTCTAGAGGACGAAAACTTCACTCTCTTGACATAAAATAATTTCTGTCCAACTTTCTTTGCTTTAAGAAAGAAGCCCAGACACTTGTTTCAATGGCAGAAAACTCCATCCCTATTGGGCATGTCTGAATTTCAGACAAGCAYTTGCACCCTTGGCTTACCTCCCAATCAGAGCAAGGGCATGTCGTGCTAAAAGGGCTGTAGATGTAGTTTTGGTTAATATATGTGACTGCCTACATARAAAGTGGAAATTTACTCCTTACTCATATAAACACAACCACAATTCACTGACTTAGGCTGCCCTTACAGAGTTTGAGGCAATGAGTGTGGATTGAGATAAATTTGAGCTTGGTGTAACAACCCACCAGAGAACTTTTTTTCACATGCTTCCTATCATATCTAGAGTTAAAAATAAGATATATGTGATCAGTTGCTCAATTTTTGTTGTAACTTATATTGGGTAAAGAAATCATTTAAATTCCAYTGGCAAATATTCAAACATACAGAGTGATTCATTGTTGGGTTTCTGCTACTGCAGATTCTCAAARTCTGCTGCTTACAGTGACCTTTAAGCTGCTTAATTAATGTTATTAAAGGCTTATTCTGCCCAAGACTGACATACCTTTGGAAAAAGCTACTATATCCTAGTATTATTTAAAAACATCATCTGATTTTTTTTGCTAAAATACATTATTWATGAGCAATACTGCCTATTGTCTCTACTGTAAATAAAAAATT
The DNA here is from genome assembly GCF_030028575.1 of Malurus melanocephalus. NCBI lineage: Eukaryota > Metazoa > Chordata > Aves > Passeriformes > Maluridae > Malurus > Malurus melanocephalus. The sequence goes on from NW_026623235.1 coordinate 8,421,483, forward strand.
ACGTAATAATTGAATCATACATGGAATAGCAGATTTTTAAAAACTTATCTTGACCAAAAGCCTTATTGTAAGACTGTGTAATATAAAATTACTGCTATTTCCAACACTACCCCCAATTCTTTAAAAAAAAAATCAAACAGTGAGAAGCTGTTCTAAAAGTGGACATTTTATTCCTATAAGAAAAAAACATGTTTTAAAGCAACTGTTAAGCTATGCCTATTTCCATTATTTTCAAGACCCTTTTACTAGTATTGAGCAGGAACTGATCAAGAATTGAATAAACCCACYAATCCTTTATTTAATTCTTTGTTAGCATCAAGGTCAGGTTTAGCTGAGAAAATGACCAACAATAGCCTACTCTGCATAAGATTTTTTGAACTACAGAAATCGGTATGTCTCAAAGGGAAAGAAAAAGAGAGCAGAAGATAATCACAGCAGCATGCACCCACACCCCTGTTCCTAATGAAATGACAGTATAGAAACAGGTCAACAAAATACAGAGAATATTATAAGGCAATGTACATGCAGATACACAGATGTACAGAACATATATAAAACAAGTGTTTTATATAACAGCAAAATATGCCATGCTGCAATTCAGTTTAAAGAGATGAGGACACTGCTGTGGGCTGATTGATTGTGAAATTTTATCACTTCTGAGCACATTTGTAAGGACAGTTGACAAAAGCAAGACCTACACACAACAATGTTTAAGGTTCAGACAGTTCAGACAAGTAGGAATAAGGATGTGCAGCAGAAGAAAGGATATATCATGTCACTACAGATCCCTCAAAGAAAATGAAAGAAAACTTCAGCTGACCTTGCTTCATAAAGACTCATCAATCTTTCAACTGCAGTGAAACAAGTGRAGTCTGAGGGCATTTTAACCTTTCCATCTCTAATTCTTCTAAACAAGCAGACTTCAYAAAACAATATTTTTTTACTGTACAAGAATTATTGGTTCTCATGTTGCTGACAGTTAACCATGCAATGCTTTTAGAAAACATCTGACCAGGAGCAGATACTATTGTCTCATATTTCTATTGAGATATAGATGCCYTTAGAATCTAACTCGTCTCTTGGTGAACCTTGATTATATCTTAGAGTATGAGTTTTTATTTTTTTTTAAAAGTGAAAAGTGTACAACCTGATTTCACAAGTTGCTTTTTTCTTTTTCTCTCCTCATATGTGAATAAACTACTTGATCCTTTTACCTCTGGCAAAAAGTTCTTTCCCTCACCCCTTTAATTTGATGGCACTTCAGTGAAGCTATGCAATGAGATATACACTCTGACTAGAATATTCCAACTAGTTTAGTAACATTAGATTTAGTTTAATTACTTTTTTTGATGGTTCAATTAAAAATAAGCTGTGCCATATTTAATTTCAATTAAAAAAAACAAAAACCCAAAGAACAAAAATAAACCCAAAATCTCTTGTTCACTGGCATTTTCCCAGTTTGGATACATATTTTCTGCCTTGAAACAATTTGTTCAATCCTCTGCTGTTACAGTACATGTTAGAATAAAGGTTAAAGATGAATTTGTCTCCTCTGAGGCCTCCATTATTGAAGTGCACTCAATCATGCATTCATASTCAATGACATTAAAGGAAGTTTGACTTACATTTTGTTTTCCCACTATGTTATCAAATGGAAGTTCAGGGCTCCAGGATCCTTCGGTAAACGTAGCTCCGCTGTTTCTCCTGTCAGAGGAGCTGACAGCCTCTTTCACAATATCCTCAGGTAAAGTCAGCAGACTCTCCTCAGGTTGTTTAATTAAATAAGTCTCAATGTTGTGTTTCCTCAGGAATTCATTGCGCTCTTTGCCATGCCCTTCTTCAACTTTRTAATCCCCATTCAGGCAGTCCAGAGTGGCTTTGGAGATGTGAATCCTCCTGCATGAGTGAAATAATCAGTAGCAAATACTCATTTGCTCTARTAGACAGAGGTTAGAAGGAGGTTTTGGACTCTCCATATTGTTAAACATTGTGGATAAATAGAAGGTTTTCTATTGCAAATGATCAAAATAAAATAGTGTATTTAAAAACAAAGACCTGTWCACATCAATAGGATGTCATTATGCACAAAGTCCTGTCACAGGAAGAACACTTTAACATTCACACCTGATACCTTTGCTCACAGTAACAGTTTAAGTAGCAGGAGGGAGATCTTCATGAGTAAAACGCTATTCTGAGTAAATGAAAATTRGACTTCAGGGGAACACGTTGAGAAAAAATATATGGGAGGCGTTAGAGCAGTTTATGTGAAGGTCTTTAATTTCCTTCAATATCCTGAGCTAGCTTAAATATTTGAACTTAGTGGTCTGATGGCACCTGAAGTGAATTAGGAAAATGGGGGAACTATGCAAAGGCAAGTGAGGTAGTAATTTCGATTAGGACTAAGTAATGAGTTCAATCAGCTTTGGCCAAAGAGACRTTGAATTTAGAGATTACATACAGAAGAAGTGAAGATTTGCAGTGGTATGATAGGAATTTAAATGTCTTCCAAGTAAACTATTTCTAGCTAATCTTCAAGTTCCTATATACAGGGTAAGTTGCAGACACCTCTAGAACCCATCAACATGGTCAGCCATGCTAAACTTCACAATGCAGCATCATAAATGCAGTAMGAGTCGTTCATTAGGCATTTATTTAACCCGAGCAAAGAGTTGTAGTGATTCTTTAAATGAGCTCATTTTTTTTTTAAATTTCGGTATGACACTTTCTGAAGTATGACACTTTCTGAAAGRCAGATTTTTGTACAGATTCCTAAAATTTGAAGTCAGCTACAATTCTTGGTGCTTTCTTGCTGACACATGCTGAGGTGCTTTTCTCAGGGACCACAGTTTGGCTCCCCCATGTGAAAAAAATGGTCCTCCTTACAAACCCCTGGGAAACTTCATTCTGGAACTCAGAGGATGTCACTACAAAGTTGAATTGCATAATATTTTGATGGAATAAAAGACCATAAATGCATATATGATATGTATGTATTGTCAGAAAATAAAATGCTGGTTGTATTTAAGCAGTGTGAACAACTCAGGAGTATCAGAACTTGGCACAAATTGTCTTTGTGGAACATTAAATATCAGCATCTAATTAAAAGATCAAATATCTGTATCCCAGCCATTTTTAAAGCTGCCTCAGCCTCTCTGCTTTTTCCCAGGTTTTGTAAACCTTTCTGAAGTCATGCWGTTATAATGATCACAGAGATTAATAGTATTTTGTAGTAAAAAATCAGTAAAACTCATTATAAAACCCAGTCAAAATATTTCTTGAATATAAGCAATTTTGGGCCTGGATTTAAACAGCAAAATATGTGACCACTCAGAATGTGCATGAAATGACCAGCATTTCCTAGCTATTAGAAATCTAAACAGGCTAAATCGATTTACATAAAGTACTAACCTAAAACTAAAGGAAAAAAAAAAAAAGGAAGAGAAAGTGATACACTGGTTGCCAGCGTGACTATCTCTGTGTTTAGATTCAAGTAATATAATTTGGGAAGATTGTGTTATAAAGCCCTGAAATATAGACTTTTGAAGGATATGATGACAGCTTTAAGCAGAGTGTGGAGACAGCTATTAATGCAATATCCYYAAATRGGCCAAATATTAATAAATAGRTGCCTTGATTAAAAGTATTTTCTGGCTTCACCTTTTGTACTACTTGCTTAAAAAAAAACTTAAAATGTGGATAATTGTCTTTTAATTTTATACAAATATAGTACATAAGGAACTTGAGTATTAAAGTCAAAAAGTATCGCCTATCCTAATTTTGAAAGCATATCAGGCCCACAGTGTTAGAGGATACCTGTCATTGAGATACAATTGAAAATTAATTATTGCCYAGGTTTTATGCAATTCAGTACTGGAAATGAATACCTACATACACCAAGAAAAGACTTAGAAAATGGGATCCTGGCAGAATGTCACTGAATTGATACTGTAGAATCGTACACRGTTTCCTTCTCAGGCATTGTGGCATTCACATTTTTTACTCTCAGCAAACCAGAAGTTAACATTTTTCCTTAGTGATCCTAAGTGCTTTCTGCCATGGAAAGTAGGCTGTTGGCTCACACTCCTTCTGTCAGGGGTAATCTCTCCCTGCATCACCCATGCTCATGGGATCTCTGGGGGACATTGATAGGGAGAGCTTTGGCCCTYCTTTCCTTCTCTCAGATTGGGTGAAAGGATGGTTCCCATCCTCAGCTCTCCCTCTACYATGCCCTGAGGAAAGTTCTGCAGTTCATCTTTGCTCTTGTTTCACATTGTGAGAGCAGAACCACTCACAACCCCAGGGCAGCTTTCCTGATGAAGCAGCTCTAGGAATGGCAATGACCTGACTTCTGCAAGGGGGATTTGAGTGCTGGTGGCAGGGAGAAGTAAGGAGAGGCTGAAATGAAYTCAACTGCTCTCTTAAATCTGCTCTGCCCACTAGGAAACTCTGATATAAATCACTATTCTGAGAGACTCRGTTCACTGCTGTCACAAACAGGCTTTGTTCTGCTGGCACACGGATATCCAGGAAATCACTCTGCTCTGACAGACTGAAAACCTGCCAGGCACTTTATCTACAGCAAGGCTGTGCATTTTCTGGGTTATTCATTAACAGCTGTACGACTTGCCTACCTAACAGCAATAGGCTGCTTTTTACAGGTGTGGATGGTGTAACTTAGATGATCAATTTGCTCACATTAAAAAAGCATCATCTTAGTCATCTGGGGCTAAGCAGGAGACAATGGAATTTCTTTCTGAAATTTTATACACAGATGACATATGCAGAACACAGAAGTTGTTCTCTGAGCATGCAGAGTTTCATTTTCTGCTGATTCCAAGAATATATTTTAGAATAAAGGTTTACTATGTAGAACTGGAAGGGGCCTGCATTTGCAAYATATGAAGCAAATTTCCTTCCAACTGCCTGGGAACATGACAGCTCTGACAGGTCCTKATTGTGTGTAGGGAGTACAGCACATGACTCAGTTTTGATGTCTTACAATCTCTATCCTTCAAGGTGACAGCACCACTTAGACTTTTTTCCACATAAAGATGTCTGCTGCTATTGCTTCTAAATTCCATGGCTAAAAATGGAATTTTATTGGTGATCTTTTCTACATCTTTCATCAACKGAAGGCAGAACTGAAAGTGAACAGRAGAGTCCTGCAATCACTACTGTTGATTCAAATTTAGGATTTGCAGCTTCCAAACTAGCAYGATATATAGGCCATATCAGGTAGAAGTAACATTCAACCTTAAGGTGACTCAGCCACATCAGACACTCAGACACTGAAAAAACTAGGCATCTTAATGGAAAACCATACATTACCCCATATAGACAGATTGAGATAAATGGCTCAAACAATCTACTAAAGCATCAGATTATTTTAAACACTTCTGAGAGAGCCTGCTGTTCATAACAACTTGTTATTAGCATATTGACCTATGAACACATAATTCTTCCCACACTTTGTGAGTTATGGAATAAATTATAGCTTTGTGCCTCATAATAGCATTTGAATGCAAAAGGCAGGAGAATGAAGCCTGGAAAATCTTATGAATGGTCGACACCTAAATGGGAAATTTGGGCTGCCTCTAAAGACTGTATGGCCTGAAAATAAAAATTTTTCAGAAAATCAAGGCTGACAAAGAAAAATAAATACTTTTGTCTTTTCAAGTGGTTCTGCAAATTGACCATTTCTACCTTTTTTTAASTATAGCTTCACTATTCCTTGGCAACTGAAAAATAGCAAAAAAAGGTCATAGCTGATGAAATAATGCAAGACAATTAATGTGCTGGCAAGGGTAACAGTATAGTGTGCTGACAATGTTTTCTGACTGTGGGAAATTGTCTTACCCAGGAATTCCACCTGACTCGAGTTTGTTTGCAATATCCACGTCCCATGACCAGACATCAAACTGCCACTTTCGCAGGCCCAGCACTCCACACAGAACGGAGCCRGAATGAATCCCTATTCTCATGTCAATGTCATGCTTCGTCCTTGATCTGACATATCTGTTAAACAAAACACACAAAACAAAAAAAGAGACCAGACTTATGAAAGGATATGCCACAGTTTCCCGTATATTTTTGGAAAGGTTGCGATGTAAAATACGATGTCAAATAACTGTAAAGTTCAGTCTAGCCTGTAAAATGAAGAGAGAGCTTTCTAAATAGCAAGAGCACAGACAGTGATAAAATTACTCTAAAAGTCAGGTTATCATTAGGCATTTAATTGCATGCATGTCTCGGTTGCACATTTATTATTCTGATCAGATAGAAAGAGAAAGAGAGGGAGAGATAAAGATGTCTGAGTGAAAGCATTTTGTTGGGCTTATTGAGTTCTTTGGCTTGGAATTATAAAGGATATTTCAGGAACAGTATGGAACTGTTGGAACAGTATGAAACAGTCAGGAACAATATGGTTGGTTCAGGAACAGGGACTATTTTCACCAAACCTGTGTAATCTTTTATATTCTGCTCTATTCTTTGAATAATTTTTAATTTTTCAGAAATGTCATTTTATTTACTGGGGTTTTYCAGAGTTACTTTTTGTCAAATGATCAATTATTTTCAGTAGATTTTGCCAGAACGCCATTTGCCCTGTTATGACAACCGTGTGAATTTAAAATCAGTTTTGTCCATTCTGTGTGATGGCAAAGACCATTTCACCTCTAAAAAGTAAACACATATGGCCATATTTTTTATGTCTTAAAATAGGGACTTTGTCCCAGCATTGTTTTCAATTGCTATGTGTGTTGGTCATAAAGCGAAATTTACTGTGCTATAAGAGTATCTTTCTCTTCTGATATGAGACCAAAATTGTTGTACAGAGGCACAGGCACATTGGAGTGCCTCAGACCCGGGACTTTTTCCAAATCTGTGTTGAGATCCATCAGCACATCAGTGCTCCACATTGTTGGGTTAACGGCTGGACTCAGCAATCTTTAGAAGTCAGGTTCTTCTCTCAGGCAACTATTGAAAGGGAAATATGGCCTCATCATGCACCAGGGAAGGTTCAGGTTGGATAAYTGGAAAAAATTCTTCSCTGAAAGARGTTTCAGCATTGGTAYAGGTTCTTGAGGGAGGTAGGGGAATAACTATCCCTGGAAGTGTTCAAAGAATGMGTAGACATGGCCCATYTATGATAARGTTTARTGGGCATGGTAGGATTGGGTWGAAGGRTCAGCTTGGTGATYTTGGAGRTCTWCTCCAACCCTAGTGATCCCATGGTTCTATCACCTTGGGAAGCTCACAAATAAAATAATTGAGCTTTATCCACTGGAATGACAAAGAGGCTGCTTTTCCAGTTCTGTTTGTGTGACAATAACTGTTTATTATAGCAGAAACMGTATTAGAGCTCGTGTTCATTAATCTTTGAATAGTGCACTCAGGATAGAAAAAGCACATTGCCACTGCTGGTCCACTGCTGTTGCTCTATAAAGGGCTTCAGCTCTACAGTCACTGAAGTCAATAGAAGCACAGCAAGATTGCACCRCAGAGCAGGCAAAGAATAAACAGCTCTATTTCACAACTCTGCAGTTAACTACCTTTGCCTCAGATGCCTCAGTAATGACCTTGACAGATCCTCTCTAGAGGATAAAAGGGTAAATTGTTTACTGCGTTCAATACTTGAGCTTTCATTGTTGCAATAGAGCATCAGCTCAGTTTGTAAGGAAAAAAAAAACCTGAAAAGACTTCTAAAACGGAGAGAAACTAGTTGCATAAAAATGTGAAGACTAGAAAACAAGAAAATCATCCTTATTTTCCTTTCCTGCGTACATGAAAACTTGGAGAAAGACAGGCAAATGAAAAGTCCCAATGCAGGAGTTTGCCTATACGACCAGTTTATGATAGCAGAAAGTCAACATAATTCAGCTATCTAAGAGAAAGAGGTTTTAAGTAGTTAATCATAAAATAATCAAAAAGAAGCTTTGAGAAGGGATTTTTCTGTGTTCTTACACTTAGAGTTTATAGTTTTCATTGACAAATTTCCTCATTTCTTTGCAAGCAAGAYGGCTTGAAATATCAAAATTGAACAAATAATCACCAGTCCCTGAAAGATGAGATATGAAACAATTCCTCCACACAGAAGCACTTTAAGTGTTGTGAGAGCAATTAATAGAAGTGAGACCACAGAGTTTTAATTTATTTAGAATAATATTTATGTTTCAAAAATTTCTAAACTGACACTCATGACTGTCAAAGGAATTATCACACAACCCCTCACATGATTATTTCCCCACTGCCGTTTTCTTTTCTTCAGACTAAGGCAACTGTTTCTCATTTTATGTCTGATTTCCTTGTCTTGAAATAAAAGATAATTGTATCTAGAGGAATAATTGAGCAAAAAGCTTTTCATTGAAAAATTCACTCAATAAGAAGACCTTAAGTATAATGGTGTTTTGAAAGCCTATATTTATGTAATATTTCTTTATACTTATATAGACATACATGCTGTTTTTCCAATTTTGTTTCTATTTTACCAATTTCATTTCTATTTTACCAACTGTCATGTGCTGTGATGAGCAGCTAAAGACTTTACGTTTGTCTAGKTTTGAGACGAGGAGGTTGAGGATTGACCTCGCTGCTCTGTAACATCTTCCTGAGGAGGSGAAGGGGAGAGGGAGGTGCTGARCTCTTCTGCCTGGGATCCAGTGGTAGAATGCTTGGTATGAATCAAAAGTACATCAGTGAAGGTTCAGATTCGACATTAAGAAACATTTCTTTACCAAAGCAATGGTCRAGCACTGAAACAGGCTCTCTAGASAGGTGATTGATGCCCCAAGCCCATGYTTAAGAGGCATTTGGACAATGCCCTTAACATGATTTCACTTTTGGTGACCCTTGAATTGGCAGGCAGTTGGGCTAGATGGTTGCTGTAGATCACTTCCAACTAAAATAACCTGTTTCCTATTCTATTCTATTCTATTCTATTCTATTCTATTCTATTCTATTCTATTCTATTCTATTCTATTCTATATTTTAAATTGTGTAAGTTGGGTTGTGTATTTGTATCTGATATGAGAGCTAACACACACAGGTGTCACTGGAGAGATCAGGTACAAATGAGGGTGCAGCTGAGCAATGTGCCCACTATTTCTAGTGTTTACTAAGGATTAYTGGATTTTAAATTTTCTTTGTCATAAAAATGTGATGATGGCCTGAAAAGGTTTGGCATCCTCAATCACCACAGAGGTCTGCATTTGTCCAAACCCTCTCATAGCTGTGCTATCCACACCACCTCCCACAGTGCCCTGCAGACACCAACCAAGGTCCTATCCCCCTTCCCTTATCTGTTGTCTTTCACAGTCTCCCAGCAACTCTTTCTGTGCTGCTCAGGTGATATTTGATCTTGGCTCTTCATCAGCAGAGWGGATTTGGCTCCCTGCCTGCACCCTTTGGCTGAGGGACATTCTGTTTCTCTGTCTGCTGCAGTGTCAGTGCACACGCAGGGCTCCGTCTTTCCATCCTCCTCTTGTCACACACAGCAATGTGCTCTTGTGTTGAAAAGTAAGGGCAGGAAGGGACCTGATTTCATGAAGCCACAGGCAGTCTGTGATATATTTAAACAACCCTGTCCATGACTCAAAGCACAAGAGTGATCCAGTCTCACTCAAATGATTTTATTATTTGCAACACAAGACTGAGCACAGGACTGTTGAGAACCTGTTGTGGAAACACTAGTCTTCACAAAATTTTTGTTGAAAGATATTACATTGAACAAAGAATAAGTAGTTTAATTTACTTACAAATTTCTTTGCAAAGACTGAAAAAATTAAAAGTGATGCAATTTGTTAGTATGTAAAAAGTCATTAAATTATAATTTTTTTTTCTTTAAAATTTGGAATGATGTGGGATGAAAAAGGTTTCTGAATTATGTAAAGAAGGGAACTTAATCACAGCCAAATCAAACTCCCTGGCAGCCAAACTACCACATGCTTTAGGAGGTCCTGTTTGTATACAAGTGTAGGAAAAGCACAAAAGCCTGAAATAACAAAACCTGGATCAYCTTCATAAATAGTGGAATCTCTAACTTATTCAGAATAAATTTTCTCATAAATAATAGCATGTACAGATAAAAAATGTAAAGATGAAAAATTGAGTCCATTTGACATAAACTYAGCTGTTCCAAATATTTTAATTCTTCTCTCTCTTAAATTTATTCCATTGAACCCTAAAGAACCCTAAAGCTTCTACTAATTAAAAAAAATTCTCTAACTACCTAATGGGCTCTCTGCAGATAAATTGACAAATTGTATGCACARGGATGCATTATTGATGATCTATAAAGCAGCCCTCTATAAAGCCCCTTTATCTCACAAGTGYTTTGATATCTTATCCAGGGTGAGGTAACTGTGGCTGATGCTATTCTTGCCATTCATCTCTTTTCAGTCTAGCCAGAGATAAAAAATTCAATGATCTTAATTGGATTTTGGAGTTTCCTTCTGGTCAGCATTCTTTGACGGGTATTTGATTTTTGTCGTGTTAATTGGAGACTTTCTTATTTGTGTGAAGAAAGTGAGATTAAAGTCAGAAATTTAGCTTTCAACCTTTTCTGTAGCTGCCAAAAATCTGAAAGCCCTGGTATTCACACCTTGCAGACTGAGAGTCACACACTCGCTACCTCTCTGCTGACCAGTTCAATAGTGCAAGGTTCTATGTATGCTTCAAAATATTTAAAACAATCCCAGAAGGTTTTCTCATTCTCAACAAGCTCTCTCACAACCTGTTTCCAGATTCAACAGTTTGCATGAGATGAAGACCATTTCCAGTAGATAATTTTTATACAATTTCCAGGGTTTGGAAACAAAAAGATGTTGCAAGAATGGAGTGGATATTCTGTTCCACTTTTTCTTAGTGACAGCTCAAATTCCCGGGGGCTGTTCAATTTACCCATCAAGACATGGTCATTATCATCCTCATACAAATGTAATAGGAAAGTCTGTGTATTCTGGTTGAAGCAAAAAAGGTTCTTAGCTGACTCTTCTGTGAGCGGAAGGATGGATTAGTGATGTCCTGTTGTCCCTTCCCAAATGAAAGATTCATGATAATAAGGTTCAGTTAAACAGAGAACATTTTGGTTTGACTCAACTGAATTATGGAATTTTCCTAAAGGAATGCAAATGATTTTTGGTGCTGACATGAGAGGATAGTAGATGAAGTGAGGTACATGATATTTTCAGTGTGACTCTGGGAACTGTCTCACGCTTGGKAAGGACATATACATTATTTAAAAATAGCTAGGTAACACGATACACCAAACTATTGAGCAGTTCGAATGGTACAGAACTGGTAATGGGACTTAAGGGGTGTAACACTTCATAAATGAACTTTACACAGGTTGAATTTACAATTTAACATAGATTTTACCCAAAGGCACCAGTTTAAAATAGCAACAAGAAGAATTTGCCTTGGAATTAGAACTGGAATATAATGTCAGCAGAAACTTTTATCTGGAGAAGTTTCATTTTGTGACAGCTATCACTAATAGAACAGACTTGTTCTGCATTCAGACAGATACTCCATGGGCAGAGTTAATGCTGCTGCATTCCTGTTTCTTATGTCAATATGCTCTGGGAGGAAAAGAATACCGTACAAGAGACCACACACAATATTATTGCACAAGGGACCACACAGTCTGCTTAAAGATAAATAGAAGTCTGCTTATATATATATATATATATATATATATATATATATATAGATATAGATATAGATATATATACACACACACCACACTCCTATGCCATTTTTCCGATATGATCTTTTGTTTTGTGGCACATTCAAAGGAAAGTGGTCTCAGAAGTACATGAACCCATTCATGTCTACCTGGTTTAGTTCATATCATCATCTAACAGCAAAACCAGGGAAAGACAAACTGTTCTGATGTTCTGTCCACTCTCAGTCAGAGACTGAAAAGGATATGTGACAATATGATCAAGCCTCAGTGTGAAACCTCTTCAATCTGAGAACTGTATAAAAAGTGCTGGCTGAGGTTGTCAATGTGCCACAATGTCCCTTTCAACCACCACACAGAAATGAAGGTAAGCCTCAGTTTCTGGGTTTGTGAATACATCTTCTATTCTGCAAGCCAGAGCTCATTGCATCTTAGGCAGAGCCTGTGCATTACGAAAGAAATAATCTGTGGAAGGAATCCAGAACTGGATCAATGATAAAATTATATAATTACACAATTAAATAATTTGTTAATAATGGAATATGAAAAAAAAATCCTGGGTCTTTTATTGTCTGAGCAACTTCTTTAACAAACATTAATCACTTCATGTTTTTTTCTTAATACTCAATAGAGGAAGTTAAAAGCAGTTTTTTCATGCTAAAAGCATGAAATGTGCCAGGGCTATCAGCCATCTGAAATAGTTGTGGTGTATTGAGGTATTTTTGGTTGTCGGTTTTGTTTGGATTTTTTTTTAGTTTTCCTTTTTTTCCCTCTCTCGTGAATTTGTCTTAATATTAGTACTTAATTATGGACTTTTAATGAAGACAAGCTGTTATCTAATTTCTAGTGTTTAGCCTATATTGTATGCTGGGACCATTTATTCTGTCATAATAATTACTCTTTCAGATGGTGTTTGAGTGGGAAATTATCCAACAAATGAAACTACTCAGGACTCCTGATTTGCCAAACAGAAAACCAGCACAAAGCTTGGTTTGAATTTCCATTGTTTTATAAACTGTGCCATTTCCATCATTGCACCATGAAGTGAATCCTTGAGGAGTTGAGTCTCACAATCTCTCTTTCCCTCTCCTCTAAGTCACAGAGATTTTAGGAATAAGGACATTTGAGAAGGTGGTGTTATACCTGACACCCACTTAACTTGGAGGATAACTATTAAAATGAAATATTATCATCTGATGACTTAACATTCCATTAGTATCCCATTTCCATCAACAGTCACTACAGGCAGGCACTAACACAATAAAATTCAATGCAATGAGAGTTACACTGCATGTGAAAAGATATGAAAACCAGATGAATAAAAGAGCTCCTCATGAAGAGCTTTCCCTTTTTACCTTGATTCACATTTCCATCTATAGCTAAACAGAATTTACAGGTCCTTGGGTTTTGCAGTACAAATGGAATTAGGATCTTTTCTCACATTCAGGTGTGGTGGAGAAAAACCACCTTACTTTGGATTATTTTGTTGAGTTCTGAAAAGTTCCTTTCTTCTGACAAAAGAGAAGTGGAGCTGCAAGTCTCAAGACTAGATCCTTGGTATAAGAGCTTAAAATCAAGTTGTAGAGTCTCAATTAACAATAAATTAACAATTTATCTGTATGGATATGAGCGGTATGAAAACACTTAGAAATCCCTTGTGAGACAATCTGTCCATGTAGATTTATTTTGCACATCGTGTTATGAATGGATTTGACATTCTTGTTCTATTCCCTTTGACCATGCAGTCATCAATGACAACAGAAGGAGTACTCAGCAATGATACCCTGAGATCATAGGGGATTTTTGGGGTGCTGCCTCACCAGAGGAGTGAGTATTGATTGCTGCAACATTGCCCACCACCTGTTGTTAACAGAGAAGTGCTTGTGTGCAAAACTTCAGTGCAGATGTCAAATCTGGATGATGGTTTCTCATATCTTGGATGATCTACCTGTTACTTTGAATATACAAAATATTTATTTTCTTAAACCTTCAAATGAAGAAAATAAATTTTTTAGTCATCAAAATGTCATTCCCAGCAGGTTTTAAACATGGTAAAGTTCTGCCAGGACCATTATCATAAAAACCTCACTTTTCTAAAGAGGTTTTTTACTTGTCTTAACTGTGGGAGATATCTACTTCTTTCATTGCAAATAACAGACTATAGCTCCAAATTCTCTCAGAAATGTGGGCTGAAGTATTTCTAATATTCCAGGATTGGTTSTCCCTGTGAGCTATATAAACACACATTAAGATAAGCAACATAAGGCTCCTACACTCTGAGCAGAAAAGCCTGGGGCAAGACTCATCCTCATTGCATASACAGAAAATCAGATACTGGGATTATCAAATAAATTGGAGGTAATCTGAACTGAATTAGTCTGTGATGGATGACCCAAGTCAAGATGGACTTTGGTGTCACAGCTCCAACTGACTTTAGCTGTCATTTAAGATACTAAAAATAGAACACCATTTCTATTGGATTATTGCCTTCAAGATCCTGTTCATAGAAGGGCATGGCGTGTTACAGACTTCCACACGTGCAAGGAGATGGAGAGAAATTTACTATCTTAGAAGAAAAATTATTTACAATGGGGTGACTGTAGGTGGTGTTACCAAGGAAATGCAAGAGATTTGATGTGTGTGTCCAAGAAATCTTAACAACGCTGGAAGATTGTTTTTTTTTTCTGTGTTCTCTAATTCATGTTTCACTTTCACTGTGGGTATTCCAGAAGCAAAATATTGATTACTTTGTGTAACATTTAGCCTGTGATAATTGAATCCAGACTTCTTAGATATCATTGTTGCATAATCATTATTCAGTTACATTTTCCATTAATTAATTTTAGTCAAATTCTTTCTCTATTAAGAGCTCAGTAATGCAGCTGCAGTGTGCATTAACTGCCTGATGTATGTAATGAGACAGACCCAGATAAAAAGGGCAAAGCAGCCTGGAGAAGAAGCAGACAAAGTGATTGGACAGCAAAATATCCAGCGAAAGGGAGTGCTTGTGTTAGACAACACTGTTTTAGGGAAGAAAGATTTGGATATGAGAAACTCAGTAATTTTTTTAATTGAGGTTATATCAGTAAAGATCCATAAGGATTAGAAAGATGGAGAAAACCTCWCTTGGAACATTGAATGTCAGTCAGTGTCATGGTAACTCGTTGGACAAGCTCTACCCATAGGCTGCCAGAACATGATTAATTGTAATTGCATCAAAATAGAATAATCTATCAGCAGCATAGTTATATTTACATGATGGGAACACATCCCTTTATTAAAACACTTCCAGTGCTTGTGGATTTAAGCAACAACCCAATTTARCAGGTAAAATTTGCTCATCTGGCAAATATCAGCACATACGAGTTTGTCTACGAGCTAGCTTCCAAGCTAAAGGATAGCCAAGGCTGTTTATTTTTTGTTTATATTGTTATTTATTTTTATTAAGGGGATTATAAGAAGCAATTCAGATTCCTCCTYTTCAATCTCCTCTTGAAAATGACAACAGTACAAAGTGAGAACTGCCAAGAACTGTGAAACCTCTCAGTTACACACGCAGCTATTGTGTTTCAAATCTGAAGAGCACAGGTTAATAAAATCATTTTAGCAACTGCTCCCRTGCATTGCATGGATCAAAAAAGTCCTGTCCTTGCCCCAGTGATAATCCTGAGATTTCTGACCCAATACAGGAATTACTTGTCTATTAATAACATTCTCAGGTGAGAAGTTCAGGATGCTGGCAGGAAYAGTGAAAGAAAGCATTACCTGATAGTTTTGATCATGCTGAGCCCCATTTCAACACAGCAGTGTGCATGGTCCTGGCGAGGTTCTGGGAGCCCCGACACACAGTAGTAACAATCCCCCAGGATCTTTATTCTGAGGCAGTGATGTTCCTATGCACAAATGTATCAAAGAGAAAAAAAAAAAAAGATTTTTTTTTATAATTTTAAGGTGAAAGTTAGAGTAAAAAATTACCGTAAAAAAACCCCAAACTAATCAAAACTCCACCTTGTTTCCGGATGTTTCCTATTTGTCATTAGAACAATTTGATTTATATCACTTTTTAATTAAAGCACCTCTAACTTTTCAGCAAAAAAGGGTATAATGAACTTTCTTTTATGCTATTCAGAGACATCCTTGCTGACAGGGAGAAAGTTTTCATCAGAGCTAGGTCGAACTTAGGCCAGGGATTCAGAAACACCAGCTGAGATAATGACTAACCCATTTTAGACTATGTTCCTCCAGGGCATCATTTCCTGACCTCCTTTTACACTGGAAATAAATGAAAAACCTCTTCCCTCCCACTGATCACCCCTTCCCACCTAAAGTTTCCACAGTAACACTCAAGTATTCCCAGCAGYTACAGGAACTGGTCAGTGTCTGCATGTCAAGGATGTCAAAGAAGGTGCCTTGATCAGACTCATACTGTGGAGAAATTATGTTTCTTTGCATCCAGCTACAGACATCCTTTACCCTAASAGCAAATAGTGGAATTTAATTTCTAAAATATGTATTAAGGGTATCATTACGTACTGAAATGTAGAACAAAAGAATTTTGTTCTGTGATTTGATAATTATTTTAGAAGATCCTTTTCTAGGGAGCAGAAATACCTGAGTTGCTGAATTTAGCAGTTCTCAGACCAGCACATGAGACCAAGATTATCTGTAAATTGCCCAATGTATTCTGGGCCCTCACAGGAGGCAATCAATGCACAGGAACAGAGAACGTCACAAGTTGTGTCAAGGAAGTGTTTTTATGATGGAGAGTCATAGAAATACTGAGTGTATCATTAATAATCAATCAGGAAAGGCTCCAGYAATAGAACATTAAAGRAMWWWWWCTAGTAGGTTTTAGGAGCAAATGTGAATGCTGGTTCTCCCAGGAATCAAGTATAGGTCCCATTCAAAGTTTTGCTTAGGAGGAATGAAGCTTTGTAGTCAACCTCAGACAAGTCTTTCASAATCCTGGAGTGGCACAGGGAGCCTGCAMACTTGAACCCAAAGCTTTTTGTGAAGTCAGCTGAAGCCTTAAGMATGCCAGAGAGGGTAAAATCTGCTCTGGGCACGTGGCCAAAGCTGATTCACCCTGAAATCTCCTTAAACCATCAGTAGGAACTGACTGTGTTTGAAGCTTTGGTTAAGTCTCCAGATAATAACAGAGCTKCCTTTCAGAGCAATGCCTTGATATCCAAGTTTCACACAAAATTCCAGATGGAACTAAGGCTTCTAAAATGTCAAAATTCCTATGTAACTATTCTCTTTCTTCACCCTCTTTTCACACTGGACATTTTGCATATG
>NW_026623235.1:8438532-8466997 GCF_030028575.1 Malurus melanocephalus
AACACAGTTTCTCCTCAATGGAAAGAATTAGAGAATTGATTTTACCAAACTTTCCACATATTTTTTACTATAACACAGTTTCTCCTCAATGGAAAGAATTAGAGAATTGATTTTACCAAACTTTCCACATATTTTTTACTATAGAGTGAAACTATGAAACATRAAAGTTAATTGACAAGTAGATAGGACTCAATGGCATAAATCAGTGCCATTACATATATCATAATGTAAGTGGACTTCCTTAAGCTTCTGTCTGTGCTCATTATTTAGACAAAATGCAAAGAGAAGATAAAACCACAGATTCTAGAGTTCTTTGGCTTTTCTGAAGGCCCCTTTCAATTGATTCTTACACTAAGTGGCATTTACTTTTCCATCTACAAAGTAAAAGAATTGTTTAGAATGTCATATTGGTTTGACTGAGGTGGAATAAATCAAAAGGCAGCACTTTATTCAGAGCCAATACAAATATTTTACAAATAATTTCATAGTAGAATAGAGGAAGGAAAAAAAAGGAAAACCATCAATTTTTAGGAAAAAAGAATGGGAAAAGGGAAGAATAAAGAAAGATATATCTCAATCATTATTATATTTTAGTTTTTTAATTACATTTTTRACTTCAGCATTTATTATACCTATCTAATAAGGTAAACCCCTATWAAGGGAGAATCTAATTCAGCACAGTTAAAGATGATAGTCTACAACRGGAAAAGACCTCTGTTGTTTGGTTCTTGAACAGGGTGAAGGGCTGATTCCAGTAAATTCAGATGAGACTCATCACATTTCTGCATGGTTGAAATTCAGAACAAAGCAGACCACTTCAGAGAGGTGTGCTTTTAATGAGAATAAAAATCTTAATGCACAAGATGTGCAAATGAGGGTCTGATGCAAACGTGAGTGCATGCGTGTGACACAGAATTCCATTCAAATACCTGTAAATGTTTTCTTTTTCTAGTCATGTTATGTCACCTGACTCCATTGCCAAAGCTCAGGAAGTATCTACRGAGTGCAATATCCAAACGGAGATGACTGTGTTCCTTGTCCCATGCCAGCTGACAGTGGAGCTTGCCATTGCAGCCCAAGGAGAGCCAGGCAAGGCAGTCAGGGAAGCCTGGGGACACGTTCAGCTCACAGCTAAAGCAGTTGGCTGCACTTCAGTTCAGCTCTCTGTACCTGAACTCACCGTGGATCTGTGAGACACCTGGGTATGTGAAACACCCACACAGGACTGACAAACRTAAGATTTATGTTTTTAATGAGGAACATTGCAGGGGTCAGGCAAGGTGTCTCTGTTGGCACAAGAAGTCAGGGGAACTTTGAAATGMTTCCTATTTTATTTCCTCTTAATCAAATTACTATGACTTAAATGTGATGTGTAACAGCCTGACTACATGGCTTTAATATTTTTTATTCTTCCCTAATTATTCCCATCATACTAATTTCAAAAGTAAACGATGTAMTTTTTATCACTTGAAATGTTTTATCTAGAGGAAGATAATTTAATGACTCTCAGGAAGGACAGAGGGGTAATGGTACCTGCCCTTGGCAGAGAACTGCCTAGTCTCATGAGATTCCCTCACATAACTTGTAGTTTAATCACAWMTACAGTTTAGACTGGAGGCTTTGTCAGACTGGTTGCATGAGAACATTAAGGTTGGATTCATGGCTCATGTGGGCAGCCATGCTCCAGTTTWAAATRGGAGCCAGWTTTGTAAGGGTCTRCTCACTTTTYARTGGTATTAAATGATATAAGTRGCAATCRAGATTTTTCYTCACRCKGTAGARCTCAAGTCCACTTCCTGAAAKCATCTCACTGCAATGGTATCTAAGMGTGGCARGTTGATATTAAATGAAAATGAATGAAAAATCTAAATATRTATGAAGAAACTRCAAAATGAGTAAATTATTTAAATAAGGGAAAATTTTTATAAAGGAACTTTGATACAGGAAATATTTTTCACTGCTGTGTTGAATCCTTACACTGTTGTGAGGCTATTATCATCTCCTCTKTAATTTATTCTATTCCTCTTCCCTTTTCCATATGAAATTCTGGAAGTTGTCCTTGGGCATGTAAATGACAGCTGCTATTATACAGACATTCACATCAGTATCCATCACCCTCACACCCTTTCCAATACTCATTCATTAATAGCATTTACTGAAGGAATCAATTAAATTCTCAGCGTGTCACAAATAGGGGGTCTTTTCTTCCCTTATTTGCAGCTTTTCATTTGCTAAAAGTGGAAGATTATGGGGCCTGATTCTGCCAAGATCAATTTAAATCAGAATTTTTGCCTGGAGATATTGAGCACACTCAAACACCCAACAATTTTTAATAACAATTCTAGATTAATTCAGTGGCAATTGATAAGAAACTGTTTTCCAATTCAACTTAATCCAGAGAAAAAGAAAATATGCAGATTTTCATAAATAATTACCTCRCATGTGGTGAATGATTTATGTTTGAGCTTATTAAATATACCCCTAGTGACTGGAAAGGAAGCAAAGYAAATTGGCATAAGGTGGAGCTGCAGAAATGAGTTGCTCAAATATCAAGTTACTGAAAGACACAGTCAGAGACTTCATTAATATTTCTTGYTTCCTTGGGCTAAATTTCTGACAAGGGGGAAAAAATGATTGTGTTTTATAAGCTACGCTGCTTTTTCAATTCTGCCTGTGGTGAATTAATCATTTCACCCAGTTTTGAAGGGAACACCATAGGCTAGTGAACAGCTCACAGAAAGCAAAATTTTTTTGCAACTTTTATAATTTCAAGCTTAAAGTTTAGAACATTGTGGATGAAAAATTACTGTGGCTGAACTACAGAATGGAGAGAAGTCATACATTAAAGTCTTCTTTTAAAAGGCAGCCAGACTGGGAGGAGGCAGGGACTTGGCCTTTGTGTACAATAGSTCAGTTCCTGAAACATTTGCCAAAGGTAGAGGAAACCTGGAGAAAAGGCCTTTCTCAGCATGAATGGGGTCTAGGCCAAAGCTCTTAATCAGCAGTCTGTTTTGGGCTGGGTTGGTGAGAGAGGTCCATCCAAATTCCTTGTATTGCAGCTCTGTACTTTGGAAAACAGAGCTGGACCTTGAAAGACCCAGATGGAGGGGGGTTCTCAAACCTGGTGATGCATGCAAGAAGGAAGACCAGATATGGCACCCATTTGCAAGGATTGTTTCTATTTTTTATACACATAAAGGGAAAAACATGGCAGTCTTTCATCTGCCTGAAATAGGGAATATATAAATGTGGCCCTATATTAAACATTTTCTACATATTTTAACATGTCATGTAAAGAATGCTTTTCTTTTCTTCAGAATAACCCAAAACGGGGTGGTTAGAATTTCTCTGTGCTGACAGAAAACATGAGTTTGTGGTCTCTCATGCTGCAGAAAGAATTGAGGCATGTTGGTGCATGAGTTTGATAATATATCAACAATTTTGTTCCTTGACATACTGTAGAAGAAAACTGCTATGACTGTTGTGTCTGGTGAGCARTTTGCCTTGCCAGCTTGTGTTAGAAGATTATACTTAAAGTGATTTCAGGGACAGAAAGCCCCATGAGAACGATTTGAGATGTTTCTTTCTAGCTAAGGCTAGGAACAATTCTGAGTGGAAATCCTGCCACTTCAGCRTTTCTAGAACTGAATTGTTTCAGGTACATGGGACACAGGTCATCAACATTAGAATATGAGCCAGAACATGTGCCCAGGTGGCCAAGGAGGCTGTACCAGGTCAGGGTTGGTCCCTTCTCCCAAGTAACAAGAGACAGGACAAGAGGAAATGKCCTCAAGTTGCACCAGGAGAGATTTAGATTGGATATTATATGAAATTTCTTCATCCGARGGGYTGTCAAGCATTGGAACAGGCTGCTCAGGAAAGTGGTTGAGTTTTCAGCCCTGAAGGTTTAAAGACATGTGGCTGTAGTGCTTGTGGACATGGTTAAGTAGTGGCCCTGGAAGCATTAGGTAAATGGTTGAGTTTAATAATCTTAGAGGTCTTTTCCAACCTTAATTACTCTATGAGTCTATAATTAAGGATGAGTTGCAGAATTCCCAAGAATATACTTGTGAAGCCTAACTAAGCCCAATTTAGTCTCAAAGTGGGGCTTCTTTTTCCTAGGATTGAAACTTGCATAATTCTTAGTTTATAAATAACTGTGAAGTTTTAAAAGTTAAATTTTATTTAATCTGTCATTTCCATCTATCTTTTATTTTTTTTTTTTTTTTTTTTTNGTACTATTACTTCTCAATGTGTTTTGTGGAATGGGATTTGATTTGACTGTTTAGGTCTTTTGATGGGCTTTTTACCATCTGACAAACTAAGTTTGACAACATGGTTTAACAGGTCGTTTAGTCATTAGTATTAGAAAATTAATTATTGACATTGGTTAAGAGGAAAAACACTTCAGAAATAAGCACTCTAAAAAGAGCATTCACTCCATCTCTTTACTATAAATTCCTACAATGTTTTTTCAATTTCATATATTTGATATATGCATAGTTATAATCCAGTTACTTCTGCTTCTTGACACAGTACCCCAAACATACAGGCATGAAGAAATTCACACCTGGCATATGTGTTTAAACAGGGGTTTTTAGGAAGTTTCTGGAGTCCTGCAGGTTACATGCTTGAAGATAATTTCACCACACAACAAACCACTGCCAGCTCAGAGCTGAAATGTGCCCTGGAAGAGCAGAGCACCACAATGGGAGTGTTTTTATCAAGGAAACCAAAAAACCTTCAACACCCTTCAGTCTTCCTTTCCTGATACCAGCAGGTGCAGGTATTTTACAGGGGTTGTGGGGGGATGTGGAGCCTCATAATCAGGCTGATTTCCACATCCAGAAACATCAGTCATAAGGAAGATTGGCAATAAACTGTTGGAGGAATTTTTGGCAGCTTGTCTTCATCACAGCGGACAATTTAACCAAGGTTCCAGATAATTATTATCAGTCCTTTAATAAGCTCCTTTATTTAGGGATTTAGTCTCTCCTCTTTGTCATATCTGAAACTGAATCTACAAACAGTGCAAATGCATTTAGAAATATGATAATTTAAATCATAGTGTTGGCTGACATCTAGCACTGCAGAGAAGGCAGAGGAAAAACAAACATCAAAAATAACTATAATTTCACCAAAGCAGGACTTTTTTTTAGTCTTAAGTATCTTACTGRATGTCATCTTATTTCCCTTCTCTCCTCAAAATTTCTGCTTAAGGAAYGTATTAATATTAATTAAGTTTTTGTTTAGGCCTTTCAGTAGATGTATATATAAGGAAATGTTTTCTTCAGTTCTGTTTTATGCCAACTTATTTTTCTTCCTTTGTAAATGTCACTTTTCTCTTCCATAACTATAAATCGTTTACAAATATCATGGAGTGATTAGAAATAAGAAGTAACTGTACATATCATATTCCTTTTTTTTTTTCTTAAAAGAAATATTGTACTGAGTTCTAATTTTTATTAAAAGTGTTCTGTGCTAATGACACAGATATTATAGATTTTTTATTATTAATTATATGCATCAACATATTCCATAACACTTTATGTAACCTAGGGAAGATTAAAAAATAATTAATTTCAGAGTTCTCATTACTTCTGTATTGCTTAATAAAGCTTAATAGGAGAAAAAAGAAACTAAGCCAAATTACATTTTTCAGTATTCTGTGAAAGTGTCTTCTTTAATAGTGTATGAYTTATATAAGATATTAGAGCAGATCCAACAATCCTTTATATAGGATTATAAARTAATACTTTTATTTAGAAGTAAATAAGGATTTATAAGGATTTTCCTTAAAAGAAACTGCCTCAAGCTTTCTGCAATTGACCTCTTTGCTTTGATGGTAATTCTTAGCAAACTCCAAGAATCTGGGTAACAGTCACTATTTAAAAATGTTATGGTAACTCCAGTCAAGCTGATTAAGAAGCAGTTAAGTGACAGATCTGAAATCTAGATGTGATTGTGTAATCCTACTTAGTGTAAGTTCCTTCTAGGGAGGCCTTGAAAGGACCACTTTCCAAAAGTCCTGTAAAGGATTTATAGGCAAGTAGGAAACTATTGCTATTAACATTTACAAAAGGAATAAGACCAGTAAAATGAACCATTACCATGCAGACATGGTGSTCACAACATGACAGCAAGAGCATAAAACCCCAGAATAATGTTTTTCAGTGCAATAGTGTTATCATTGAAGGTTCAGAAATGTGGTATTTGGACAGTGATCGAGGAAAGAGAAAATAGGAGGAATGGTGATGATCTGCTTCCACCACTCTAATGGAGTTAGTTCAGGAATGCTGCTTTCCGTGTTTTAAAAGGCATTCTCAAAAACTGGAGGTGTTCCCAAAAAGTAGTCCCCAAAACTATTCGGGGGAATAAATCTTACAGGGTAAAAAACTTGCAATGAATTTGGTTTGTTGCCTTTATCAAAAGGTAACCTGAGAAGCACCTTGATCAAAGCACCCAGATGCATTCCTGGAGGAATTCAGCGGCTATAACATGATTCTTTTGACTGAGAATGAAAGGTCATAGTAAGAGTCAGTGGATGTAATTCAGTCAGAGAAACTCAAATGAGAAATAAGTCATTCTGAATAAATAGTGAATGTCTAGGCACCAGAATATACTACCAAGATGGACAAGTATTTAGACAAGACCCTGTCTTGGTGCATTGAGATGAAGACCAGGAATTTTTCCAAAAGATACACCTTTAAGAGGTGTCAAAGGTCCTCCAATATCAGTTTGGTATCAGTTGATAGGTTCATATAATTCTCATGGTCCTTAAAATTCAGGCCCAGTCCGTGGTCCATTTCCAAAATTTTCCAACAGCAAAGGTTAAGTTCAATACAAGATTTAGACACTTTTATTTTATGCAGCTGGTCCCCCCCATAGGAGTCCAATGAGAATTCTTAATTTCTATAAAGTACAGAGGGAGAATTCATCTCCTTGGGTTGCACCCTAAAATCCTTCCTAGGGCACCAAGAGTGGTTCCTCTCTGTTGGGGCATCTCTGTTGTCAGGGCATCAGACAGGCATCATGACATCCAGGTCACAGAAGCCACAAATAAGGAAATCAATCAAARTGGCTTGCTTTTTACATTTTAATTATTCATTATTTTATCACTCTAATCTTTGTTGTCATATCAGTTCAGTTTTTGCAGTGATTCTTTCCTGTGTCTTCCACCTTTCAGAGGATTGTTTCAGACCAGTGGATTAGTCTAACCAATGCTGTGTTAAAAAGAAAAATGTATTTCCATATTAGAAAAGAAAATTAATGGAGYACAGAGTCTTGAATTTAGTGGCTGGGACATTCACTAGAGAGGTGACTGTCCTGATGATGWAATTTTGCAGACACAGATATTCTTTCAACCCAAACCGCAAATTTCTGGGTAAGAAATTCCTGATTATGTAAGATAGAGTGATATATTTATTACTGTTTCTTTAAAATAAATTAATAATTTTTTGGGATGTCTTCTCCTGTGTGGCACATGCAATGGTCCCCATKAAGATTTCAGATTTAATAATTGCAACAGAATGATTTCTAGAAAGATTAAATAGGAAATGTATGACAAGCCACAGAGAAGGGGAAAATGTCCAGGCATTGAAACATGGAAAATTTTCAATTCTTATATAATTAAAAAAAAACCCCAAAAAACAAGAAGGAAGTTCATTTCAGGATCAAGTGGCAGGTGACGGAGGATTTACTGGATTAACTTTTAATTTTGAATGCCTTCCTTGTTCCTAACTCCTTTTTTGAATATAGTCTTTCTATACAAAATCACTATTGGTTAAATATATCTTATGGAATAATTACGAAATATGATTAATGGTCATGAATGCTAGCCAAAATTGAAACGTAAAGCAAGGCAATAAAGAATTTTATAGACAKAGTCTTCCTAAATTTTTCTGTGACATACATATACACATTTAATTTGGTGTAAAATATGTTTCTTCAGTGAAGGTAGCTATTTTTGTAAAGCCATACTAGTGCAGACATTACTYCTACAAGCTTTCTAAAAGACAGGACTGAGGTGATTTTGTCACCTGGCTGGGTTTACAGTGTAGACCAGGGTTGATGAGGGTTCTTTGTTTGCAAAGCAAATATTGTAGGTTGCATTTACTAATTTGCCAGTGCCCAGGCAATGGGTTATGGCATCACTCTGTGCATGAGAAAACACATTGCTATTTGAGATAAAAATAGCTGATTCAAAAGAAATTGGAATAGTTAAGGAAGTCTTGCTTTTCTTGACTTTAATGTGTAAGCTGGGAGGAAAACCCAAGGGTCTTACTGATGCTGTGCAGTACGTGTACGAATACCCTATAACCCTGACCCARAAATGTATAAAAGCCAGTGAGGGATGCAGATCTGTACATGAGATCAAACCATTTTATTTCCCTTTATAGCAAATAATAGATAGCATGGTCTATGATATTCAAAGTGCAATTAACATTTTCCTGTAGTAGGTGCCTACTATTTGGTTGGATAAATGATAAGATAAACAGCATTAAATGGTTGCCTCCACTCAGAAACCTTATTAGCCAGCTCAGATACTGACACCTAAAGATAGTCTTACAATTACATTTTGACCAAAGAAACATGAAGAAAATGCAAGCATAACAAAACTGAGAAKGTGCTCTGCTTGTACTTTTGTGCTTCGCTTTTTTTCTGATGAGTGCTAATTAAGTAGCAACTAATTTTCCTGATGCAATAATTTCCTCTGCTGTGTTTAATTAATTTCATTGTTGAGTGAGATAGAATTCAGTTTAAAGACTATAAACCCTGTTAGTAACTAACCATTGCAATGATTGTAGGAACTGATTCGATGACCTTAAATTGATACATCTTTTAATCTTCCTCATTTCTCAGAAGAAAAGAAAAAATAAAGCTATAGTCTTAAAACAAAATAAATTCCAGCAACGACCAGAAATAAGAAGATTCCTTAGAAACTGTGGTAGGTAATCTGCTTTCATACCATTCTCCATCCAGCACTACAGAAACCCAWATTTCTGATGACTACCTCAGCTTTCATTTGCTATCAGAACACATCATCTGTCATAAAACTTTGTCAGTGTCTTCCAAACTCAACGGCTTTACAAAATCCCCGTGAGGAAAATCTGGATATATGTTGTTCAAAGTGATCAGAGGGTATTTCCCACAACTCCCAGATACAGAATTGATTTTGTCTTTTTGCAAATTAATTGTGTTTAACTCACATGTGCTAGTCGATCAAATCTGGCAAAGAGTTCATTCAACATTCGGACCAGCTCYTGGGCTGACAGAGTTGTGGAGAGGTTGGTGAATCCTTTAACATCTGCAAAGAGAATGCTACAAAAAAAAAAAAAAACAAAACCCAAACAAACAAAAAAACCCCATATTAATATTATTTCCTTTAATTTCTGAATATTTTAAGTTACATTCTAACATTTTACTGGTGGAAGGGTAATTTTATTACCTTTGMAGTCACACTACCTTTGCTCTAGACCTATGGAGATACTGGCATACTGAAGGTAAATGTTGAAGGGACTAAAAAACCACTACTGTGAGAAAAAGTTTTGCCAAAAATGAGGGCCAGGCTATTCTAGATTTTCAAATCATACAAGACTTTAATCCTATGACTATAGACAGATTTGTGGCAGTGCAGGTGTGTTACAGGCTAAGGTCAGTTTTATTGCATCTAATTTTAAGCATTTGACAGAAGTACCTGAGTTAGAAGCATAGTGTTCTCTTTTTAAGGTATGAATCATTAATCAGATAATTCCTTTTTCATTCTACTGACTTTACAGGGATCCCAGTGTAMTCATACATTGAATTTGTGCATATCAACTTGTGTGCCTGAAGTTGTGGTAGGATCTCCATTAGCAAACTACTTATAAACAGACCTCCAACCTACATTTCAACATCCAGTTATTTTTTCAGCCTTTTGGGTGCTCACTGTACCTACAATAACCACATGTGAATACAGAGAAACATAAACCCACACAAAGTCTGTGGTGTGCAATACACCATGCAGAACAAAGCATACAATAGATGAGTACTTATTAGATTAAGAAAATACTGKCTACTTTATAAAGTAGTGAGGCTCAAAAAGACACATATCATTCTGGCACAAACCTCGTTAGCAATTGAAAGTCAACTAATAACTGGTGTTACAATCAGAGTAGAAGATTTTGTTTCACTTTAACCGATGACTTGTGTTGAAAAAAAAAATTACAATTTGACAACATAACCAGCAATAAATGCAKTAATGATCAGGTTGACTACTGGCAATAAAAATCATCTTCAAATGTACAGACTATTAGGTTTGGGTGAGGATTAAACAAGAGGCTCACAAGCTCAGTAAGATTTTTACCAGTGAGAAAAAATAAAATTAATAAATAATAAAATTAAAAAGTAGCAAGCTACTCAAAGAGGAATGAATAGTAATAATTAAATTTATAAAAATATGATTTTCAGACTACCAATTTCTACACTTTTAATCATAAAACCAACAAAAAATTCTAACTGGATACCAATTTTAAGGATTTATATAGCATTGGTTTAGGTAGTATTTAGTTACTCAACACTTAGGGRAAAACAATAAGGTGAAACCGAGTTTTGAAAAGATCTAGTTACTGACAGCATGCRTAGAAGCAACCCAGTCTCCATATTTTAAAGCATGCAGAATCTTAATTTCAAATCTCTTTCAAGCATAAAATATGTTTTGACTTCTCACCCTGACTACAACCCTTTTCCATTAAAACAAAAAGGCTATCTTCTCCATATTTTGATTCTTSTACAACACTTACTCTGAGTATGGAAAAGGTTAATTGAAGACATTTTAATTCAGTGCAACTCAAACCTTTATGAGGGTCCTTGATAATTTCAACCGGATTTAATAAAATATCTGAGCTACTGCACGGCCACAGAAACAGCAGATAATCAATTTACTCTTCTGCAGAAGTGCAAATTATTTTCATTGAACTTGTCCAGACAAAGTTATATTTTGGGTTCATCAAGAGGCAAAGTACATGCTTCCCTAACACAATATCTGCCTTCGTATCCAAGGATGCTTATTTTTCACTTCCTTCAATGATGATTTCAATGATGGTCACTCAATTATTTGCCCTTGTGTTTTGGGGAAGTTGTATGGAAAATGYTATTGGCTTAACAAAATATTCTGATTTTTGGAACGACAATAAAATCAARATTATGTAATATCATGGGACAGAATTTGATCATTCTGGTGCAAATGTGTAATTAGGACTTACTACCTCAAGTAGCAGCCAATAGGATAATTATCACACTTCTGATAACTAACTTCAGGAAAGACAAAATTTAGAGAGAGCACAAAAGAAAGGAAATGGGATTAAGAAGATAAAAATTAGACTGATTGAATGAAAATGGCTGCTAAATGGAGGAACCATATAACAAGTCACCATCTTTGAGAGCATCTTAGAGGTTTCTATCTAGTTTTTCAGTGTGTGGGGTGAACCAGCAGGTTGTGGCAGAGTAGGGGTCAACAGGACTCCCCTTCTTGTGCAATTCTCACCACTTAAATGAGTAAAAGACACAAATGGCTCAGGCTCTGTGTTTAGTACAAAAGGATCTTGCCATTGCAGTGGCATCCACCTACTCTGATGAGTGAAAGAAGGCACCAAAATGTTTTTCTGCTCAAGGATTAAACTAATTTTCTMATTTACGAATTAATAAAGCAACCGTCAAAAAAGAGGACTCAGATAAGAGTTCTTTGGCAGAGTCTGAGGCTTTAAACATTGCAGGGAGGCTACTCCACCCACCTGACATTCTCATAACGATGAATGTAGATCTTGTGGAACTGGTGTTGCAAATGTTCATCTTCGACGTTGGTCATATCATTGATCATTTCCAGGACTACAAACCGCGGCAACACAGAGAGCACCAGCCGTTCCTAAAACACAGAGGAAACCAAGGTGTCAGTGTCAGCCAAAACTGGTATTTCACAATGCCCTGTTGAAAGAGTTGGATAAATGATTATTTAAGATGTGACCTTCCTCTCTAAAAATTCTARCTCAGACCATTTGTGATAATTTACCTTGTCGGTCTGAGTTCCAAGTTCAGCATGCCTCTGGTTTAGGTAAAGAAGAATAAAATGAATTCATGTGAAGCCATTCAAACTGGCCCCCTCCACTAGGATGACTGGAGAACATTTTCAACATTTCTAAGTAGTTTAGTCTGTATTTTGAGAATACTTAGGAAGAATAAACATTTGATACATATGATTATATACACACACATGCTTATTTAAAATGTATATCTTTAACGCATATTAGTAGAGTACCCATGTATATTATTAGTGCGCAAACAGAGTGCATCAGTGCATATTAGTGTACACACACCTCTAGTGTTCATGTGTAAGGAGATATATCCATATACACACACCAGTGCTGTGCCCAGCCCTGACATAATATAACTAACCACAGAATTTTCACAGAATTTCACAGAATATTCTGGGTTGGAAGGGAATCACAAGCAACACTGAGTCCAGCCCTTAAGTGACCGGCCTATACGGGGATCAAACCCGTAATCATGATGATTAGCATCATGCTCTAACTAACCACATCTAAATACAGCCAGGCGAGCCCTCAAAAAGTAATCAAATTCTTTCATGAAAGCCCTAGATCGTCCACTGAGAGATTTCAGAATGTCTCTGCTTCAGTGGCTCATCAGTTTAACGGCTTTGACAGATTTTGCAAGTAGCCAACCCAAATCTGTTTCTCTGCAAATTAAACCTTCTTTTTATCCTTTCAAATTGGGCATGGATAATTATTGATTGCTGCTTTYTCTGTAATAATCTTTCACTGCTAAAATACTGTTATTGTGCCCTCTTGCCCTCAGTCTCTTAATTTTTTTTAGATTAGAAAGCTTTGTCCAGTATTGGAATATATCACTCCCAATCACAAAGCTAGTTTTCCACTTTTCTTTTGCTTTACAGGGTTGCAAACAGTGAAATCTTATTGAACTAAAGAAGAGTACGCCAGTTAGGTAAGCTACTTATCACCAAATTTCAGATGTCATTTTGGGGAACAGACTATATATCTTGGCAAAACCAGATGTGGTTTTATATATCTAGGCAAAACTTCCAAATCAGACACATATGTAGACTGCAGAACATACAGATGCATAAAGTCTATGCCTGCCCTCCCCTCTTCTTCCTTCCACTCCCCTCTMCTCTCCTTTCCTCTGTGAAAGAAACTGATATTTAATTTGTTTTCAGGCAACTTGGTACTAGGAGCATATAAACTAATCTCACATTGTACAGGCTGTGGGTTCTGTTACTTCTTGAGGGTGACATTTTTTTAGGAGAGTACAAGGAAAAAAAGAGAGAGAGATGTACAATGCTATCATGAAAATAATGATTTGTATGTCAGCAGGATTCAATGTCATGGATGAAATGTAGTCATAGATGAAACATCTGAATTAGTGAAGGAATCCCTCCCTAGCTTTAATAGGAGGGGATAGCAATACTAATTTACAACTTTCACAGGGTACATCATGAAGAATTCTCACTCTGAGCTCTCTTAATCAGTAGTTAGTACACAACCCTCAGCTATGATGGAAACACATTGTGGATAAACACCTACATTTGTCAAGATGGCAGCCCCAGCTTAGATGAACTGTGTGTTGTTTTAAAGGGAGAACTCACACTGCCAAAAGGTGCACGGGAGCACAGGTGTGTTACAGGTGTGTAACAGGTGTGTTACAGATGTGTGACAGGTGTGTTACAGGTGTGTAACAGGTGTGTTACAGATGTGTGACAGGTGTGTTACACACATGAGCAGAGGGGTGTTCCAGGTGTGTTCCTATTGTGTTACACACAGGAGCACAGGGTTACACTCCACTCTGAGAGGGCACCTTTCTTCTGCATTCCTTCCTGCATAACGTGCAGACAGAAAATGGGAGATCTGAGACTCTCCTTATATTTAATCCACCTTTTCTACAAACCTGTACTAAATCAAGACCTGCCATCGTGATGAAGAGACCAAAAATGATGCGAGTGATGGCTGAAATAGAGCAGGCTGTGAGCTATAATGCAGTGAGCTCATCCTTTATTCTGGGACAAAGCCAAGCTCAGACTGTTTCCCCATGCAGGGTGGTTCTAATTTTAGCACATCTGCTTTGTCTGGACTTTCTTCCACCCTTTCCACCTGAGAATTCAGCTATCCTCCACTCTTCTGAAGTGTAAACACTGGATGTGATGCTTGTGATAGCAAGAAGCAAACCAGTCCCTCAGGAGGTCCCTTAAACTCCTGCAAACAGTCCTGCAAAATCCTGTTTTTACAGGAACATCTAGTCCTCAGGTAGCTTCACTCACAAGCTAATCTCCCTTGGCTTCCTAAGACAGCATGTTTGCAAAGAGCTGCTCATTGGTAGCCTAGGAAGCAGAAATATTTTTAATATGTTGTRYCCTTAARCCTTCTATAACAGAAGACTCAGGCTATATATTCTCTTTTTTCCTTCACTRTTAAGATACATAGCTTGGTATGACCAAAAAATAAATCCACCTTCTGAAGAAATCAGAACAGTCTTTTGGGGAGTTGTATCATTAAAGTATAAAGATACATTCAGAATAATACAAATTTCTTTCACTGTTAAAAAAATACGTTATTTCCTCCCTTATTCATCTAGGATGACAAATTGGAATACAAATTTGAAAAGAAGTTTAAAAAGAAAGAAAGTAAGCAGAAGCCTTGGTTGTTAGTGAACTGTTTATGAAATCTATGACAAGGGATCATAAAGAATGGTCAGACCCTTCATAGGTATATGACTTAAATAGAGAATGTACTTTTTTTTCCCATGGAGGAAAATCTTACATTCCTTATTTGCGTTCACCTAAGGAGGTATCAAAAAAGTTTATTTAAAATAAAACATAGTTGACTTGGCACATGTTCACTAAGCCAAGAAAAATGTGCCTAGCTCATTCAATACCTTAACCTTCATGCTACTCATTAAGGTAAGTTAAATGTTCTTGTCTGCACATAAGATCTGGCAATGGCCCATAAAACTGAGGTTAATTAGTTTGCCTCTGTGGCAGCCTCCTCCATTAATACTGAAGTGTGTGATGAGCTTTTGTTGGAATCAAAATTGAAGGTGCACTTACAGCTCATGTCACTGATTGTGTTATGTACTGTTGTGTTATGTTTTGCTAWGGAGGAGCACTGCAAGGAAAACAGCATTTAGGTGTGTGTGTCTATATATATTTTTATGAGGCACTTCAGTTACCCTCAATTCTCTGGTACTAAAACATTCAAAGGACAGAAAATTATTCCCTCTATGGGCATCAGCTGTCCCTTGCTATGCCAAGATGCTTTTACATCACACCTCACTCAGAAGGTGGTGGGGATACTGATCCAGGCTCCTTCCCCAAATTTGGAGTGGAGAGGTGGACTCTAATGTGGACCACTTCCTAAAGCTGATGATAATGTTCTCTGGACCAAGATATGTCCCTTTTTTCAGGCATTTCACATCATTTTTCTTCAATTCAGCAGTTAAGAAAGATTTTAAGTTATTCAGGAATGAGTGTCAGGCTGCTGTTCCCTGGATACAAAAATCCTTTCCACACAACTCCCCTTTATGTTACCTAAATACATGTTGCTCCTGTTTCACATATTTAGATAATATGGCACAGAAGAATGGCACAAATGTGTGGAGGTCATGTACAAAAGAGCAGTTGCAAATCCCAGAGAAAAAAAAAAGGTAATTTTTTATAGTCCTCTGTACCTTACTATTTATATGATCAAAGACTGCTCGCATTTCTAGTCTGTCTCTCCTGGAAGGCATTTTCAGAGCTGGAGGGAAACATATGAGAAAAAATTCCTTCTTTTACAGAGAGAGGCCTAATAAACAAGTGTCATGAACTCCAGAGTGAAGGAAACTCCATTACCCAGCTCTGTTGAAAGCTTGCTAGTTGAGCAATGGACTAAGTGGAGACAATTCAAAGGAAGCAGCAGCAGCGGTGAGTGGTTTGAAAAGAAGCAGAGATGTATTTGTACAAGAGAAAATACACAGAAAAAAAAGAAAATAGCAACAAAGGAATGCCAGAAAAGAGCTGGTGAACTAGTCTTCTAAAAATCATTCATGACATGAATCAACCTTAGTCTTWAAGGAGCAGTCAGAGTTCAGAGTAAATAAATAAAGAGAGAACCTTTAACACAAAGAATAAATATGGTAAAGAAAAAAGACCAATAAAAATCACTTGATGTAAGAAATTGATGGTAGAATTCACTCAGATACCTGAGTTTTGGTTACTACCATGTAGTTGTGCCAAAACTTCCATTTTATGCAACAAATCTGGAGAGATACTCCACAAATCAGATGCAAATGACTCCTTTGGTGTCACTATGGATCTCTCTGGGTTCTGTTGTCGGTAGTGACTAGATCTCAGTTGATGGTAGTAGGAGCTCACAGATGTAAAGAGTGTGTAGTCACCTAGTTTAGGAGCTGTCTAAAAAGGGAGCTGACTCCCACCCAATCTACTCCTTCAGGAAAAATTAGCAACAGTGAACCAAATCCTGCAGTGATAACTAAATTAACTTCATGAGTCACTCACATCTATGTTAAGTCCCAAGACTGTAATTTAACACTGATGCTGCCTCTGAGGCCCATTTACTGTTTTATGCATCTGCAATAGCCATTCTTTGTTGAATATCTTTGCTGTGGTCTGCATGCACTGATCCCTTGGGTCACTTGTGCTGAAATCAGGRGGTGCCAGTGCTTAGCACTGCACAAATACAGGCAGGCACATCCATGGAGAAATGGGACATGTCCCTGATGAATAAATAATGACCTTTGCAGCAGTTTTTGAGAAGAGTCAGTTAACCAGTGCACAAGGTCTCACTCATGTGAATAAAAGCCACAGACAAGAACAAAACATCAACAAGAAAWTTGGGACCTGGAGGAGGTTGCTAAAAGGAAGGTTTAACTCCCCAGGGTTTCCCTGCAGGTCATGTGAAGGCATCACCCCTGCAGGCTCTGCTGTCTGCATAAGCTCCTTGTACCAGCTCCACTTAGAAGTTATAGATTTTGCTTCATTTCACATCATCTTTATTGGGGATGGCTTTGTCATGGCACGAAAAGCCACTCTTAACTGATGGTTCAGTTCAGATTTTGCTCTTCCTCCTCTACAAGTACCATCAAATGGGGAAACCTACACAGGTGTCGTGGAAATAAATCTTAGCATTTGGAATTATGTTGCTTATGGCTGTTCCCAAGACACTTGTGTGGAGCTGCAATGTGCATACCCCAGAAGTGTTTCACTTGACATATACTCTAGAGAAACTGTTTCACGTTTTTCCTGTTTATTTTTAAGAATCATTTTTCCAGAACGACAAGCTTATCTTTAGCAATATTTACAATTAATATCAGTGTGGTTTTATTGTCTTAAACACTGAACTTAATAGCATGTGAAARGGGCCATTCAGAGAAGGAGTTTTAGTCTTTCTGGAGCACATGAGCTTTTATTACATTTAAGGGAAGTAGATAAAAATGGTATTGTTTAGCACTGAAAATCTGACAATATTCAGAATAGATGTAATTATTGTAKATGCCACTCCAGAAAATGGAAATTAGCTGCACTCATTATGATGAACAGCTCTAAAGAGAAATTCCTTTGTGCTTACTTAGCATACAATTGGCTGTCTATTTGCAGCTCTTCTTTCTTGTGTGTCATCGAGACAATGGGAGTTAATTAAAAAATTTTGAAGGAACTGTAATACCTAATTCATTCAGACTTGTGGGGTTATGAGGCTACCTCTTAGCTTTTACTACTTACTGCTGCAATATGTGGTATGAGCTGCACTGACTTTGTTTTATTTTAATTCAGCCAATTACTATTCCAAATAATTCCATCCTTGGCTGCATGTTCCATTTAAGCATCTGCTGTTTTCAAAGAGAAACAAGGCCAGATCACACAGGAGGTCTTGGAGACTTCCTTTTGTTTAGCCTTTGTCTGTAAAACATAACTAAAGTCTCAACCAAACCGATAACCCAGTATTTATGAGCATCATGACCCTTTRTAATGGTGTCTAATAAATTCGTAACTTTGAAGTGTTGCAAAGCTTGTGGCAATGAAAGAAGGRAAAAGCTTTTTCCTCACTCTTCTTGTAGGAAGGACATGTTATCCAATTGTTTCCTTAATGTTATTGTCCAGAACAGCACAAAACAATACAGACAGTGTGTGCTGAAGGGAAGAACTGCAAGGTATTGCTGATCCTTCGGGTTGGATGGTCAATGGTCTGACGATTCAAGTACCTGAAGCCACACTACAAAATCCTGGCAGGGCTTGATGACTGAGAATCTACTGTGAGGTGTAAAAGGAGGTGTTTGTTTGTTKTTTTTTATCAACAACTTGGCTGTGCACTGAGGTCACCATCTTAGTACCTGCTCACCCTGAAGCTCCTGACATGTGGAAGGATAATTCCAGGGCTTCCAGTTCAGGTTTTTACACCTTCCCAATATCATTTTGGCTTCAGAAATATTTAGTTTATYCTGTAGCATGCTGGAAAGTGGTAGAAAAACCCTCCCTGCAATTTTTTTTTTGGCATGATACTTGTTATTGTTGCTGTGCATGTATTTTAATTCAAAAAAGAAAATRCAAACATATTTACAAAATTAATTTTAGAAGTAGTGCATTTGCTCATGAAGCTGACTGTYGGCAGTGCTTCCACTGTATGGTACAGGTACAATGAATCAGCTGGTCATGAGGCCACATGAGCACCACTAACCTGCACAGGAGTAGGTGGGAGCATGTAATGAAACAATCTCCTGACAGTGCTTTGTTGCTTGAGTTGTCTTTTAGCTTAGGCAAGAGGAACTCAGATTAACTGCTCTCAAATTGTCTATACTGAGTATAAACAATTGTTAGTAATTCCAGATCCTCTGAATAATTCTAAATCCACATGCATTTGGTCTCCTGAATGAAGAGCACATTAGATTTGTACTTCGTTGTGAAATCCAACCATGTTAGAAAGATGAGTGATGAAAAGCAGGAGTTACAAAGTAATTTGCATTACCACCCTGTGTTGTAAACATGACTATTTATAATAGAGTCATGGAAGGAGCACTCAAGATCAGTCAGTTACCACCTCCTGCCATGGGCAGGAACATCCTCTGCTAGACCAGGTTGATCAAAGTCCCATCCAGCCTGGCCTTAAACACTTCCAGGCAAGGGACAGCCACAACTCCTGTGGGCAACCTGTTCCCATGCATTACCACCCACACAGTCAAGAATTACWTCCTAATATGCAATCTCAACCTACTCTCCTTCAAAACCATTCCCKTGTCCTATCACTCCACACCCTTGTAAAAATCCTTCTCCATCTCTCTTGTAGCCCTTTTAGGTACCAAAGTTTCTATTAGGTCTGCCSAGAACCTTCTCTTCCCCAGACTGAACAATTCCAACTTTCTCAGCCTATCTTCATAGGASAGATGCCCCATCTTCATGGCTCTCCTCTAGACTTGCTCCARCAGGTTCATGTYCTGTTTATGYTGGGAATCTCTGAGCTGAACAAGTGATATTCTCCAGGCCCATAGTAATTCATTAGACATAATTAATAATGGAAAGCATAATTAATAGTTTTGTAATTTTGTTTCCTCCAAATATCCTGATTTTTTTATTTATTCTTTATTAAACAATAGTAGAGAAGACAAATATTCAGAAGAAAAAGATTTATATGGAAATAGGACACATATTATGACAGAAAGCTTTGTACTGTCTTGTGGTTTATTGGCTTCCACAAATTTCAGTCAGTTTGCAAGGAAAGCAGGAGCCAAAGCTAAAGGACAAAGAAAGACAGACACAACTACTGGGGACTGATTCCACAATAGCATAATCTTGAGTGTTTCCTTGTTTTACTGGAATAGAAGATGAGCACAAAACAGCTTCTACAATTCAAATTTGTTCAAAAATATCCGAATGGCCCCATCTGCCTTTAATGCTTATTGTGCTCTATTTCTCTAGAACGGCCTTGAGTTATGTGTTCTTTATTTAATTCTTCTGCGGTTTCTATTTTTTATTGATTTAGATGTCTCTTCTTCCATTTTCTAATTTTTTTTTTTTTAAATTGCTAGACAACTTCAGTAAAATACATATTTCTCAAGAGTACTCATTATAGGATCTAATGACATGGAAAATGTCAGAAAGAAGRCTCTCATGCCATATATTATTCAGATTTATA
Organism: Malurus melanocephalus; assembly: GCF_030028575.1. Classification (NCBI taxonomy): domain Eukaryota; kingdom Metazoa; phylum Chordata; class Aves; order Passeriformes; family Maluridae; genus Malurus; species Malurus melanocephalus. The sequence goes on from NW_026623235.1 coordinate 8,458,719, forward strand.
GGACTAAATCACTGCAGGACACCAAGATGAATAAGAGCTACAAGGTCATTTATTCTGGTCAAAACAAGGGATACACCTTGTCAGAGACTTACAAGACTCCAGCACTAAACAGCATATGCTGGATAAAACTTCCTTCCAGTAAGTGGGAGCAATAGTCACCTTCCGAAAATAAAACTCCTTTGAACAGGCTTGCAGATGGGCATTTAAATAGTGATGGTGTGAAAGACCATCAGCCTATTTAGAAATGTCAATCAAAATATTTAAACTTACCCTAAATTGTCTCAGTAGTGACATCAGTAACCTGACGTTGTCTATCTTGGAATTTGTAYTGCTCATGGTCAGATTATTTAAAACCTGGACCACTGAGTCTCTCTATTAATTGAAAATCTTGTAAGGACATTAATTTTAGAGTCCTACAGTTCTTTTGGGCCTAAATTTCTATGGCGACCATGGTTTTTTAGAGAAAGGCACTAAGATGAAAGAAAGTCTGAATAAATGTGAAACTTTTCTTATAAATTCACAGTCAWCAAAGTGGTTCCTATAAGGAGAGAAAAAAGGCTAAAATTTAATACCTAATCAGAGGTTTGCACTGATTTTTTAAAACTGTGAGTTTATTGTTTGCYGTTTAAAAATAAAGTTTCAATTATTGTGATATAGAGTACTTTAAACTGCTTAGAAAGACCGTGTGCTTTCTAAAATTAAGAATTCTTTTTTATTTTTTAAACTAGATCTGAACTTTACTGTCATACCAATTTAAAGGAATTTTAAAATTTTTACTACCAGTGTCTATATATCAATCATCTATCTATCTATCTATCTATCTATCTATCTATCTATCTATCTATCTATCTATCTATCTATCTATCTATTGATAATGTGCATATATATATATATAAATACTTTACAATGTTTAACGGTATTAAAGTGTACTTTCCAATCCTAGACAAATCTGCTCTTATTTTAGAAGTTGCAAAGTACTGACAGTTGATTAAATTCTAGATTTGTAAGAGCTTGATAAAACCTACATAACATGTAAGCTGCTTAAAAAAAACTAAAAAAAAACACCCTAAAAMCAAAGCAAAATAAAACAAAAACCAAAAAATCCCAGGGTTCATCAATCTGCAGAGAGCTCCTTAAAGCCATGCAAAACAGAAATTGTTGCAGGGGAAAGTGTGAAAAAAAATCCTCTGAAAGTAGAGGTAGAAGGATGCCAATGTTCAAACAGAACAGGTTTTTTTAATGAAAAAAGAGATTAAGGCAGGATTATAGTTTTTCCTAAGATGACAGGCAGAAGAGACAAAATATGSCAACGGCAGATTGTTCTGAAGACTAAGGGGCTGTGTTCTCATTTTGCAGCCCTCATAACCACACTAGAAAGACAGAATGTGTGGCCATACCTAGGAAACAAAACCACCCTCTTCTCAAATGGTTCTTTTGGGTAGTGAGCTCTAACCATTTACGCAAATCAAATGAAAGTATCCAAACTAGTTTGACTTTCAAAATGAGCTTTAATTGGATTTGTGGAATCCCCTATGAGAAAGAGATTACCTGGAAAGTAGGTGCTCACAGGTAAGCCTGTGGCAGGACTTGCAGGGAGAAATTGTCTGTAGGATATTCTCTTAGGGTATTCTCTCATAACACCATTTAATGTGGAAAAAGTTTATTCTTCTTGCTCTCCTCTGATCTGACAAAACCATAATTCAAACTTGCAGCTGCCCATTTTGGTCCCACCTTGATGGGAATCATCCTTAGAAACCCACTGGACCTTCTGGCCCGAGTCCTTGCAAGATTGGAGGTGGGCAGCCCCCACCAATTCTCCTGTCTCAGCCTTCAGCTCCATTTCCTCTGCCAGTGTGTTAGATGCCCAAGAATATTTTCATAAAGATTAAGAAAGACTTTATTCCACATAAGATGACCTTCTCTTGGTGGAATTTGAGATTATTTCTGCAGAGAAAGGGGTCTGCTTGCTGAGGACTGTAATGGAGAAGGATTTAAACAATACAGCTAAAAAGACCAATGTGCTGTGGCTTTAGTAACTTCTAGCACTAAGGAACTCCACTGAAACTGAGCAAATAGTGCTAAAATAGAATAATTTTCTCTATTTGGTTTGTCTGGAGGATTTGTTTCTGACTTGAGTTTACTCCCTTCCAGTAGTTTTCACAGCAGGGACAGAGCAGCTTTGCTGGTGAGCTCTGCACAAGAAGTAGAGAGTTTTCTTTTCATGAATGATGCATAAACTGCTACACTGAGAACAAGAATGAACATCCTCTCCAGAGGATGACTGTAAAAATCAAGCAGCTATGGACTGTTTTCCCCTCTGATCTCAAACAACTTCTTCATAAAATGTTACTAGGTACTCTAAATCTACCAGAAATGCAAATAAACTGGTTCAGAGAGATTGTATATTGGAATTTTTKGAACATTAGTCCAGAGCCCAGGTTATTTACATTAATAAGATACAGTTTAAAAACTTTGCTTAACTTGAAAGCAGCCTCCTATGCATATTTTCCTATTGTTTTACCTCATTGGTGTAATTGGTCTAAAGCAGTCTTGGGTAGAGAGTGTGGCCATGACACAAGAGAAATTTTTTAATCATGACTAAAATGCCTTTTCTATGAATAGCTGTCCTGTAATGTTGTGATCTTATTACAGGATAAGAGGTAAAGACCAGACTGATTTTTATAGCCTTTTAGCTATAATAATTTTAGCTATTTAACTTATGTGATTTCCCCTGTCTGGTTCTTTTGAGGCTCCGTTTGCAGCTTCAGTTAATCAAATATTCCTGTACAATATTTTTTGCACAAMAATATTCCTGACTTGCTTACACAAGAATTGTTTTCAGATATGTATAACTTGACATAAGTATGTGTGGAGCAGGTAAAGACTGGGACAAAATTATCTGAGAAACTCTTTATAATTAAATTGTAATATTTCAGGGCTTAAARCATTAAACAAATTTCAAGAGACTGGAGAAAGAGCAGGTTAGGACACCCGATATATACAGCAAGTGTAATTCTTCAGAAAGTCATCATTTCAATGTGTGTCTGGATTTAATATGTCATTCATTTAAAACTCAAGGATTTTGTATCCTGAGAAATAGAAATGAAAAAGAAATTTATTGCAGGTTTCTGCTCTTGATTAAGGCAATTTCACAGTATTTTCACAAATGAGGGAAATTACATACTCACTYGTTTTGAAGGGTTTTCAGTAGCTAATTAAGAAAGTGAGTTAGACTGTCTATTTTCATTGCCCAGATATGATGAAAACAGAATTACTTACTGTGTTCTTACAACAAAATCAAGGTAAAAACGAAGACAGTGTCTTTCAAGCGGTCAGAAACAAAGTATAGCACTGGTTGTCAACATTTTTAAAACACACAGATATAAAATGAAAATATTAACCCAAAATTTCAAAGAGATAGTTGAAAGTTATGATATTGTTGGACTTGAATGACTTATAAAAACTTAAAGCCTCATGCTTCTTTTTTATTCATAATTGCAATGTTTTGAAAACAAAATTGGAGGACATTTTTTGGTGGCCAGATTTGGTTGGTTGATAAAAGCACATCTCTTAAGAACAAGCTGTTAACTACAATTTATCTAAAACTATTGAGTTTGATTATCTTATCAATAACTGCTAAACTGAAGCTGYTTTTGCAACACATTTGCCTTCTGCAGGTTGCTTCTCTGATATTCCGTTTCTTTCCAGGCTCATCAGCAGTGGAGTCTGCTTTAACTATGTCAAGCTCTGAAATATTTTAGATTTTCTAAAATTTCTAATTTTAGAATTCTAATTTTTTAGAAATTCTAATTTTTTTTAAAATGAAAATTGGGAAATAAGTAGACACAGATGTTCCCTCAGTTTCACAGGGTGCTGAGATTTCCAAATGGCATCACACAGACAATACCATACAAGTAACTGCATAAACATCATTAGCAATGACTGCCAGAGTAACACTTTTTTGTAGCCACTCTATTGTTATTTTCATAATAATTAGAATTAGGAAATTCACTGTAATTTAAAATGCTAAGMCATACTTTTAATGACCCCAAGAGCTTAAAAACAAAAGGATAACAGCAGAAAAAAATCAGTTCCTTTAGCTGAAAATACAAATAAAAATCTTGACTTCCTGAAATACTTCTGAAAATTTTGTCTTAAAGCCTTGACAAGAGTAAATGGTGATGGGAGAAGCAAAATGAAACAAGATGTAGGAGTTTTATTTTATAGACTCTTGGGAAGAGACACTGGAAGCTGAGTCACTTCCAACCTGGAGTCAGGGTGCCCTGAACYAGCCAGGCTCTGTAAAGTCTTTTCCATCACCCAGGTCTGCACTGCATTCTCTCCCTTCCTGTGCAGTCACTGAATGAATTGCAGTTGGTGTAAAAGCTGAACTTGCACCTGAGAGCATTTTCACTGGACAATGAGCCTGTGGAGCTAAGTCAGATTTTCAGAGATCATAGGCCCAGACATTTCAAAAGCTACAGCAAATTGCCTTTGATTGTCAAACTGGAAAACTTCACAGCAATAACGAAATAGGGCAAGGAATTCTTGAACCCTGAAAACCTACAAAATGGAGACACTGCTGGAAAATAATGACATCTGAAAAACCAATTATCACATCTAACTGTCCAAATTTCAGTTCAGAATAACTTCAGAAGAACAACAAAAAGCTTTTTCCATTGCTAGTGGGATTGTGGTAGTTGCTCTTTATCCAATGATTCCAAGTGAATGAATGAAACTGCTTCCCACTGAAAAAAATCAGCTCATATACATGAAATATTTTGTATTTTCATACCTGGAAATATGAAAAAAATCTCTTGTTTCTCACAAGACACTGATATAGACACAAGAAACTGATMTAGTAGAAACTTTATATTTGTATTCCAGAAAATCCACAAGTACTCATTAGGGTTCCTAAAAACCTCTGAAAACCAGAGATCCTTCCTGATCAGTATTATTGTTTCCTTTTACAGGTCCACAATTCTAATGGTACCTCCTGCTTGTTTCTAAAACACAGATTATAAAATATTTGGCTCACAACTGGGGGGACTTTCCACGGCTGACTCTTTTAGGCACTGCACAATACTGCATTAATCTGGCAGTAGCATTGATCTTTATTAGGATGACAGAAGACTAGAGTTTATAAATCTAAGGGATTTGATTGAGAAATTGGAAGGGAAATTTTGTGAGGGCAGACTTTTGATTTTAGTTTTAAGAGCATGCAGTAATGAATAGAAGTAAATCTGAAGCATTTATGTAACCTGCATGATTATATAAAATTTGAGCCTCATTCTGCAATGGTTTATGGACAAGCACACCTCTCCTTGTTGTAGCTCAAAACTCATGTTTATTTCTTGCTTTAATTTTACTGGTCTCCTGATTTAAACAAAGTAAGGCAAAAACAGACCTTACAGGACCTTTCTGGCTGGCTGTCATCCTTCATATGACATGCCGTGCACATGACATGTCAATACAATTTAATTTTCTGTTATTTTCAGCTTAAGAAGCAGAATCTGTGTGGGGATGAAAGAAGCCTCAAGAGATTTAAATTAAGTCATCCACTACTATAAAAAGTAGCAGTAGCACCMCTGAAAGCAACAAAAAACTTGACTCTGCTGTAAGAAACCTTTAGTTTAGACAGCTTATGGGAAGTGAAGGGGAAAAGAAGTGGAAAAAGAATTTGGAATTCCTGGAATTATTGTCTGGAAGAATTACACAAATAATTATTACTTTATTTTCTCTGCACATTTTTAGCTAATCAACCATGTATTTAGAAATTTTCAGAAGCCAGAAATTTTCAACTATTATCCTGCAGTCTTTTTTTCTCCCCTTCATTTATTAGTGCTATTTTGTAGAAAGTCCTAGAATTAATTTAGTAAACTTTTATCAGGATTTAATCCTTACTTTTAAAAATGTCATATACTTTAACAGGTGGTAAATGTTTTACATTCATGGAAACTACAGATTCCATGTATCGTGAAATATTTGTCTTCAAGATAGAAGAATGCCATCAGTCACTGAATTATTTTCTGTGTACTGATTGGGTATGAACAAGTGGCTAAAAAAAGTGGTCACCTAAAATGTGACCTTGCYAGGCTTCTTAAAGCAGATGTGTTTAAAAATGGCTTAAATGAGATGCTTCCTCAGAAGCAAAGGGAAAAAATAGAATGCTGATGGAAACAGGCTCTCCATTCCTCAAGATGTTTCAGTATTGCAATATTTTGTTAATGTTGTAGTCCCAAATGCAAATGAAAAGCTGTAAAGTTTATTAAATGTACATATATATATATATATATATATATAGGTGTGCATAATAACAAAATTTCAATGTTACAAGAAGATCAATCAGAATTATTTCAAAACGTTTTATTCCAAATTTTTGAGTCTGTTTAAGTCAAGTTCAGTTTTGAAAGAGATCTTTCATTTGGTGTCCTATTGTTGGTATTTTTCTCCTATGGGCATTTTCCTTGGCCCAAGGACATTTTCCYTTATGCATTTCCAGTCAGATGACGCCTGTGACACACTACTTTGTTTGGTTATAGGTGAATCTCAGCTGCAGTGAGGTAACAGTCCAGGAAGTTCTGCCCTCAGGGAACAGCATGGCCCTGAAACCTTGAAAGGCATGGGGCCAGGACAAAATGTACAGTCCAATCTGACTTAATTTAAAAAAAAAAAAAAAAAATCTACCCACCCAAATATAAAAAATCTATTTTCATTTTCCTAATAAAAAAAACAAGTTCAGCAAAACCTAATTTCTCAAAATATCTGTCTTTGTACAAACTTCATTCTTCATGAGAAGATAAAATAATTCYAATGGGAAAACCTCAGAATAATATGAAACAAGGGAACAAGGGAATCTTTTGCTAGTGTTTTACACAGTATTTTGCAATGAACTCTAGAAAACTGTAGTCAAAGATTATAAAATAATAGTTTATGGAAGATTAAACAAGAAGAAAAAGGAAAAAAAAAAACAACCCCAAACACCCCAAAATGCACCAAAGGGATGAAAATGTGACCCTGTAGTTAGAAGGAGAACAGAGCATCCTGGATAATATCACTCAACATCTTTTCAGTCAGCAATGGCTGCAGAGATGCTCTGGTAGACATACCTGGCATTACTCAACACAATCATACATTTGTGGTGAGTCATTAGTCAGTGAAGTCTGGAATAAAACATCTTCCTATAACTCTATATGAACATGTCTTTCAAGGGGCAAATGAAATAAATATGAGAAGTAATATACAACACAGCAAGATGAAAGGCTAAATTCACTGGAAAATGATACAACAGCATAACATATATGATAACAGATGCTGCTCCCTTGCTGAGAAATAGCAAGCAGCAAACTTATTTTTATTTGATATTCTTATTTTGGATTGGAAAAGATGGTTATCAACCATACATATTCAGATCAAAAATTCCCCTAACCCCAACCCATCTTTTGGCCACCTACTGCACGCAGTGGCCAAAAGTTGATTTTTCAAGAAAAGTTTAAGAACAGAGAAACAGAATAGTGACACTTTGCAGCAGTGGCCTACCAGCTACAAAAACCTACCTATGAATCTGAGGTGATGCTTTAGTATTTTCTCTGCCTAGGTGGAGTTCCCTTCCATGAACTTCATGGACCCAGATAATCAGTCAGGCTGAAAGAGACCTCAGTGGATCTTCTGGTCCCTCCCTGTTCAAGCAAAGCCATCCCASACCACAGGGCACAGGATTGTGTCCAGATGGTTCTGGATTATCTTTCACTTGACTAATACAGGTTTTAATATCTACAAGAGTCTGAAACATGGAGTTCCCCAGTTTACCCCCTCTTGTGTAAAGAAGCATTTTTTAAACACCTGCCAGTTGCTGTTTCATTTGATGGCYTCTTCTGCAGGAAAGGATGATGAACAGCCACTCTTCTCATCCTGTTTCCCAGGGAAAATCTTTTAGACGTCATATCAACTCAATACACATCAGCACAGTAACAGCATAAAACTGACTTGACCTGCACAAATCAGGAGGCATCACACTGGAGTCAGCAAGACGACAACAGCCTGGTCTAGTCAAATTATCAATATCAGTTAATACAAAAATAGGAAATTTCTCCTGGTGACCATACCTGTCGCTGGTTTTCTGTCTCTAGTCTCAATCTGGCTTCCACACATCTTCTGGTCTCTAGGAAGGCTTGGCGCTGTGCTCTGTCTGATAGGTAGCTAATGAAGATTCCTGCAGTGTTCATACACATAAACAGCACTGCCTGAGCTGCTATCTGCAATGAACAACAAACAGGATT
>NW_026623235.1:8467074-8483593 GCF_030028575.1 Malurus melanocephalus
TTAAGTAGAGACATCAAACTTGTAAATTCTCTCTGCCTTGAGGATGAAATATGCAGTATTTGGGGGCATTAAACTTTAGCTGAACCACAAATTATGTTTCTAAAAACTGACTCACAGAGTTCTAGCCTGGAATGATTTGTTTTTGCACAGCCTCTTCTGCAAGAGAAACTTTGTAATTTGTTCCACAGCTTCATTTGGAAAGAAAGTCATATTAAGGAAAACAAAGAATGCCAGTTAGCTAAAAATTAATATCAGTGATAATAGTTATTATGTTATTGTTGACCAAATTAAGTACATTCATTTTCAGCTGACTCCAAAGAACAAATTTGCTCAATCTGAATTCTGAGCCATTCAAGAGAGGAAGCTGAAAGGATAACTAAATCCTTGCACAGCCAATGCCTGTGTACACAGACGTTTTCTTTGCTGAAGTCTACGTAAGAGCTGAACTGGTTTTCCTTGTAGAAGCTGTGTCACAGCTTTTCCTTTTCCACATGATCTCAGCCAAATGGARTGGATCCTTGGGCAGTGTAAATTTCAGTGGCTGATTTGTCTGTCATTGGTCTCTCTTTGTGCTCTGCATATTTGTAAGGCAGGGCACACCAACACCATTGAAGTGAGGATTGTTTGGGAAAGTGTACCAATCTGGCAATATTTGACTGCAGTAGAGAGRACAAAGTTCTACAGCCTCAGTACCTCAACCCAATATCTCATCCTTGTTAGAGGTTGAGATTTCAAAGGCTCTGATAGTTGTGGATGATATCTGCAGGATCATAACACCAGAACAGCCCCACGAAACAGATAAAGTGTTCATMATTCAAGATATTCTCTCTGGTAGTGGAAAACAGAGTGCTCAGGCAGGAATGCAAGGATACAGCACTAGATAATGTGTACAAAAGTACAGCAAGAATTCAGTCATATTTTGTCAAAACAGTCTTGAACACTCCAGCAATATGTGGTGGCAGAACACTGTGGGCTAGACATTATATTTTCTTATTATTATTTAATAATCAGTCTTCCTAAAATCCAAGTGTTGTTTGTCCTAATAGAAGACTCCCTAATCTCATTGTGGTGCTTTGACTCAGATCTGCAGGTCTCTCTCCCCACAGTCATGTGGGTCTGAAAGTGAGATCTGATCTCAGACCAAAAGCATCTGGCAGAAATTTCAGCTTTATATATTCCCGTATTTCTGAATCTGGAGTACTGTTCTACTATAATACAGGGAATTAATTTGCCATTTATATGCCGTGATTAAATAATAATGCATATCCTGGCTCCAGATGAAGATTTGTTTAACCTTTCCCAGCAATAGATGTCTAGACAAGGCTTGGAAGAAGTAGGGCATGATTAGCATGATCCTTGCATCTCCCTGGCTTCCAGGACCCTCTGAGCTGGAGGTGGAATACTCAATGAACAATGCACAACCTTTCTTGATGCCTTTCTCAAGTTAATAGTACATTTGGCTCTTATGCCACTAAATAAAATATTTTTTTTTTTTTACAATTTAATTAGGTGCTTTGTGATAAAAATGTTTCCTTTTGTTTGCTTTAAATCATTCACAGCTTTATCATTTCTTTGAGTGCTGCATCATGTTTATAGACAGTGATTCATCATTTCCAGTTCATTTGCCCATCACCATTCATGATTTTACTGACTGAAAATACAATTTCTTACGTTTAATTTTTAAAAGGGATGAATTTGAGACTCTTTAGTCTCTCTGCATGTATCACTGCTCTCCTTTGCAGTTTTTCCCTGTTATTTACCATACTCCGTCTTGGAGACATGTTGCCCTGGACCAACCAGCTTCCCCCAGACATTCTCTGCCTTTGCTCCAAGATAAATCACAGAAGGCAGTAATTTAGCTATGAGGTAACTCCTTTCTGGTGCAGGCTACCAAGAGGTGTATGATGAGCTGACRTGAGATTAGGACTAGTTCAGAACTGCATTGTTCAGCAGGACAACAGAAGGCAGCTGCAGGGGGCTGGAGGAGTCAACTTTTCATGTCTTTTGGACTGAGTTTTAACTTGGACCTGGACTGTATRTTCACACAAAGTTGGAATGTTAGAGTACAGGATGAAAAAAGAAGCTCCTTCCAGAACATTAGAAAAGTGCATTTCAACAGTGAAAGCAGTGACAGGGTTCTCTCCTTTGCTTTCAAACTCAATTGCAATTTCCTCATGATCCCAGTTCAGTCACCCATCTCTGCTGTTACTCAGGACTTGTTCCACTCACTTCATCAGATMTCCTTAGAGCAAATGCACTAGAATTTGGCCTTCAATTAGATTTCATGAGTACATAATTTGATTTGGRCAAAGAGAATAATGGAAAACATATTACAGGTAAAACAACAGCTTATGCAGAGGCAAAATAGGCTTTTCCTACACTTGGTAGTCTGATTGAAACCATTCCAAAGAGTAAAGTACTTTGACTTACAAGGCATACTAACCTGGGGCTCTTAATGATARAAGAGTAAGAAAGGAATACAAGACTTGAGTCTCTCATTGTTGCTCCTTTTTCCTAGAGCTTACTGGGGCCAATTCCAGAAACCTTGGAGGATTTTCTATAACCTATCATAGTTACAAGCCAGGACAGACTCTGATTTTAGAAGATGTATACAGAGTTTAATATCTTTCTGACTGACTTGAAAATAATGAGTGCTCATGCAGTAGGGAAGCTGAGGCATAATGTGAAGAAAGAAATATGACCTTTCAAATGGTACCCTTCGCCAGACTGCYGGGGAATATCTCTGTAACAGAGTCCCTGTCCCTGCTGAACTTGCAGCTACACATAATCACATAACAGGATTACCAGAGCTAAAGGAAGTCACTTGACAAGATCACTGAGGCAGCAGAATCACAGAATCACAGAATCATCAAGGTTGGAAGATGCCTTTAAGATAATCTAGTCCAAGCAACACCATAATCATCCTTAAACAACATCCCCAGGGGGCACATCCAGATGCCTCTTGAGCACTGCCAGACTCCAMCASCTCCCTGSTCARCTTATTCCAATGCCTGACCACTCTCTCAGAGAGAATTTTGTTTCTAATATCYAATCCTGGCCCAATTTAAGGCCATTTYCTCTTGTCCCTTCACTAGAGACATGGCAGAAGAACCTGACACCCACCTCACTACAACCTCCTCTCATGTACTTGTAGAAATCARTGAGGTCTCCCAGAGTCTCCTCATCTCCAGACTAAACAACCCCTGYTCTCTCAGCCATTGCTCTTAGGACATGTTTTCCAGACCCTTCACCAGCTTCATTCGGACATGCTCCAACATCTCAATGTCCACTTTGAAGTGAGGGGCCCAGGAAGAAGCAGCCATTAAAATTCTTACTCCAAATCTCTGCTCTATTTCTTATAGGAGGTACATAAGAACTTAGTTTACAGAGAAATCACTATCCAAATAAATTGTTGTTTATAAAGTATTCACCATACAGGCACCTCAGAACCCTTAGCAAAAACCAAAGGATAGGAAAGGAGACATTACAAAATAGACAARTAAACTTACTTTAAATTTGACAGAACACATTGAAATAATTTCATTTTTAWCTGCCATTCATATGAAAAGGTCTTTGCCAAGAGAGCTGAAAGCAAGAAAACATTTTGAGTTGATTTGGGAACTACCAGGTTACAAAGAAACTATTATAAGGCACTGGACACAGCTCATTAGGAAGAAGTTATAATCAAAGCAGGTACAGTATATTAATTCCAGAGAACAGAAAAAGGAAAATTCATTGGAAAGATTGCAAAGTAACTCCTAAGTCTATTGGGAAGTGGTAGGTAATCAGCCACAGACAGTTTCAAAGAAAGAATTGAATGTAGTTCAGGAAACAGAAAGTTCAGAAGAGTTCAGGTGAARTACTGGGCTAAGCATAACAACAATTTTKACGCATTTCTGCTGTTAAAAGAGARCACCTAATTGAGTTGCTCTTCATTAGAAGCTCACACAGAATCCTGTGAGTTTGTGAATGACTGGAAGCAAGTTAAAGAAGGTTTTGCAAATGCCAGAAGTTTCAAAACTTCAAAAGTCATAACTGAACTGTGTTTTAGTTTTACCRTGATTTTCCTTTTTGAAATATGCAATTATCCATCAGGGAATTTAGAACCATAAGGCCACCTATTAGCAGACATTTATGGAGTGTAAAGTGATTGACTGAGTTCAGCACTTCCAAAGAACACAAAACTTGAGGAAAAGTGAATATTTATGAACATTTAGCAAACCCAGTGGATTGGAAATATGCTGATTGATAGCTGGCCCTAAAAGGTAGTAACTAACACAGGCAAACTTCATCATGAAGTTGAGTCAACAACAGCGTAATACACACCGAAAGCACAGTGGAGACAGAGGAGAGAGAGCKGATAAAGTTTAGAAACAATTCTAAAACCCAGGACAGTGAACTTGTGTGTTATTACCTAAAGCACAGAAAAACCACTCTTGAGTGTTCAACAGAAATAAACCTATTATTAACCTCTTCAGCAGGCAATTTTGTTCTGCTGCATAGAAACAGAGCAATCTTGAGGCTGATGTCACCAAAACACATGCGACAGCTAAAGAAMTGGTTTCCAATGTAATCTCTAGCTAGACATTCACAGGGCTTTAACAACAGATTGGAGTGTTTCATGTCTGTTTTGGAAAAATTGGGAAAGTAAATGAGCTTCTTAAAGGGTATTTTCAGTATGTGCCACTTAAAGAAATAGTTGCTATGGTAATTATTATTGGCTAATTAAGTTTGGAGAAGTATTTTGATTCTTCATTAGTTGCTTAACTAAAAATAGAAGGTCAGCACAAGGTTGTTTTTTTGTAATTAAAACATCTCAGAAGACCCTCTCTCCCTCCTTGATCACTGTCTTTTTTTGGGTTATTTGAGGGAAAATAAGATGCTCTTATAAGAACTGATCACCAGGAATGAACCGAGAGAAGCGGACCAGAATACTCTTCTTTCTCTAAAATAAGAACATCTGGCAGCACAGACGYTACCACTCTCTCACTGCTGGGCTGCAGCAAGCCTCTATCTCCCACTGAGAGCATGATTTTATGAATCAAAGCTGTTGGCAGAGAAACTAGTAAGTACCTGTTTCTCTGTACTGCCTCATGCCCACCTTGATCCCTCAGTACASCTTCCCCTTTGTCATGCCAGATCAATTATTTGTGGGACCATACTGTGAACTGTATCAGGGAATTTAGCCAACTTAAAAAACAAACATTTGGCACTGGCAGTGATTTTCATATCTAGAGCAATTGTCTGATTAAGTTCACAGCACAGCCTCCACAGGAAGAGGAAGCATGTGAACATTCATAGCTGGCACTGCTGCCAACTCATTAAACTGAAATCATTGCTGCCTTATTGTAAAATCACCTTTTAAAAAGTGTTTTTATTCCCAAGGTTCACTCATTCTGACTTCTTCTGGGTCTAACTGCTAAATTCTCCCAGCCATGATAAGAGGGARTTTTGTTTGTTTTAGTTTGTGGGCKCTCCTTCRCTAAATTTTATTGGAAACCAGTTTGGCCCACAAGGGTGCCCAAAGTGTTGCCATGATTTTTCAGAAAGCTCACCTTTCCCTGATTCTATCTTACAGTGCATAAGTACAGCATCTGTTTAACTCCTACTCACAGCTGGAGTGAGTTTTACTCTTTTATCTGATCTACACACACATACTTTACTGAAACACAGAAATGCACCATACCCCTGAGAAGACAGAGATGGAGAATAGCATAATGTTTATTTACAGGAAAGTTAGGCAAGCACAGTCTAAGAACAGATTTACCCCACCCACCCTTGATTTGCTACATGTGAAAGAAGCCATTTGTACCAGYGTCACCATCTGATTTTGTGTTTAGAACTGAATTTTGTGGTTCAGCTGTGCAAARCTCCCATGGGAACATTGGCTGATCCTTCAAAAACTCAGATCTTTTATGTTTCTAGGAGAGCTAACACCTTTTAAGAAGTCTGGGCTTGCTCCTTCCAGAGCTGTCATAAGGGGACTTTGCTGTGTACTTGGGAACGCCTTTGAGGTGCATGAAATGTGCACCTGCAAGCAGGCTGGCCACATCAAAAYACAGGGTGTGCCACAAGAAATTATWACATTACCTTCAATGAAAAAAACTGTTTCATATAGTTTTCTCCATCCTGTTACAGAATATCCTAACATTCTCTTGTCCTATTAGTGATTTAGAAAACAAAAACTGTTTTCCCTCTGAACAATGGCAAGTTTGCATAAAATCAATTGTTCCAGTTCAGGATAGAATTGGGAAATATATGTCTTTAATATTCAGAACAGGAGTTTAATTTGCTTTTAGAAAAAATACTGATATCCTTTTTTTGTTCTTCCTCTCACTGAATCCATTAGGAATGTAGAAAAYTGACTGTCTGATTAAGTTGCTTTTAGATAGCTCAAGCCACAAAAATTTGGTAAGTCAGCCACCAGCTATGGCAAAACTTTTGCAACATGATGTGGTACCAGAGCTCTTCCAAGAAAATAATATCAATCTTATGATATTATATCATATCAGACACATAAAGATGCATAAGGAATGGCATAACTGAGTGATGAACAGAGGCAGCAAAGCAAATACATAACCCTGCTAGTGCCATCAAGCAGCCCCAAAGATTCAGCACGTCTCCTCTGACTCCCCTTGAGTTCGTCTAAAACACAGAGTTCAGGAATAAYTTTAATAATAAAATAATATCTATTTTGGGACTTCAGATAACCTTTTTTTGGTGCTTTTCTTTTTGCAGATGTTAAAGTGACTATGCATGAYTGGGACAATGTCAGTGTCAGGGTCACAGCCCATGCATACAGTGGAATGAGCAGGAAAATGACCTTCATTTTTTGGCAGTTTTCATGGCTAGAAAGTACTTAGCTTAACTCTCTGACCCTTGCCTAGGAACTGATCCCAAAATATGCATTGGAATCTGGTGATCACATCTCCAGTTCACTCAGCAGCTCTTTTGTAATCCTTTTGTGTAYAGGATGCTGTCACATCCAAATATCTGAAATGTTCCCATTTAGRAAAAACAATCTTATCTTTTTGACATGAATAACCTTCTCTATTCATTGTTTTCYGTGTGCTAGTCAGTACCTTCTCCCTTTACTTTGAGACAGATGTATTGCGGGATAATTATGAGGGGAAATCTAAAGCCAAATTTTCCAGTTGTCATTATTTCATTGTTAAAAAACATTACCTCTTTTGGTGTTTATAAATTAACATAAAAGTCTCAGGAATGTCTTCTCCAAATATATATAACCTTGAAAGCACATCACATGTACTACAGAAATACTTTAAATTACCTGTGCTGTCTAACCAGGAGTAGATCCTGCACAACACACAAAAAAACCAGTAAAAGTCAAGGCAGTGCACAAATGCTGTGCAATAGGGAACACTGAAAGCAGCCTGTGGCAGTCAGGGAAAATTAGGAAACAAAGAGATRGTATTTCCCAGTTCATTGCTCAGAAGGGAGTTCAAAGCAGCTGTTTCTTTCCCTGGACTTCCATATTTCAGACTCATGAAGTTCTGTTTGACTCTGAAATTTTCCCTATACTTTTCTRTTGSCAACACCAATAACTYGGGAGGAGYYRTTGGYYCCTCGAAGGSAGAGAGACCCTGCAGATTGACSTGGGCATATTAAAGAGCTGGGTAATCATCAATTGTATGAAGTTTAACAAAAACAAGTACTGAATTCTGCACCTGGGACAGGGCCATGGAAAGGCASCTGGGGGTCCTGGTTTGTGCAAAGTTGAACACGAGCCCCCAGTGCCCTGGAGCCAGGAGGGCCAACCCTGTCCTGGGGGCATCAGGGACAGCATCACCAGAGGGCAAGGGAGGGGATTGTCCTGCTCTGCTCTGCAGTGGGGAGGCCTCACCTCAAGTCCCATGTGCTGTTTTGGACATCAGAGATATAAAGAACACAGCTATTAGAAAATGTCCAAAGGGAGGCTCTGAAGATGGTGAAGGACTAGAGAGGAAGAGATCCAAGGAGGAGCTGAAATTACTTGAGGAGACTGAGCGGAGACCTCATTGGAATCTGGAGTTTCCTYATGAGGGGAAGTGGAGTGTCAGACATTGATGTCTTCACTCATGACCAGTGACAGCATTCGAGGGAATGCCCTGAAGTTGTGTCAGGGAGGTTTAGGTTGGATATYAGGAAAAGGTTCTTCACCCAGAGGATGGCTGGGTACTGCAACAGGCTCCCCAGGGGAGTGGACACAGCACCAAGGCTGACAGAGCTCAGTGAGCATTTGGACAATGATTTCAGGCACAGGGTGTGATTGTTGGAGTTGTCCTGTGCAGGGCTAGGAGCTGCCTTTAATGATCCTTGTGGATCCCTTCCAAATCAGGATATTCTATGAATCTATGCAGAAGCTGACCTTCCTTACAAGCTGCATATTTCAAAATAAAATACCAAAATAATTATGTTGCAAAGGAGACAAATTCCACTTAAAGCCACTTGAGAAATGAATTACTGTAATTGAAAGTTACAGCATCTAAGCAAAGATTTATGAGAAATTAATCTGAAATGGGGAAGTACACCCGTGACTTCCTGGATATTGAGAATTAAAGATAATGCCTGGGKTTTTTTTAAAGCAACTCTTACAAAATATTAAATTTTCCCCTTGCATTACATGCATGGGTTCTGAATTGTAAATAACTCTCTCCCAATGGAGATTTGTATTTGATGACCAAGCATTAAACATCAKCTCACTGACAAAAAATTCCAGCTGACACCTTGTCTGGAAAAGTCTGAGAGCATCACTGAGATTAGGATGAGTCTGTACAATCTAAAACAAGAATGCCTAAAGTGAAAGGCACTTTTGGAAATTTTCTTCAAATTATCACAGTAGTTCTACCTAAGTCAGTGTCAGGTAACCAAAGCAGAAGAAATCCKAATAGTTCCTTATAAATTATGTAACTGATTTGGAGCAATGGTAGAAAAATAACCCCATTCTAAAGAAAACAGAATTAAGTAGTGTGCATTTCTGTTTTGGGGTGTTGTTCTGCCCAGCTGTTTTTATTCTGACAATGGCTCTTATCCAAAATAAGATGTTAAATTGAAGTGAGAAATAATTATGTTTGCAGGACTGACAACTGATCATCTTTTCTGACATACCTCATTGCTCTTTTCATCTGATCAATTTTATTTATGTCCTGGAAATTACCAGAAGGACACACTCCATATCATTTTGCAATGGAACTGGCAATTGTCATGATTTGTGTGCAGGTGACCCTGCCTCAGTGAATTTTACAGAGCACTMGCAGACTGCACAAGAGAAGCTTTTCACTTTTCTTCCTTTCTATGTTAGGTCAGGTTGCATGTGTTTTCCTCTGAATTATCAAGCTAAGGCCATAGGAGGAAGAAAGAAGTAAGATTCTGCAAAACATTTTTCCCTTTCGGTGTTACAATGGAAAAGAAGAAAGTAATAACAAAATGTAATGATCTTAAATTACTCTTGAACTCTTTATCAAGAAATAGACAACCTTATGAAAGGCACTTTAGTCAGTGTCAGAGTGAGACTAATACCTATTAAGAAGTGAATTGGTTTAACTGAAATAGTACTGAGTGTAATGATAATGAAAAATACATGAGGGATATGGCAGCATTAAGTGTCCTTTACCAAACAAGCCTTGTCCTTCAAAGCCTGCTTGTACTCTGGTGGGAGGCTCTACTGATCACCTGTGTGTGTTAATCAGTGATACCTGCTGGCAAACAAATGACTCCCTACAGCTGTTCTTTTTTCAAACTATCCACCAAAAGTGGAAAAAAAAACCAAAACAAAAAAACCAACCAACCAAACAAAAAAAATAAACAAAATACCCCCAAAAAAAACCACAAAGAAAAAGCCAAACCAATGCTGGAAACAGAGGCTCTTTACACTTTTTCATTAACATTTTTTACAGCAGGCCAGTCTCAAGGCTACTTTTTCCCCATAGTGGCACCTGTAAGTGGCTGATATTTTGCAGAGGTGTCACTGGTGATGGAGTTTGACCGCTGAATTTACAGCTGATTCATGTGTGAGACAACAAGAATAAACTCAGAGTACCCAGATCAGGTTTTAGATATGCTAGCCCAGAAATAATATGGAAAATGTCTTCTCTCTTCAAATTTTCCATTATGGCTGCTCTGCTTACGTTTAAAATTATTTTTTTGAGAAATAATACAATAAAAGCAATTCATATTCCTGTCTTTAATTTTTTCCCCTCGGTATCTCCTTTTGTTGCTGACAGTGTTGATCTCCTGAAACCAGGAAAAGACAAAACACAACAATTCCATTTCTAGAGTCCTTTCCTAGCAAACCCTGAAAAACCCCAAACAATAAAAAAAAAAAAAAAAACAAAAAAAACAGAAACCCGAACACCTAYTTTCTGCTGTCCCTGTTAGGCTGTAAACATGAGACCTACTGTCACTTTGGAGAAGTCTTGAGGATAATAAAGGAAGTACTTGTAGTCTGAATTTGGTGTACACAAAATTTCAGGCATCCTTAACCACACTGAGAATCAGAGCTTATCAGASCTTGGGAGACTTCAGGAAATGGAGAGCCTGTGAGGATATGGATGAACTTGCAAGGAAAACTTTAGAATGGTTGGGTATTGGGTAATAAGGCTCAGGAGACTTTGTCCTCCAGAATTGAGCTGAACATATCTTAGGCAGAGCTGAAGACATGAGTCACTCAGGGTTAAACAGGGATTTTTTTGATATCTAATGTTACTTGATATTTTCTTTAATGTTTGCTTTATCTCAACATTTTTAAACTATCATTTAGGGTTTTTCTGAACAGGGAAGGAACATGGGAGCAAATGGAAATATACCAGACAAACAYCATGAGAGGTTACAACATTCCAGACCAGCTGGATTAAAACTTTATCTCAGAGAGTTAGGCGAGGACAAACATTTTCCTTTGTGAGACCTGTGGGTGTTATTCTGACATTAGTCACGGTGAACGCTTCAGGGTGGTGAGCTAGAAGAAGTCAAACTGACATCAAAAGTACAGAGAGTGCTGTGGSAAAGAGTTGATTCAGTCCTTGGCTGACAGAATATACCAGAGACAAATAATGAAGGATTAGGCTTCTCCTGACGTTTTGCTAGCAGAGGAGACATATAGTGCAGGATTCAGTTTGCACTGACAGTGGTGTGATCTAGGACTAATTCCTTTGAAGGCWGTGGCTTATTCTGGTTTAAAACAAGGATGGGATTAATATCAAACCCTGATATTTACCATGGGCCAAATTTTCCTTGCCTGACAATACAAGCCATGCCTTTGTTTTCCCTGCTTGTGTAAGCACGAGAAACAGAAACGGGACTGTTCATGGAATATTAAATAAATGACGCAAGAAAAAACAACTGCTGTCTCTGGTRTTGAATAATGAATCCTGCTGATACAAGAAATGCTGTTGGAGACTGTTAAAACTTGATGGACATTAACAAGAGAAACCCCTCAGATGATTTACATCAGGATGGCTGTGGGTWTAATACAGTACACAGACATGAATAATATGGACATTTGTGCAGTTTGGGTTATGTAAAAGAACCCAGTCAGGAGCAAGGTCAGTCTCAACCTGCTCACACAGAAGCTAATTGTCTTCAAAAGGAAATTTTCTTGGGCAAAGCAGTGTTTGGACTTAGTAAGTATTTAGCTTATGGATTTAATATTTAAGTCAATATTACTGCAGTCAGGATACGTAAATATCGTGCTCTTAGGAGCAGTCAGCAGACCAGTGCTTGAAAAGAAACTGGGTGTGGTTCTGGACATGCTGGCATATGAATACTAAGGCTGATGACGCTGTGTTTTGTGGCACAAAAACCATCCCAGATTTTCAGCCAAGAATTAGCTGATAAAGTTGATCTCTTACTGCAATTTCAGGCAGTGGAGAGAGCATTCTGAGCTTTAAAAAAGAAAACCAAAGACAATCAGTTTTATAAATTGATCTTCCAACTGGTTAATAATTTTTAAAAGCAAGGCAGCTCTAATAGTTAATTATGAAAGGGGTGAAGGAGGAAGGTCACAGGTAATGACAGGGTGAGATGCTTCATTGAGTTTAACACTTGATCCTGATCTCCATCTGTTTGATGGAGATATTCATCCTGGCCCTGATGGCTTTTTAAGCAGTCTCCTCCAACAATCTTGATTTGTTCGATATCAGAACACAAGTGGAAGGAAGCATTTCAGATATCCTAGGGAATTGCTTATGGTTCCTTCCTGATAATAATTTGAATATTTTGGTTTCCCTACMAGGATGAGACCAGTTCTTACTGCACAAGTTCTGCCGCTCAGCCAGTTAGCATTGGTCAGATTGTTTCAAACTGGAAAAAAAAAGATTTTCTGTRCTTAAAGTAAAATAAGGCCCTAGCCAAGCTCCATTGTTCAAGTTACTTTCTTCTTGTTTAGATAACATGGTGCTGAAAGCAATTAAAGCCATGTCTGTAGACAGCWCTGTGAACTCACTAATTGTAGATGTAAAACTGATGTCTCACGGCTGACACTACAGYAACCACGAGTGTAACCTATAATAAATCCTAGAGAAAAACAATAACACATTCAAATGACTTCATGTTGTCATCCTCATGAATATTCACATCCATTTGTTAAAGTCAGCATGATTAATCATTATATGAGTATAAGCCTAACATATTTTTCCAATAAATACACTCTGTGGTGTATCATAAATGACTTTTTTCCCAGGCATTCTGGTCTTTTTTCTTACCTTCTGACATGTTCCTATCCAGTGTTTCCCTTGGAGTTTATAAAAAAAAAAAAAAAATAAAGCCTCTAAATCATGCCAATTATTTCTCTTAAGGAGAACAATATTAATTATAAAAGTAGAACACTGTGACTAAATACCTCACAAGATGATATTCAAAAGCCCAAATATTGGGGAACAATGTCTGGAGACAAGCAATACAAATCTGTAGAACCGGAACAATTTTATCAAGTGCTAATTTTCTTTTTTTAAAAGTGTGTTTTTCTACATTAAAATTTTCAGTTCTTGTCAGGTTATTAAAAAAACCCCAYCAAACACAACCGTTGCAGTTTTTCTGTTTCCGCCATAAATCAGTAAAGAAGTGAAACTGCTGCACGTCTGAAAAACTCAGACTTTTAGGTGTGCAAATGCCTTTTATTTGACTGGTATCACCCAGAAAGGAAAATATTGAAGATTCAAGGCAGGCCCACAGCATGTGGGCAGCATGTGGCAGCCCTCAGCTTCCAGTTCAACTGGAAAACTGAAATGGAAGAGTCATTGTCACTCAGAACTGCAAAAGCCCTCCTCTGGGAGTTCTCAGCTCCTGCTGACCTCAGTATTCAATAACAACTGTTTGCTAGATCACAGGACGTCACTGATCTCTATGACTTGCAATTGTTCAAGGTGATAGCTCAGCAGCCAGTCTGGTCGGATTGCAGGAACACAAAGATACCACTCTATTCAGATGGGATGTACCAGACATTTCTGGGAAAATGCATCCTAATCCATAAACTGTGTGCACATCTTCAAAATTATTATGATAAAATGCACAGGATGTCCTACCTTTACCGACCATCTGACGTCCACTGAGAAGAATAAATGTAACTCTATTTTGCCTGTGTGTTTGATACATCCTCCCCCTTGAACTAAAAATCCAGCATAATTTGTAAAGTATTCATTTTTCAGAGAGGTTCCTGTGTCTGGTAGAAATGGTTGTCTGAAAATATTTCATTAAAATTGTCTTTATAATTACCCTGAATGGCTGCTACTTGTTTTTTAGTCTGAAGATGAAAGCATTTTGCTGAATGCCCTTCACAACATGAAAACCTCGATTAAAATATCCTGCCAAGGTCAGAGTTTATTGCCCTTGAAGAGAACATAAGCCACTAGGTTCCCTGAGTTAAAATTGTGTGGTACTAAGGTCTTTTTCTTTATTGGAGAAGGAAGGAAATATTTTGTGTCTGTTCTAAAGTAAAAGCCCGAATCCCTGTTTTTACCGGAGTGGGATGCTTGGCCCTAGGGAAGGTGCTCTGTTACTTCAGTGACAGAAAGCAGACTCAGCTCTAATGGATCCTTCATGGGTGTCACACATGGAGAAACTTGGCAAGAGACCATTGTTTCACGAGCCTTCCCAGAGTTTAGGGTGGATTTGCTTGCAAAGTTAAAACTAGGACTCTTCCACCTCTTAATTATACTCCAACTACTCAGCAAGCATGAATTAATCTCTATATTTACTTATGTATTCCTATATTGTATCCATTATTTTTATGTATACTATATCTCTGAGAAGAGTCCTAAAGTCAGCTGTAGTCCAAAGATTTCAGAAACATATCTTTTAATACATACTGACACATTTGTCTAGAACAGGAATAACCAGAAAAATTCTTGTTCTTTGTAATTAAGTGGCATATGCTCCACTACTTTATACAATGAACAGAATCTACAATAACACTGCTCCTCTGAATATRTTTATGTATATATGTATACATATGCAAGTAAAACTAATCAGGCCAGTTTAATAACACAAGAGGAGGAAGAGTGAAGGTCAAATAAAATCAGACGATGACCCAAAAAATACTTTTCATTGGGCAAAAATGGCCCCTATTTAGTCAGATTTACTGTTTGTTTGTTTTTAACATGACTTAATGGCAACACAGTCTCTTCACCAGAGAAGACTTAGTCTCTTGGATGAGACAATCAGATTCTGTCATTTTCTTGCACCATCAACAATAGTGTTGGCTAATATTTGATCCAATATGTCTGTAGCAAACCATAAATATAAATACCTGAAATTGTGGCATTTCAGGCTACAATAAATGAAAYAATTCAGACTAATCTATCAGCCTCAGGGCAGCAATCTTTATATATGCAAAATGGTTCATTTCTTATGAAACTGGAGGTGAGAACAATTTGCATCATAGTCGAAATTAGGAGCAAGTGCCATTTAATTATAGAAAGTAGGGCACAAGAGGACCTTGATAAGTCATTTAACCCATGCTCCAGGGTCCTGGGTATTACCTAAATCACTCCTAAAAAATGTTTCTCTAAGATGTTTAATTATACCTCAGGGTAAAGCCTTGCAAGCAAAATGAGGTTATTTCAGATATTAGGTTATTATTTCAAGGTTTCTCCTACTATCTGTAACTGTTTCTGAAAACAATTTAACCCATCATTGCTATAGATGAAACAAAGAACAATTGATTTCTTCCTCTCCATAGCAATCCCTTCCATACTTGAAGGGTGTCACAGCTGTCTCTTCATCTACTCTAGAGAAATCCTCGATCCTACAATGGTAGAGAAAATGAGCAGAACCCACTGGGACTGGAAACAGCATGTTTAAAAATCATCAGTGCTCTCTCGGGATTAAATTAATCTCTATTTTTTTTTTTTTTAAGGATAGTGTCTATTGCTCAAAACATTGTTCTAACATTGGTAGACAGACTGCCTAAGGGAAAATCTGCCTGCAGTTTTCTTTGGCATTTAAGGCTGCTGAGAAAACCCCTGTGAGGCCACAGTATACACATACACATATGTGTATATCACATATCAGAAAAATTATTTAGCAACCTGACCAAGTGAAACTGGTAGAGGAAATATTTTTGCTGGTAGAAAGAAAGGACATGTATTACTGATACTCTTCAAACTCTCCCACCTGTAATATTGCATAGAACCACAGAGTTTTAGGAGGTGGAGACAGAATTATTCCCCAAAATATGTACAGAGTGAGCATGTGCCTGATGTTTGCTATAAACTTGTGCTCTGGCAGTGCCTGGTGTCACCAGATGGGATGGGGAAGGCAAGGCTGCTGCTTTGAGCTTTGAACCATGAAATGGCAGTAAGTCCATAGAACAACTCTCATGGAGAAATGGGATGTGATGGCTTTAGGTGGATTCAATAGTTTTGCATTTGTGATTGGACTTGGTGATCTAAAGTGTCTTTGTCAGCCAAAATGAATACATGATCCTCTGATCCAAGCCTGCAGACAAATCCCTCCCAGGACTCCAAGCTAGAATGGACTGAGGTGTGTCCAAAGGCCTGGCAAACCAGGTGTCACCCTGTGATCACAGGAGATGTGCCTTGCACACGACCATATTCATTCTGGACTCACAGATGTTAGTTCTGCCCTCCAAATCCTCAGCAGATCTTTGTGTCTGCATTCTTGAAACAATACCTGTACTGCTGTCACAGAATCGGTGACTTCAGAAAGGACTTCAGGAGATTGTACAGTCAGATCTCCTTCCTCAAAGCAGGATCACCTGCAATTGCTTAGGGTTTTGTCAGTCAGATTCTGAATATTTCTAAATATGGAGACTTCGCGACATCTCTAGGCAACCTGTTATAGTGCTCATACACCCTTACAATAAAAAAGGTATATTTTCATGTTTAAGTGAAATTTACTGCATTTCAGTTCGTGCACATTGATTCTTATCCTGTGTCTGGGCACTGCTGAGAAAAGTGTGTCTGTGTCTCCTGACTTTAGAGTAATCTATTTATACATAATTATAAATTACCACCCCACACACCCTCTTTCCTTCTCATCTCCAGCCTGAACAGCCCCAGCTCAG